>NW_027210603.1:715000-980000 GCF_029030835.1 Brachyistius frenatus
GGTTGTGTTCTTTTCTTGCAGCCTGAACCAGATGTTCTTCTGAATGTCTAAAACACACTGAAGCACGCAGCGTGAACTGACACGTGACATCACACTCTGAATTATCACGTGTTTTATTCTCACTGTGGAGCATATCTGTTCTTAGAAATATATAAATATATATAAATATATTTCTAGATGAAATCCTCCTGTGACAGCAGCTCAAGGGACGTAGTAGAAAACAGAAATAAATAGACATGCGTGCAGCTGTCCATGGTGCTGAACACGTTTCACCCACAGGAGGACAGCTGTGTGGGAGGCGAGCCGAGCCGAGCCGAGCCGAGCCGGGTCGAACCGAACCGAACCGAACCGAACCGAACCGAACCGTTCAGGTTCACGGGTGATCAGGTTAGCCCGGGATGCTACGTTACGTAACTAACGGTGCGCAGCCTTCATCATCATCATCATCATCAGCTCATCGGACTCCTCTTCGGGTCGTTTTCGACCCGCGCGCTTCATTTCAACACCGACTTCCTCTTTTCCGGATCCATAATAAACTCATTTATTGGTCTCAATCAGTTTTAATCGATTAGACGTGACGGCAGCAAGCCCCCCCCCCCCCCCCCCACCCCATTCATCCGTCCGCGCATCACCTCAGCGGACGTCCTGCTACCAGCGAGCCGCCCGCCGGCGCTGCACCACCCCGAGGGGAGCCGCGCGAGCCCCCGCTGCTTTCTAACCACCTGCCGGGACCCGCGTGAAATGTCCCGTGTCGGTTGTGGAGCCCCGTACCTCCACTCACCTTAGCCGAGCAGTCCTCTACGAGACGTCTCACGATATTTTCAGGGAGGCTGCGCAACAGGAAACGAGATCTCGCGAGAGCAGAGCCGAAACGTTGCTGACGGACCTTCAGAGGGGACGTTTGGACAGGTAGAAGTAGAGGTGACCTTTTTTGGACCACCGACACCTCTGTCCTGACCTTGACCTAGAAAATACACCATAATTATATCCAAACAATGTTCAGTAAAATAACATCCATTAGTGATTTATGATTTAATTAAATTTGTCTTCCTATGTAGGATTCCTCAAATATTAATCAATTGTATAATAATAAAGAGCCAGCATTAAATAACCTTACGACAGAGAAATGCAGAGTTAATAACAATATTTATTACATCAAGAACAATACATATTACAGATAATATAAGGAGCCTATTCCTTTTTTTGAAGTACTTGTATGTTAATTAGCATAAAGTTCTGCAGCTATGTGTTAACGTGAACGAGCTGAAAGAACTTTAGAAGTTAATCGAACTGTTGACGTCCTGTTTCATAAAGTTCCTGTTGTACGTGTGAAGTTTTTTGAAAACGGGGACACAGACTGTTTTCCAGCTTTGAGTAACACTTGTGCAATATTTCTCCTCACAGATGGAGACCGAAGTAACGAATCCACTGCACAACACAGCACATGATGATGATGATAAAATGTAATTATGAAATATTGCATTAATGGTAAAGAGATTTATGATGCTGATAAGTGTCTTTAGGACAGAAAATGTTTTAGCCTGTGAATTTAAAAATGTGTTTTTTTGAGGACAAATAGATTTTTAAAAAGTGTTGTTGCTCATTTAGTTCTGTGATCTGACAAAAGAAGCAGGATTTATCTCCAGTCTGCTCATGGATGAGTCATCAGTTTCTATTTCAGTGCAGCACTGTGGCCTACTTCATCATCTCCCCCCATTTAAATCAGGGAGTCTAAACTTCCTGTAAATTCATCCCTCCTGCTGTTTTGAACATTTGCTTTGATAAATCGTGAGGACCAGTGGACGAAGGTTTCACAGATCATTTAGAGACGGTGGGTTTCATTCATAGAGGAGAACAACACTGTGATGTTTTTTATTTTTAAATGTACTCAGGAAGTGACTCATTCATAAAGCTGGTGTTCGATCTGGCATTTCCTTTCTCTCTCTCTCTCTCTCTCTCTCTCTCTGCTAAATGTCACAAAGTTTCACCCAATTCAAGATCACATTTTCACCTCCTGTTGACATCAATTCTTTGTCTGTCTTTTTTTTAAAGCATTAAACTGTTGGTAAATTTGAGGGGAAGTTTGTCCTCGATTGTTGATGGACTGTAACGTGTCCTAGAAACATCTACTCTAAACTTGTTGTAAACTGGGATTTTATTACTTTCATGTGCTAAATAAAAACAATAATAACAATAGATTACATTTTTTCAATTAAAAAAATCACATCTTGAGGTGACCTGACCTCTGTAGCTCAACACAGTGTTCTCCAGTCGAGTGTTTACGATTCAAACTTGTGACCAAGAGAGAATAAAGACTCAGAATGAACCGGAAACTTCTAAAGTTTTAATACCATAGAGAAAATAAAACTTCTCCACTTCACTGGGTGACAGCAACTGAGTTACAAAAGAGGCCTAAATATAGGACATAATAGTAATAATTGAAATAAATTGTAGGTTTAATTCACAATTCAAATCAACTATGAATTAACCGAAGAAGAGAAATAATGCGCGGGCTGGTGGAGAGTTATATGTAGTACATAAAAAAAAGCCAATAAAAATAGAAACTACAACATAGAAATGTAGAGTCCACTACAAACAAACAAACTGAAAATAAACCGAACTATTCTGCTGCAGCAAAGGTGACAAATAAATCAGGCCTGCAGGCAAGAACGCAGCAATTTGGTCTTCCTGTTCGTCCAACTACGGCCTGATAGAAACAATTCAGTGTTAAAGATAAAAACAACAAGCATAGGGGGAAAAACAACGGCTGAAAATATCTCTGGTAGAACATTCACAAACAAAAGGACACTTTTACAAACTAAATATCAAGTGGAGATAAATAAAATAATGTTGGAGACATGCAGGTACCTGGAGACAAAAACAAACAAACAAACATGAAAAGTTATATTCATTAAAAAAAAAAGATTGCTTGACACGTCCTTAATTTGATATTAAATTCTAAAACAAAAGGGCGTCTACTAAAGATTCAGCACATTTGATCATATTTTCACATTTTATTTTGTTGTTTTGTTATTTGTGCTTCTGACCAAACACTTGAAGACAAAACCTCACACAGCAGACTAAATGTTTCATCATGTTTAAATCAGACCAAATATTTGTGAGAAGGATGACTGGAGGAGGGCGGGGCTTAACAAACTGACAGCGAGTCAGTGACGGACAAGCAGCGACGTGGCGTCTCTGCAGCGGAGGCCGCGCAGCAGCGCCCCCCAGCGGCTCCACAGAGCGACGCTTCCGCCACAGCAGCCTGATGGGATGCTGTGGGAATGTTTGAGGCGGGCTCTTCGGGGAGACCCAGGTGCTGGGACAACGTCCGCGGACTGCCGGTCCTTATCGCTTCAGTATTACAACACCTCAGCGTTACCTGCTGCCAGTGAGCCATCTTGGACTCGGACGCCGACGGGCCGACGCTGCAGCTCCGCTTCTCTCTCCTCCTCTGTCCGCTGCTGAGTGCACGAGAAGCCGACACGGAATTTGCTTGGATGGCAGCTCTTCCCCACAAGTTCACAATGAAGTCACGCGTTGCTCTGCTCGTGCTCGCAGCTCTCACCTGTGGACTCGCACGAGGAGACGAAGACGCGGTGGAGGAGCTGCAGGTGGAGAGTCTGGTGAGTGGGACGCTCGTTTTTACACCTCGTACCGACCTCTGAATACCTGCTCCGGTGTTAACGGACAACTCTTCTGATCCAAGGTGCAGCCAGAAACTTGCTCCGCGCGCTCCGCGATGGGAGACACGCTGCAGATCCACTACACGGTGAGTCACACGGACATCCGGGTCTCCTCGGTCAGCTGAGAAAAAACGACCCGGTCCAGTTTACGGTCTCTCAAAGACTCGTGGGGACACCCGGGCCAGCTGATGACGAAGCCAGCTGTTGTCTATGTGGCACCGTGCGCACGAGCCATGTGGAGCCCGCGGGGTGTCATCCTCACGCGCAGGCTGGACGTGAACCCTAAAACCTAAAAGAAGCGCTGCGGGCTGCGACTGAAGGCCTCCTGATGGCTTCAGGGTGTCCGTTGGAAATGGGGTTGTTCGTGGTGTGTGAGACCGACGGGGCGGTGCAACACGTCAGCAATAACAGCTCTGACACACACACACACACACACACACACACACACACACACACACACACACACACACTCACACACTCACATATGCTGATCAACATGGAAACTCTAACTTTATTATAATGTAATGACATGTCAGATATTTCCTCTGAAACATCACTTCTGCTGCTTCTATTGTTAAAAAGTAGTGAAAGAATATCAGCCAATATTCTTTATATACATAATGTACATGCAATATATGATAACACGATTATTGCAATGGTCCTTTTAATATGATTTTTACAACGATATGAAATGGAGGCAGGAGATTTTACAGTTAAAAAACAATTTTCGTCTCCAAAATGACTTTATTACACTGAAACTGTAAACTTCACAGGAAACTTCATAATTATAAATAGTTACAAGTCCAATTTAAAACTTTCACAAAGCGTCTTTTTCTGCTCTATATTTCTGTTAAAACCAGTTTTCATGTCGGACAACGTACACTGATGACTGTGACGGGCCGATATCAGCTGACTCAGCTTCCAGTGTGCTCCTCTAAAGGGGACACACGTCATTTCCACAATTATAGCAGCAGATCGTCGATTCTTCCTGAAAAATAACAATCTCTCAAGCCAAAAGTTCAAACTGACTGCTGTAGCTTTTTAAACATCCAACACTTTATATTTTTGAATGATAAAAACTGTGTTTATGTTCTGTTTCATAAAAAAAGAGACATCGAGATCCAGTTTTTCCTTCCTAGATATGAAATACGTTGGTAACTTGAGGCGGGTTAAACATCTTTTTTACTCTTTTAGGTGGTTCAAAATATGTTTAAAGCAGAAGTTAGTGTTGTTAACTGGCCTTCTGCATCTGTCAATCATCGCTGGGTTTATTACACACTTTGACTTGGTTATAATTATAACAAATGAGGCACAAACAAGGTCTCAGACTCTTCATGCAGTAGAGACAGAGGAACATAATACTAATGTGTGCCATAAGAATTATTTGTGATTTTTGATTGGCAAAGTTAGACATGTCACAATTATTACATAATAAGAATAATTTTCATCAATGTCCATTAAAAACAGCCTGATGAAACTAACATCATATTTCCATTAATATCTTCACGTCATTCTGAGGTTTAACTGGCGCTCTTCAATGACGTCATCTCATCTCGCCTTCTCACTTCTTCTAACAACTACTGGACTCGACCTTTGCCAGGTTTCTTTCTCCTAACGAGGTGCGAACTAAAAGTCCGTTGTTCTAATCAATTAATCAATAATTAACCCTCAAGGATTCAGATAAAGCAAACGATGCAGGCGAAGCAAATGAAACAGAAAAATTCTGCAGCAGAACGGTCGTGTGCCGTCAGCAAATTCATCAACATCCTGACGGTGTATATTATCATCTGCTGTATGTTTATAATATCCAACATAAAGACAGTTCATGTTTACTTTATTTATACCAAGTCCTCACTTTTACTTTCTAACTTCAGGAGGGAATTGTTAAGGATTTGTTCAAAAACACCTTTAAAGTGCATAAAATCTGTAGAAAGCTGCTTTAAGACATCATTTAATAACTATGAGTGAATGTTTTTAAGGTATCGGAAGGATATTTTTACAAATCATAGTTTTTTTTTTCATGTATCTTTAAAGTGAAAGTCTGTAAAATATTCACCGTGCGCACAAACAGCCACATCTGATAAATGTAAACGAATGAAGCTGTGAAATGTCCGCGTGTTCTCTGTTCTTGGTTCCCGCTGCTCGTGGGATGTTTCTCCGTTCAGGGTAAACTGATGGACGGGAAGGTGATCGACTCGTCTCTCTCTCGGGATCCTCTGGTCGTGGAGCTGGGGAAGAGGACCGTCATCCCCGGTGAGTTCAGAAAGTACAAAATCCTTTTGTTGCTCAATAAATGACGCCGTGATGAGCCGGACTGTCGTGTTCCCGGGAATGTGCTGACCTGTTTGGTTTTCATCAGGTCTGGAACAAAGCTTGGTGGGTGTCTGTGAAGGGTGAGTGAGAAGTAAAGAATCACTTCAAGAGAACATTTAAAAAAAAAAGTCTCCTCAGAAAATGACTTTTTTTTTTTTTTTTCTTCATTCAGCCAGAAAATCAAAGCCACTATCCCTCCTCACCTGGCCTACGGGAAGAAAGGTTATCCTCCTACGATTCCAGGTACCGAACACTTGATTGATTGTAATAAAATCAGTATCACAGTGTTAATGAGAATGTTTTTTTTAAATCCATGTGTTTATTATAATGGAGAATATTTCATGTCTTTGTTCTTACTTTCTACTGAAAACACTTTGAGATGCATTTTGTGTATGAAAGGTGCTGTAAATAAAAAGTTTCATTATTATTATTAATATTAACAAATGTAGATTGGAAACAAGCGGTGACTGACTGTATTAAAATTTAGCGATGATATTCAGGAACCAGATTTAGACTCAACTAAACACCCACTTAGTATTTAGTATTTGGACTTTATGAATGATTTGTCAATGAAGAACCACAATTTTCACCCCCTTCATCAAAACACAAGAACTTAAAGCCATAAAGATAGTCACACATGCATTGTGTAAACATGCACATGGCTTTGCTTTCGCACACTGCAACTGTGTTTTTAACGTGACCCGGATGTCGTAGGTGATGCCGCTCTGGAGTTCGAGGTGGAGGTGATCTCGCTCTCGCAGCAGACCCAGTGGCAGAAGATGGTGAACGACGTGTTCCCGCTGGTGTGTTTGGCCCTGGTGCCCACTCTGCTCGGCCTGGTGGGACTTTACCTGTACAACAAGGCCAACACCGAGAAGCCCGGCAAGAAGAAGGCCAAGGACAAGAAGAGCAAGAAGAAATAAGGAGATACAGAATTATTTAAATAAAAAATTTTAAATTGAAGGTTTTCTTTGCGTTTGTTTGCTGCTGTGCTTTTACAGCCGTATTGTGAAATTATAAAAGGTTCGGAGTTAAACACTGTACCATGAAAAGCCTGATTAAAAGTGACATGTTCACTGTAAGTCCTGGATCAGAGTTAGTGGGCGGTCGTTGGCTGAGTTCAGTCTTTGGGGAAATTTCTGATTAATGAGCTTGAAGAAGTTGCAGCTTGAGTGTTTTTTTTGGTCAGTAAGCAGGAAAAACAGCTGCTGCCGAACTTTATGACTACATTCACAGCTGATATTAACATGTGATCCGTCTGTATTATAATGGGTAAGAGAAAACATGTTAAAGGCGTGTGGTGATTGGCTCAGACGGGCTTTAATCAACTCATATTGTGATCAGATCTCAACCTGGTGTAAACACATCAGTCCCACAAGTTCAAAGGTCATGTAACCATCTGATTCAGCTGTCAATGTATGTCAACAACATTATTAATATTTTACAAATCATTCATTGATCATCCATTCACGTTAAGTTGAAAAGAATATGACAAATAAAAAATGGTACAATTAATTAGATTTATTACATTTCATTGAACATTTCAGTCACAAATTGATTACAAACAAAACCTCGCGTAGATTCAACGAGAGATTTAAGAAATATAAGACTGAGCCGAAGTCAACTGTTTGTTTGATTACACAGCGAGGCCGTCAGAACTACTTTTCTTCTTCGGATTAACACAGTAACTGAGCTCCTCACTGCGGTGACGCGAGGCCATATCACGGGCACACTGAAATCCCTCCGCGAGTAAAAAAATAAAAAAATAAATCATTGTTGTTATTTTCCAGAACAAAGTCCTATAAATATTTTCTCGTATGAACTGTGTGCTTAAAAAGTATTTTAAAAAAACCCAATAAAAATAAAATAAAACCTTAACGCAGGTTTTTTTTGTTCCGCGGAGGGATTTCAGAGGGCGGAGCGGTTCGCTCTACTTCCCGCGGTTCAACCTCTTCCGGTCCTCTTTCCAGCTTCCCGTGCAACATGGTGAGTGTGATCCACCGGCGGCCGTGTGGCAAAACCGGAATAAAATGACGTTTTATTCGAGTAGTGGTACAAAATTAGCCCTTTTTAGGCATTATAAACACATAGTTAAATCATAGTGAAGCATCGACGTCAAATATCAGTCAGAAAGATGGAAAAAATAGTTCGGGCCTAAATGCTAGCTGTTAGCAGGCTAGCCGTTTTTGTGCATGTGTTCCGTGAGCTAGCGGAGGAGAGCGGCGCTGCTAACGCGGTGAAACCGGAGACAGATGTGGATATTCACGTTCACATCTGCAGTTGTTTTCCTAAAATGAGAGAAAAGCCTAAAGTTCGACACCTTTGACAATCCGCTGTGAACCGAATCAGACTCGTGATCGACCTTCATTCACAAACACTGAAATTCAAGTAAAGGATGTGATTGTTGACGTCACATTTAACGACACGGTGCACGTGGTTACCTGCTGATCGATAAGAAGCAGAGTGTCCAGATGTTACAGTTGTGAAAGTAAAGTCATATTATTCCTTCAGTAAATTGTAAAATAACTTCATTTGTCTGCAACACTGAAGTTGTTGGTTCGTGTAAATAACTTTTGTGATGTTGGAAACTTTAATACTAGTTTCTATATTACCCTTAAATAAACATCTTACTGGTATCCAAACACCAGAAGTAGTTTTACAGGGGGGGGGGGGGGGGTTCATCATTGTGTTTTAAATATTCGGTACAATAGTTGTTGCTTCTAACTGCGTCTCCTATTTTTCAGACCAAGAAGAGGAGGAATAACGGTCGTGCCAAGAAGGGCCGCGGGCACGTGCAGCCCATCCGCTGCACCAACTGCGCCCGCTGCGTCCCGAAGGACAAGGCCATCAAGAAGTTCGTCATCAGGAACATCGTGGAGGCGGCAGCCGTGAGAGACATCTCGGAGGCCAGCGTGTTCGACTGTGAGTTTTAAAACGTTTTATGTCGTCGTAATCTGTCTTTGCGTTACGCTCCCGGCGGCTCATCCTCTCCTCCCTCCTCTCCTCCCTCCTCTCCTCCCTCCTCTCCTCCCTCCTCCATCCTCTCCTCCATCCTGCAGCGTACGTTCTGCCGAAGCTGTACGTGAAGCTGCACTACTGTGTCAGCTGCGCCATCCACAGTAAGGTGGTGAGGAACCGCTCCTGTGAGGCCCGGAAAGACCGAACCCCACCACCCAGATTCAGGCCCACTGTGAGTAGCATCCACAACACACACACACACACACACACACTTTACCTGTGGTTTGGGCTGGTGAGCATTTAAAAACATTAAATACCATTACTGATACCTGAACTGTACTTTTTTTGATAGCAGTTTTATAGAATTGCACCGCATAGCAAATATTTCATGCAGTTGTGTAACCCTGGTTATTTTTTTCTGTAGCTACAATTTGCAAATGTCCCCTGAAGGCCTCACGTGCAGGTTTATTGGTAGAAGTTAGTGAGGCGGCTGCTCACAGAGAAGCTTCCAGTTACTGCAGCGAACAACACGAGGCCAAAAATAAATGTGAAAAAACTGAAATAAGGCTCCTAATGTGAGATTTACTCTTTTGTAAATGTGAAAGCAAAAGTCAGGTGTTCAAAGACCAACTTATGTTGATGTAACTTGAGGATCAAACTATGATGCATTATGAAAAAGGAACAAGTTAAACATTTAAACCAAATCCAGTCCTGATAAAAACCAACAACCATCTGCAGCAGGACGCGCGTACTGATGTGAAACTGTTTCTCTCTTCCAGACTGGAGCACCAAGACCTCCTCAAAAGCCCATGTAGAGCAGAACCTGAAGATGCTGTACGCCTGAACAATAAAAGGGGAAAAAGTCTTTACAAAAAAGCCGCGTGAAGCTCATTCATTGATTGCGTGCCGTGTGGTCGTAGGAAAGACGAGCTGGTCAAGTATTTTATTTGGAATAGACTTTTCTTACAGTACAAAACTTTTACAGCAGTTTTAAGATCAAATTACGCAAATGCATAATTACATATGATACATTTTGAAAAGGCTCTGCAGTTATTTAAAGCAATATCAGACCATTGTAGAGGAGAAATTAAAGATGGACGACTGAAGGGAACAAATAGTGCAACAGGGGAAACCTTAAAACACAAAATACCACAAAGCTAGAGGTTTTTTTATTTAAAGTCCTTAAGACTGGAACTGAAAATTGGGGGGGGGTGCAGTGATGGGACCACATGCATGAGGTTAATTAGCACATCACAGTGGATCAATATGGTGAATTTGCTTCCTTCTATAATGCAACTACGGTTGCAAATACTCGTGAGGTAAAGGAAAAAATCTGGTTTTATTTGGCTCGTAGTAGTCTGCATTATTTTATTAATTTCAATGTATTTATGGTAAAAATAAAGCCAGTTCAGGCCAGGGTCGCTGATTAATGGTGGTTTTTAGGTAAAGTTATCAAATCTGGACAAAATAACAAGACTTTATAATGTGCACCACCAGAGCAGTAAGTTTAGTTTCACACTGAGGGAATAAATGCATAAAAGGCACGACAGCAAAGTCTACTGCACACAAACCACACAGGGGGGGAGGGGGGGGGATCATTGGTCAAAGCCTTCACTTTGAAATTTGCAATGACGACTTTGGTGTCACGTTTTAAAATCAGACTGCAGGAAACGACATTTTAAAATCAACTTCTTTCCCAATGTGTTCAGTCTGTTCACATATTAAGGCAAGATCATTTGATTATTAAAGTAACTTTTAGATGAAATAAAACCCAATCCCCACATTTAGGCTTCTGTTCCCAGAGTGCATTGTGGGTACAGGCGACAGCGATGTGCACTAAAAGCCAACTTCCTGTCAAGAAACGTCGCTCCACTTGAGAACAATTCTTCCTCAGATAAAGTGAGAAAAACATGAACATCATTTAAATCGAAAGGTCTCCTGCAAAACTAAGAACATCTGAGCGTCTACAAGGCTTTAATGACAGCAATGAGAAGAAATCAAATGTTTACCTCGCAGCTTCCTCCCTAATTTATATACAAATATATTAATTCACTTGTATTTTTTCATTTTGCCACCGTGACAGCAGGAAGTGGTGGTGCTGTGGCTCCGCCGTGGGGACATGATTTGGTGTCGCACTGAACCACGCTCATCTAAAAATAAAACCCAGCACTGCTTTTTTTTTTCTTCTTTTTATAACTTGTGTCCATGAAAACAATATTTCTGACCTCCTGCGTATCTAGACAACTATTTAAAAGGTGAGAATCAATGAGTTCAGTATATGACAAACCCAAGAAACCGTTCACGACACCAACGCCACCCAAAATATTCATTTCATCTCAGATGGTTGAGTGGTTTCAGACTGCAGAGTTTTAAAAGTGATGCTTGCTGGAGCTGAAAAAATAAATAAAGAAGTCAAATTAATCTGAATTACACCCAAATGAATGGGCTCAGGTCAGCTGATTTTGCCTTCTTTGACTCTGTAGTAACAAATCTTTCAGTCAGTTTGCCTTAAACTTCTTTCTTGCTCCTAAAATGGAGTAAATGGGAAGAAATCTCAAACACAAATTACAAATATAAATTTTTGTTCAGAGTTTTGTGATTTACACATTTAACTGGACATTAAACTTATTGTGCTTCAAATATGAACAGAGACTCTGACAGCTGCTTCAACAGAAACAAACAGAATCAGGAGCTGACGGTGTCGTTTCAACTGACTAGTTCTGCATAAACGACCACAGTAGGATCATTTATTATTTATAGATAACGATCGACAAAATTGATACGAAAAACTCCCATTTCATTTGACTGGAAGCGACCGGTGAGTCTGCAAATAAAACATCTTTTTTGGATCGAGCCTGTGAGGACGGTGCTGAACTGCCACTCCACTGAACTCGATTCAAAATGTCACTTTGAGCTTTAAGCGTACGAGTCGTCTCTTTGCTGACTGCAGCCTCACGTCGGTCCTGTAGAACAAACGGACTTCACAGCGTCTGGAAAACAACTCCACGACTTAAATGGAGCCGTGACGAGCATCACCTGCTCGCGTCCTTCGGTCGGGTCAACGAGGTGAAGAAAGGCACGATAACAAAGACAGAACACCGAGAATGTTTAAATACAGCATAAATAGATCAGTTAGTTCACGCTGGGTGAAGTTATGAAAGGGAAAGTAATAAACACGGTAACCTCCTCCGTAATCTCTAACGATGTGGCAGTGAAGCTCCATCCTCGGGAGAACAACATTTCCACCGGTTCGTCTCACGTGTTTGAGAGAAATGTGCAGGTTCGTTAATGTATTCTACAAAATAGTTTAATATAATCATAATATTCTGGCAGGTATCAGTGCAACGAAAGCAGTCATAGAAAAGAAAAACAAACGATTCACACGTCGGCCCGAGCGGCAGTCACACACGTAAAGGTCTTCGTTTTCCACTTATTCAACTTATTTTAAAAAACAAAACAACAACAACAACAACAACAACAACAACAGAAGGTTTCTCAGCTTCTGTCACACACACACACACACACACACACACACACACACACACACACACACACACACACACACACACACACACACACACACACACACACACACACACACACACACCTCCGTTCCATTCCAGTCAAAAACCAAAGTGCATTTCTAATTCCCGGACAGCCCCTCGAACATTAAAGTCTACCTGACTCGGACCTGGTTTGTGAGTTTGGTCTGCACTTCACTTCGCATTTAAAAAAAAAATAAAAACAGTCTACTGCACAGAATCCACAAGCTGGAAAAAAGTCTGCCGAACGTTAAGGTTTGTTTGGGAATCAGAAGGTGCTTTTAGAACAAGGCATATAAATCTGTACAGAACCTATAAACTACATACTCAGATTTCTTTATGTCATCTATGTTAAAGTGCACGAGAGAGGAAGGTTTCCAGGTTATGGACAAAAGTCAGATTTGTCGACCACAATTTGTGCATCAGATTTAACTCCTGAATTTTGGAGCAAGGCACATCTGCGGAGGAAAAGGTGCGTTGGGCTCTTTGTCTACTTTGGAACACATTTATCGATAAATGCTTTTTTAAATAATATTTTCTTTGAAAGTGCATTGGAAGTAACGAGGACCGTTATTTTGTAATAATGTTTTCATCGACGAGGGGACACGCCGACTGTGACGGTGCCTGTTTTAAATATTCAGTGTCCGTTCGGTGCCGTCGGCGGCCCCTTCGGCTCTCGTGCAGACCAAACCCAGCCAGGTCCTCGTCCCAGTGTGAGGAACGCTGTCGGTCGAGCAGGCGGTCCGCGTCCTTCCTCCTCAGTCGAGGATGTGCTCTCCACGGACGATGTGCGAGGAAAACTCGTAGCGGTCCTGGCTGCGGTGGCCGCAGATGTTACACTCGAAAGGCTGACGGAAACCGTGGCAACCCATGTGGATGGTAAACATGACGTGGTCTAAGAAAAGCACGCGGCAGTGCCTGCAGCGGAAAGAACGCACGGCTCGCCCCTCCGCGTCCACGACCCGGAACGCCTCCCTGGAGGTGGAGGAGGGCGCCGTGGGGGAGCTGGGCGTCGGGGCGAACGCGGGAAGCGGGAGGGCGCCGTGGCCCCCGTCCTCTCGCTCCGCCTCCCGGTCTTTGGCTTGGATGGGGCTGTGTCTGTCCCGACATCTGCGGTGCGCGGCGGGGGGAGGCGCGGGTTTGTGGTTGTGGGAGTGGAGGAGGTGGTGGCCGTTGTTGCTGTGCAGGCTCGGAGTCAGCGCGGTGCTGTTGCACGGCTCGTCCGGCATGCTTTCTGTGTCTGTAGAGTCATGGCAACCGTTGCTAGGTGAGGGGACGTGACTCCGAGCGGCAGGCAGGTCCTCGTGACCCTCCGCCGCCTCCCGTCCCCCGACACCCAGCCCAGCTCCCGTCCCCGTGCAATCCAACCGCGGGCCGAGAGCAGCGTGAGAGGAGCTGTGGATCGGCCTGAGTTCTGACAGACAGGAAGGGTGAGAGGTGGGAAGGTGCAGCGGCCTCAGTGTGTCTGACACCGCTCCTCCTCCATTACCTGCTCCGCCTGCGTATTCTCCTCCCAGACCAGTAAAGTGCGGGACCTCCAGGTCCCCTGCGTGCATGTCCCCGTCTTTATCCATCCCGGTGGTGATTTCATAATCTGCCAGGTTGAGGCGGATGTGCTTCTGCCCTGCGAGACAGAGAGACGCGGGATCATGAGTTTGTGTAGAAGAAGCCACCAGAGCATTTTACTAAAACAAAAGAAGACGAATTGGAAAGTTTATCGAGATAAATGAGCCGGCAGCGCGGCTTCATACCGAGTCCGGTCCCGCATTCATAACCGAGACAGATCAAACCAAATAATTGCTGGCAAGCAAAAATAAAAACTTGAAATAAAGTCCTAAAAGCTGGTGGTGACGCCTTCAGGACAAACAGATCCGTCTTAACGCACACGGTGTCCCACTTTAAGTTTCCTCAAACCGTCCACACTGAGACCAAATGCTCACCTACAAATTTTTGTGGTGTGGATCTCTTGCGTTTGGTGATGCTGTTGGCGAGCCGATCGATAAATGCCATCTTGTCTGAGGAGGGCTGCAGTAGAGAGTCTGGTATAAACTCTAGCTCTCTCATCTCCTCTCCTGCACACAGTACAAACAAACTGTACAACCCACACAGACTTTGGTCCTGAGTTAAAATCTAAACCACCTGTTTGAAATACAAGTGACTGTGAGTGGGGGGGGGGGTCCTGTGCTTTACCTTGTCATAGAGGCACACTACATTTTCTACTTCTACAATCCCTTTTGAAAGGAGATATCAATGTAAAACCAAACATGGAGAAATAGATGACCCTCTGACACCTGCGTGACGGTGATTGGACGTACCTGGATTCTGTGCACCGGTCGGCTGCTGAGACTCCAGACTCTGCAGGTAGCTGTGGCAGCGCTCGCGGTGCTCCTCCAGCGTGCTCTGCTGTTTGTAACTGCGGCCGCAATAACTGCACTTAAACGGCTTCCCTACGGTTGGAGAGGACACTGGAGACAAACGTGGGAAGAAAGCATCATTAATGTCCTCGTACGTCAATGTTAGAAAAAGAAGAAGAAGAAGGCCGATCGTGCTCGAACGTGTCCAACCTGCGTGAGTGCGTAGGTGGCCGGTGAGGGCGTCTCGTCTTCGACAGGCGTAGTTACAGAAGGGACATTTAAAAGGCTTCTCCCCCGAGTGCAGCTTGATGTGGCGGAGCAGGTTCCCCTTTTGTGTGAAGGAGGCGCCGCACTGATTACACTGAAATGGTCGCTCACCTGCTGATAGATCAGACTTGTCAACGCCTTTTCTCTCTCTAAGTGAGTCAAAAACATCTGGCACATTGTCTCATGACACCGAGGCCATTCTGAGAAACTAAGTGCAGCAGCGTGTTCAAAATCAAATCCATTCATCTTGATTGACGGCTAGTTTTAAGACACGTTTACACACAAGTCTCCGCATGATGAGTATTTTTTCTAAATATTTCTAACTCCAGTTCTTTGTATGTCAACAAAAGTTCACGTTGTCCATCAAAATGTGTGCAGACATAAATCAAGCTTTTGTTCCAATTACATGCCAAAATCCAACATACTTTCTGTATCTAACCTCTTTTATATCTTCTCCCAGAAAATAGTGATGTGAACTGAAGTGATCCGTCACCTGTGTGGCTGCGTTTGTGCACCATGAGAACATTCGGCCCGATGCAGATCATCCCACAGATGTCACACTTGAGCTTTCCGTTTGGCAGTCGGACGGCTCCGCGTGGCATCGCGTCGGGACCGGTGAGCTCCCTGTAGCCTGCGACAGCTTCAGATCCCTGCTCCGGCCCTCCTTCCTCCGCCCGCTCCCCTCTCTCGTCTTCGGTGCTGCGTCCCGGGTCCTCGTCGCTGTACAGCTCCACTTTGATGGAGTTGGCTTCAGGAGAGCAAAACAAAAAACAAAACAAGATGAGAAAGACAACAGAGCGAGGACGGATTTACATGTCATCTCAGATTTATATTGTTAAATGGATTAGAGTGTGATTTTAATAGTAAAATGATCATAACATATTTGTCCAACTTTAAAAACGTCACGCTGAGAGTAACTTATGAAGACGCCTCAGTCTGTCACGGACCGGTGAGGGAGCGGCTTGGAGAGTTCTCCTTGCTGTTCGGGGTGCTCGCTGTCGGACCTCCGAGGGCTCCAGAAAACTCTCTTTCCATCGAGGAGTCTCTGCTGCCTGCAACCAAAATGAAAATCCAACAAAATATTTGTATCATTTGAAAAACAAACCGCAGACGGTAAATAAATCTGTGATTAAACAAACCAGAGTTCGACCTGATATGCAGGACCGGCCATTGCAGTCATCAACATCCATTCTGGTTCAAGCTGAATACTGAAATGACACACGAGACGATGACGACAACAACAACAACAACAACAACAACGACAACGACAACAACCAGCATTAGAAGAACAGCAAAACAGAGAAAGTGTTGAAATGTAAAGTTAGATTATATGAGACACTTTGAACTACCGATAGAAAACGATGCACGTCAGCTTGAACTAAAACCAAGTTTAGCTTTAACAACAACATGAAACGCGTTTCAGCTTCCAGCTGATGTGATGAATCACTGAGAAGCTGAAGTTAGCGGCGCGACACAAAACTACACCGACAAAAGTGAAACGTGAAGCTGATCTGACATCCAGTGAAAACGCGTCCAGGTCGGAGGAGCGTCGCTGCCAGTTTACATAACGAGGGAAGTTTGAGGCCTCGTCGGCTCACGTTAGCTCACGTTAGCTCACGTTAGCTCACGTTAGCTCATCGCATGTGATGAAGTTACCGTTGGCCAAGTTAGCTGAAGTCAACACGGTCATCATCCACAGCACGGAGCCGAGGGACGAGCAGGGAGAGCGGGCAGCGGTGAAGGTCCATGACCTGACCGGTAACATGATGGACTTCGTCTCCCGCTCACGTGTCCCTCGACGTCGTGTTTAATGCTAGCATAACAAACCCGACGCTAGCGTTAGCGCCAGTGTTTCCTGAGCGGTTGCTATGGCAGCCACCGCCACCCTCAGATGCTACGGCTAGCCAGCTAGTGGTTAGCATGCTAGCTCACCCGCCTTTGAATCCTGAAAGTTGACTTTTGTTGACGCAACGCAGCGAAAATGTGGACGACTGTTAACGCGCTGCGGCTGTCCGGTGCCTCCGTTTCATTACCTGTCCCTGTCGGGGCCGCTTCACGGAGCTTATTCTCTATTTTCATCTGCCTGTTTATGACGGCAGCATTTCCCGGCAGAGTTTAACCTCCAGCTCCGAACTACTTCCGGGTCAGATCCCAAACGGAGCTGCCTGTCACTCAGGCTACCTGTCACTCAGGCTACCTGTCACTCAGGCTGCCTGTCACTCAGTAAAAACACAGAAACAGGTTTTTATAAATGAATTGTTTTATTGAGACTAATTTACATTCTCACGAGGTATTATTGAGACATAAATAAAATGTCTTTTATTTATCACCCTTTTATTGGCTTCTGTCTCAACGAGTGTCCTCCTGTGTTTCTTGTTTTTAAATTGTGGTTGGGGTTTTATTCCTGTTATAGTAACCTGTGAGCTGTAGTAATGGTTAATAAAGCTTTTATGATAGGTTTTAATGCAGTACATTTACAACAATATTGTTATTATAATAAAGAAGCTGCGTACCTCTTCCATCACTGTCCTGGATCGGATGATGTCGTGATTGAACGTGTCTTTTATTTATTTATTTATTTCTTATTCACCTAACAGGTGTGAAATCTGTTTTTTTCAACTTTATTTAGAACATACAAACAAAAACAGCACAGAACAACAACAGTCTCGCTTCTTTACATGTCAGTCGAGTATCAGCTGCTTCAGAATCACACCTCCTGAAATGCAATATTATATATGCTGTATATATATTTCACAAATGGATGTCAATACCAAACCAAAGAAAAAAACAAAACAGCTAAGGAGTAGAACAAGAGGTTCAATTAAATCATATTCAGACAAAAGTGCCACTAACTTTGTGGCAGCTTGTGGGTTTGCTTAACTTTTCTTCTCCATTTGCTTTGGAGTGAGAGTTCATTTTTAAGTGCTTTCCACACTGCAGATGATTTAGCAAATCGAAATTTATGTATATAATATTTGTTTAGGATTATTATGTTGTTAACAATAAATTAAATGTGTTTGTCCTTCAAAGTTAATCCTGGTCGTGTTCATTCAAAGGAGGAGAAATCTCCATTCATGGAGGTCTGAGAAGTGACGTCACGTGCATACTGAAGCGGTGTGAAACCTCCACGTGTTGATTTGAAGGCGTTGAAATGTTTCCCGTCATTGAGGCCCAGAGGTCAGTCTGGAAACGTCGGAAAGGGACGGCGGTCCGTCCAGAGTGACTTCTGCTGCACGAACCGGCTGGCCGCGCGGCCGCGCGCCTCCGTACGAACCGGCTGGCCGCGCGGCCGCGCGCCTCTGACGTCACGCCTGGTTTTACGACGCTTACACAATGGCAGTTTCCGTCAGTTTGACTTGTGGCTCGCGACCGCGTTGAACGAGCGTTTTTTTTTTTTTTTTCGTTTACAGCTTCGGTCGAAACGACAATTTAATTATTTCAAATCGTCCTTCGAAATTGACGGCTGAGACGGACGGAGAAAGACACGCGTCCGTGTCTTCGGACCAGAACCGCCTGAAGCCCCGCGGTCCGGGCTCGAGGCCCAGCGCAGCGCTCGAGCGGCGGCTCCGGAAAGTTTGTTGTTGTCACGTGACGTGAGACGAATGTGGCGATAAAAGTTTGTTTCGGCAGTAAAACTCGGTGGCGTACGACATCTTCGAAACAGTTTGAATCCAGTTTTCACCGCAATGCCTCAACCAAAGTACCGAAAGATCGCCGTTATTGGTTACCGGTCTGTAGGTGAGTACAGGTCGAGCTCGGGCACTGCTAATGTTGGTTAGCTCGCTGGCTAGCAGGCTAACGTCCTGGCTTTGTTTTCCTGCTGAGCGCGTCAACACGGACGCTAGCTCACCTTTTGTTCACGCTTCTTTGTGTTACATGTGTTTGCTGCGCAGTCGATAACTAAACCAAACCAAACTCAGCCTTATTTTGCTGTGTTGTTGCAGCCATATGGTACCAGATGCAACGTGATAAGTGAAAATAAAGTTTTCAGTGAGCTCTTGGTAAAGCCCCCCCCCCCCCCCCCCCAAACAAAAGAAAGGTGGCTCGAAACTTTTAGTGTCCAAAGATAAAAGTAAACACGCCAGCAATGTGGCACCAGAATTTGTGACCCACCAATTCGGTTCCCTGTTATCTAGTGAGACTGTTCCCTTCAAAATACACTCTTCATGACATCAGAAGACATATTCACTCTTTCCACATGTCCTCACTGGAAGTATCGACGCTTTTAGGGTTCAGGACCTGGGTGAGAAATGCGTGCATGGTTTTTAAACATAGACCAATCAGGAACACAAGCTTAATAGCACTATACCAAGTTAATTCAAATTCAAATGAATAGATACTTTAAATGCTTCCATAGGATTTGGATAAGGTGGCAGATTTTATTTACGGCTGCCTCAAGTAATTATTTTCAGTACCAATTGATCTGTCAGTAATTTTCATAATTAATCAATTAGTGGGGTCTTTAAAATGTCCTGAAACGGTGAAAGTGTGGACTAGTGTTTCCACAGCCCATCCTGCAGGATAAAATGTCTTGTTTTGTGCTGACAAACATTACACAACGAAAAGATGTTCCATTTATTTTCATGGTAGACTGAAGAAATCAGAAAATATTCAAATTTAGGAAGCTGTCAACAGTGAATTTTAGCTTTTTTTCACTTGTCAAATGACATTTAATCGATTATCAAAATAGTCAGTGATTAATATTATGGAATGGATTAATTGACTAATCATTGAGGCTCTCACATTTTAAAAGCAGGAAGGAAAATAACGGTGTAGATATATGGAGCGACAGACATTTTTATAGCTGCGGTCGCAAAGTGAATTGGTCTGTCGGGTATAACAGAATTTTACAGGTCATACGTTAATACGACAGGGACACCATCTTTGGTAACACAACCAGGTTATGTTTCTTTTCCCTGCACAGGAAAGTCTTCTCTTACAATACAGTTTGTGGAAGGACAATTCGTTGACTCCTACGACCCGACCATCGAAAACAGTAAGTGTCATCTCTTGAGTGTTTATAAGATATTACAGAAAAAAAAAACTCGGAGGCTTCGGCTTCATGTAAAAATGGTAAAACTTCTTTTCTCTCCAGCCTTTAACAAAATGGTCAGCATGAACAGTCAAGACTTCAATCTTCAGCTAGTTGATACAGCTGGACAAGTAAGTAGTTCACCTGCTGCCATCACTGACCATTAAATGTTCAATCCTAAAATGGGGGTTTTGATATTTAGACATGTATTTAGATGCTGATTTAACTTGCATTTGTCTGGATGCTGTAGTCTCATATGTCTGTTTTTTTATTATGTGTTGTATTTTTTAAAAGTCATATCCAGTGAGATTATAATGTCTTTTCTCTATTTATAGGATGAGTACTCAATTTTTCCACAATCCCACTCAATGGACATTCATGGCTACGTCCTTGTCTATTCAGTGACTTCCATGAAAAGGTGAGTGGACGGTTGTGTTCTCACTTGTGTGAATAAGGCGGCATACACAATCATAAGTCTTTGAATACTCTGTATATGACAGACTTTGCTTTGTGTTTATTTAAAATAATGTCAACTCTGGGTTTTAATAGATTCACATTTAGTCACTGAGATATATTGATAGGACATATTATGAGGTTTATTGTTCTATTTTTTTTTTTTTTTCGGTATTAGAGATGCATCAAATCACCTACGCTCCACAGTTATTTTCAAAGCTGTAGTTTTGTATTTATCCGTATTGGGTGCTTGTTTGCTCATTGCTTTAACCGAATGTTGAACTAACAACATGTCATACTAAGTTGGAGGTATGAACTGGCTGCTCTCATATTAGTACCTGCAATTACTTTGATGTCTGTCTCTATTCAGTTTTGAAGTTATCCAGGTTCTACACGACAAGCTGCTAGACATGGTTGGGAAGATTCAGTAAGTTTTTCTAGTTATTTGAATTTCAATATTTCCAAAATGTGTTCTTTTTTTTATTTTTATTTATTAATTTTTTATGATTTTGTTCATTTTTAATTAAACCGCCATTTTTATTTTTTTTCAGGGTCCCAACTGTTCTTGTAGGCAACAAAAAAGATCTCCACATGGAAAGGTAATCAAGATTACTGAACGTCTGTACGAGATAACTACATACAACCCCATTTCCAAAAAAAGTTGGGACGCTGTGTAAAATGTAAACAAAAACAGAATGCTGAGTTGCAAATCAAGTAAACTCATATTTAGTTGAAAATAAACCAAAGACAACATATCAAACGATGAAACTGAGAACTTGAAAAAAAAATAATTGTATTTGATGTCAGCAACATGTTAAAAAAAAGTTGAGAAAGGGACAACAAAAGACTGGAAAAGTTGTGTAAGGTATAAAAAAAAAAAAACAGACATGATTCTGTTGTGGAAATCTCTGCATGGGCTCAGAAACACTTCTAAAAACCGTGGTCTGTGACAAAAGCGTGTGTGTGTTAAAGAATGAAGCTGTCCTTTTTAAAAACGGCGCTTCAACTACAGTTAAAGGATCGACGTAATTTTTTTTCTCAGGGTTATCAAGCCAGAGGAGGGAAAAAAACTTGCTGATTCCTGGGGTGCTGCGTTCATGGAGTCCTCCGCCAAGGAGAATGAGGTAATGCTGGATGTCTCTCGGGGTAGTAACTGTGAGCCGGAGAGTTTTATTTCTGACCCAGATTCACACTCTGACTCCAAATATTCTTGCAACGCAGACTGCCGTGGAGGTTTTCAAGCGGATCATTTTGGAGATGGAGAAAGCCGACGGAAACGCTCCCCCGGAGGAGAAGAAGTGCGCTGTGATGTAAAAGTGTTTCCAGGACATCAGTAAGATAATTTACTGAAGACAGGAGGCACAACTTCACCAGCTTGCCAATCGTGACCTCACCGACACCTCGACGCTGCGGTGGAACTACGTTGTGATACCAGATTGATTTACATTGCAAAGCAACTGCTCAGACAGTTAAGAGTCTCCCACGACTTGTAAACCGCAGGGAGACGTTTGTAAGAGCAGAATTAATCTCTGTTTTAAACAAAGAAGCACCTACAGAGTATCATTTCTTTAAATTTTGACATGTTGTAATCTGTTGCTGGGCAGAATCTTGATTTTGAGTTTGATGTAATACTCAGAAAAGAAAATAAGATTGCTCCAAATTGATTGCATCAGTTTTCTTTCTAATGTTTGAGACATCATTGGCTTTTGTCTCCTAATTCTTTGAGTTGTTATTGTACAGTGAGAGGTGGTAAATAACCTTTCTAAGGACAGATGTATTATTTTTTCAGTGATGCAGAGTCACAGTTCACATTGCTTTAAATGTGTTAAAAGTGTCACTATTTCTCTTAAACGGTGGGTTTCCTTGAACATCCTGTAGTGAGATTTCTCATTAGAAATTAGTGATGCAGGATTTCTCATTAGAAATCTCACTGTGCTTTCACAGTTCTCATTTTAATCAACTCTTCTTCAGGTACCTTTCACCACTGAACTTTGGAGCTGCGTGTTCCAGTACGGAGGAGGAAGTTATTGTGTATTTAACAACTTACATTTGAGCCCCTCTGCTGAGCAAATAGGCCTCCATTCTTTCTAGAGTTTAATTTCTCCTCATCAATTGTAATAAAGTCTTTTTCTAATGAACAACACTCAGAGGAAATGTAGTGTAGATTGGAATAGATCTTTGCTATTTACCAGTTATGGCCTTTTTATACTACATGAGTAGAATCTTAGTAATTGGTTTGGTACTATCGGTTATCTCTTGAGTGATGCAGGATTGCGTGCCATTTAATATTCTGAGTACAATACATGCATATATGTGCATTATAATTATGAGCATTGCTGAGTTTCATTTTTTTTAAATTTACATTTTAACATTGCAGAAGACTTATTTAAGTGGCTGAAGGCCACAGTTAGACTAGACAGTTTGGAACTCATGGTTTTGAACTGATGGTTAATGCAGGTTTGATAAAACCGATCTTGCATGCAATGCAGTCAATTTAATTCACACTGTGGACTTTCAGGATCAATTTCGGACACTCGAGATCCCTAATGAAGTGTTTCATAAATCCTGTAGCCTTACAAAGACGTGACAGTCTGGATTTCCCCCCATAATCCTCCTGTTGTACCTGAAGTAACTTTTTATCAAGTGCTTTGCTGAGTAACTGATTGGTGGCTGAACAGAAGCTGGTGATGCTGTGTCTTGTGCCTTACAGTTGTTCAAACTCCCTCATCTGCTTCTTTTCATGACTCGAGGTGCTCTTAAAGGTTGTTTTTTTTGTTTTGTTTTCCCCCCTCTGTTGACTTGACACTTTGGGTGCAGGTGTTGTGCACCTGAACACCAATATTCCCTGGTGGGTCAATGTTGATTCAGAAATCTTGCTGTAAACAGTTTTGTATATAAATAAATCTGTTACTCATTTGATTTGCCTCCATGCTTGTGGTTTCATTTTGTTTTAGATAGTAAACTTCATTTTTACATAATGAGAATTTGTCTGTTTTGTTTGCAGATGTTTGTTTTTTTCTGGAGATAATTTAAAATATGGTGCTTAAAGTGGAATAGTAAATGTTTTCTTTGATGTGAATAAATTAGGATTAGAGGAAACTTATTAATGGTTTAATAAAAATTAAAAAGGGGCGTGACATTAAATTAATGTTGAAAGAATATTAAAATTGATTATAAGATCACTTGGAAACAAAAGTATTTAGATATGTAAATAGACCAAAGAGTTGGATAAACTCAAAGACTAATGTGTGTTTGTGTTTTTGATGGGTTCCCGAAAGGCAAACAAAGTTGTTTACTAGGAAAACAAGTGGTTGTTATTGTTTTTGAAGGGCGCGGGTGATGTATAATTTGTATTTTCCATAATAATTTTGTATCATGGTCTATGTTGTTTACCATTGTAGCTCGTGTATATTTATATTTTTGTATTTTTCTTTCTTGAAACCAAAGTCAATAATTGAACGGTAGCTGCAAGCAGCAAAAAGCAAGGTCGCATACACTGCCGTTCAAAAGTTTGGGGTCACTTAGAAATTTCATTGTTTTCCCTGAAAACACATGAAATGAGTTTAAATAGTAAGAAATGTCATTGACAAAGTTAGAAATCATGATTTTTAATTGAAATAATACTTGCAGACCTGTGGCGTTCTAGCTGTCAATTTGTTAAAGTAATCTGAAGAGATTTCTCCCCATGCTTCCTGAAACACCTTCCACTCGTCGGATTGGCTTGATGGGCACTTGTTGCGTACCATACGGTCAAGCAGCTCCACCAACAACTCCATAGGGCTGAGATCCGGTGACGGTGCTGGCCACTCCATGATGGACTGAATACTAGCTCTTGTCCTGTTGGAGGAGGACATTGGCTCCAATCAAGTGCTGTCCACCGGGTATGGCGTGGCGTTGCTAAATGGAGTGATAGCCTTCCTTCTTCAAGATCCCTTTCACCCTTTACAAATCTCCCACTTTACCACCACAGCAGCCCCAGACCATCACATTGCCTCCATGACAGATGGCGTCAAGCACTCCTCCAGCATCTTTTCATTTGGTCTGCGCCTCACGAATGTTCTTCTTTGTGATCCGAACACCTCAAATTTAGATCCGTTGGTCCATAACACTTTTTCCTAGTCTTCCTCTCTCCAGCGTCGGTGTTCTTTTGTCCATCGTAATCTCTTCTTTTTATTGGCCAGTCTGAGATGTGGCTTTTTCTTTGCAACTCTGCTTCAAAGGCCAACATCCCGGAGTCGCCTTTTCACTGTTGACGTTGAGACTGGTGTTTTGCGGGTACTATTTAATGAAGCTGCCAGTTGAGGACCTGTGAGGCGTCCGTTTCTCACACTAGACACTCTAATGTATTTGTCCTCCTGCTTAGTTGTGCCTCGTTGTGCCTCGTTGGGCCTCCCACTCCTCTTTCTATTCTGGTTAGAGCCAGTTTGCGCTGCTCTGTGAAGGGAGTCGTACACCAGATCTTCAGTTTCTTGGCAATTTCTCGAATGCAATAGCTTTCATATCACAGAACAAGAACAGACTGACGGGTTTCAGAAGAAAGTTCCTTGTTTCTGCCCATTTTGAGCCTGTAATGAAACCCACGACTGCCGAAGCTCCAAATACTCAACTGGTCCAAAGAAGGCCAGATTTACTGCTTCTTTAATCAGCACAACAGTTTTCAGCTGTGCCAGCGTAATTGCTCCAGGGTTTTCTGATGGTCGGTTCGTCTGCTGAAAGGATCAACTCGCATTGACAAACTCAACTTTCATTGGAAGACGACTGACGGTTTCTGAGAACGGGCCTCTGCACGCCGACTGACATATTTCATTAAAAATCAGCTGTTTCCAGCTACAGTTGTCGTTTACAACATTAACAATGTCTGCACAATATTTCTGATCAACTTGATGTTATTTTAATGGACAAAACATGCTTTTCTTTCAAAAACAAGGATTTCTGAGTGACCCCAAACTTTCTAACAGAAGTGTATATTTATATACAGACTTCAAGGCCCTTCACACCCAAAGAAAGGGTCATTTTTCATGGAGCTGGAGCTCCATGCCTGATACGTCCTCGTCGTGATATGAGGGGAAACCTATGGTCTGCTGCCGACTTCCGGCCCGTGCAGTGCGCCGGTACCACCTGTATTACGGTAACGGGACATCACGTGTCTTTTAGCGGAAGAGCTGCGCGGTTTTGAGGTCCTGCCAGTCCTACATTAACCGGGCAGCAGCAAGGCGGATCAGCTGATGGAAGATGGAGTGTGTAAGTTACCCAGCTGTTCGTGTCTAAGTTACCCAGCTGTTCGTGTCTAAGTTACCCAGCTGTTCGTGTGTAAGTTACCCAGCTGTTCGTGTGTAAGTTACCCAGCTGTTCGTGTCTAAGTTACCCAGCTGTTCGTGTGTAAGTTACCCAGCTGTTCGTGTCTAAGTTACCCAGCTGTTCGTGTGTAAGTTACCCAGCTGTTCGTGTCTAAGTTACCCAGCTGTTCGTGTCTAAGTTACCCAGCTGTTCGTGTCTAAGTTACCCAGCTGTTGTGTCTAAGTTACCCAGCTGTTCGTGTGTAAGTTACCCAGCTGTTCGTGTGTAAGTTACCCAGCTGTTCGTGTCTAAGTTACCCAGCTGTTCGTGTGTAAGTTACCCAGCTGTTCGTGTCTAAGTTACCCAGCTGTTCGTGTGTAAGTTACCCAGCTGTTCGTGTCTAAGTTACCCAGCTGTTCGTGTCTAAGTTACCCAGCTGTTCGTGTCTAAGTTACCCAGCTGTTCGTGTGTAAGTTACCCAGCTGTTCGTGTGTAAGTTACCCAGCTGTTCGTGTCTAAGTTACCCAGCTGTTCGTGTGTAAGTTACCCAGCTGTTCGTGTCTAAGTTACCCAGCTGTTCGTGTCTAAGTTACCCAGCTGTTCGTGTCTAAGTTACCCAGCTGTTCGTGTCTCGGACAGATCGGAGCTTTTCTAGAAGCTAACGATAGCAACTAGCTCCGGAGCTAACTCTTGTGCTAAGCCCGCTTTTCACAGTTACGTTAGTCCACCGTCAGGAAGGCAGGTCCGTACTGGTGGTTCCGCCCTGGTACCGGAGTGCAATTGAGAATAAAAACACGACAATATGCCAAATAATGTGTCGCCGGGTTTGACTGGACGACGGGAAGTTTACTTCACCTTAATGTCAACAGGCTGCGACGCTAGCTAACACGCTAGCTGTGCTGGAGTTTAACTGCGACAACGAGCATCTCTTATTTTAACTTTAGTTTATAGTACAGTCCTTTTATTAACTTTAGTTTATAGTACAGTCCTTTTATTAACTTTAGTTTATAGTACAGTCCTCTTATTTACTTTAGTTTATAGTACAGTCCTTTTATTTACTTTAGTTTATAGTACAGTCCTCTTATTTACTTTAGTTTATAGTACAGTCCTCTTATTTACTTTAGTTTATAGTACAGTCCTCTTATTTACTTTAGTTTATAGTACAGTCCTCTTATTTTAACTTTAGTTTATAGTACAGTCCTCTTATTTTAACTTTAGTTTATAGTACAGTCCTTTTATTTACTTTAGTTTATAGTACAGTCCTCTTATTTTAACTTTAGTTTATAGTACAGTCCTCTTATTTACTTTAGTTTATAGTACAGTCCTCTTATTTACTTTAGTTTATAGTACAGTCCTCTTATTAACTTTAGTTTATAGTACAGTCCTCTTATTTTAACTTTAGTTTATAGTACAGTCCTTTTATTTACTTTAGTTTATAGTACAGTCCTTTTATTAACTTTAGTTTATAGTACAGTCCTCTTATTAACTTTAGTTTATAGTACAGTCCTCTTATTAACTTTAGTTCATAGTACAGTCCTCTTATTAACTTTAGTTTATAGTACAGTCCTTTTATTAACTTTAGTTTATAGTACAGTCCTCTTATTTTAACTTTAGTTTATAGTACAGTCCTCTTATTTTAACTTTAGTTTATAGTACAGTCCTCTTATTTACTTTAGTTTATAGTACAGTCCTCTTATTTACTTTAGTTTATAGTACAGTCCTCTTATTTACTTTAGTTTATAGTACAGTCCTCTTATTAACTTTAGTTTATAGTACAGTCCTCTTATTTTAACTTTAGTTTATAGTACAGTCCTCTTATTTTAACTTTAGTTTATAGTACAGTCCTCTTATTAACTTTAGTTTATAGTACAGTCCTCTTATTAACTTTAGTTTATAGTACAGTCCTCTTATTTACTTTAGTTTATAGTACAGTCCTCTTATTTTAACTTTAGTTTATAGTACAGTCCTCTTATTAACTTTAGTTTATAGTACAGTCCTCTTATTTTAACTTTAGTTTATAGTACAGTCCTCTTATTTTAACTTTAGTTTATAGTACAGTCCTCTTATTTTAACTTTAGTTTATAGTACAGTCCTCTTATTAACTTTAGTTTATAGTACAGTCCTCTTATTAACTTTAGTTTATAGTACAGTCCTCTTATTTTAACTTTAGTTTATAGTACAGTCCTCTTATTTTAACTTTAGTTTATAGCACAGTCCTCTTATATTAACTCGGTTTGATGATCAACCAGCTGGTCACGTCCTTCAGAAAGTCACCTGTCCCACGAGCCTGCAGCCCAAAGCGCATCATACACGTTAAAAAGTTAAAACAAACAGAACTGGAAGGTAAACAAAATACAGATTTAAATAAAATGCACGACTTAAAATTACAATAACAAAACAACGTGTTCAAATTTTATAAATGCAATTCAGGAAAATAGAATAAACAATGTTTAAAACTTAAAAACCAAGCTGATGAACATTACTCCAAATAAAAAGCCAGATTAAAGAGACGAGTGTTTAGTTTCCTTATAGAGAATACAGAGAGTTTCCATCCTGAGTTATAAAAGACATAAAAAGAGAAGAAACCTTCATGAAAACAAGCTGTGAGTTTGTGCACTTTTCTGATGGTTTTTTCAGGATTCCTCAAATACTCTTTTTGACCCAAGCAACATATCATTCAGGCTTTTTCTATCTCCGAGGACCTCCAGACAAACTGGGTTTTAATGTCCTTTATCTTTCAGATTCCAGTAACTATTGATGATCTTGAGTGCAAAAAGGACCCAGTCGTAGAAGGTAAAGACGGCTCGATTGACGTTTATTGGATCAAACTTTGGTGAAAGCGTGTCGTCAGTAGTTTCTCTCTCTCGTCCCCCTCAGACCCGGAGCACAATGTGTACACCAGGTTTATGAAGTCCCACCGGTGTTACGACCTCGTACCCACCAGCTCCAAATTAGTCGTGTTTGATACTTCACTTCAGGTAAAGCCTTTAAATTTAAACTAAAAAAATACATGAATATATTGTCTCATTGGCTAAAATAGACTAAATGCTTTGTGTAATTTTTCTTCCAGGTGAAGAAGGCGTTTTTCGCTCTTGTTTCTAACGGGGTCCGAGCAGCGCCGCTGTGGGACAGCAAGAAGCAGTGCTTTGTTGGTGAGAAGTCACGTTCATTTTGACTCCATTTGTTGAAATAAGTTGAACATCAGACTGGTTAAATGCTTCTGTTTCTGCTCGGCAGGTATGCTGACCATCACGGACTTCATTAACATTCTCCATCGCTATTACAAATCTCCTTTGGTAAGATGAGTCGATGTAAATGAGAAATCTCAGTGGCTTATCTGTGATTCCTTTTATTAGTTCCTCAACCTGTTTTCTTTCTGTAATCCTTCAGGTTCAGATATACGAGCTGGAAGAACACAAAATTGAAACATGGAGAGGTGAGAGTGTTTTAAATGAGCGCACGGTGTCGGGTGATCCTGGAGGTGAACTAACAGCTTCTGTTCTTGGTCACTACAGAGTTGTACCTGCAGGACTCCTTCAAGCCTTTGGTTAGCATCTCTCCCAACGCAAGGTGAGCAGCAGACGTACTTACAAGCATCTTCATATGAAACTTTACACACGTGTGTGTGTGTGTGTGTGTGTGTGTGTGTGTGTGTGTGTGTGTGTGTGTGTTGGTTTATTCCCATTAGCTGTTGCACTGTATGCTAATTTATTTATCTTGGATGACTATTTTGTGGATCAGAATCTTTTTAAATAGATATAAACTGTACAGCAAGCTTTTCTTCAATTTCGTGGTGCATTGTGGGAGATTTGTTTTTAACGGCTATATATATTGTTTTATATTCAGTCCCTGCAGGATTTTGCACGTTTTTTTGTGATTGTTTTGATCCAAAATTTTAGATTTTCGTGGTGGATTGCCTCATAAGTTGTGATGTAACTTGCAGAGTTTTAAGTGAGTTTTTTGGGGGTGAAATTGCAGCAATTAGCACAAACGATTGTTGTTTTTTTAACCACTACCTGATAAAGATGAAAATTGAATACTTTTTTCTGATAATAAACATGCAGCACGTCACAGAAATATTTCAGTTGTAATCGTTTCTTATTTATTTAGAGAACCATAAAAAGAGTCTAAAGTGACGTATCTTTGCATCACAGACCGTCTGTGGCTGTAATACAGAAAACAAGGAATCTGCTGTCAGAATAAGAGCTTTACATGATGTTTACTTTGTTAGTTTTTATTCAGGTGTTCTCTCACAACATGCTGCATCTCAAATAACTTGATAAACGTCATCTTCTCTCTGACAGTTTGTACGATGCGGTTTCGTCTCTGCTGAAGAACAAGATCCACAGATTGCCCGTCATCGACCCCCTGACAGGCAACACGCTCTATATCCTAACACACAAGAGGATTCTCAAGTTCCTGAAGCTTTTTGTAAGTCTCTCCAGGCTTCTCTCCTCCCTGCTGCATTAGATACTTTAAAATCATCTGTTTTTTTTTTTTTTTAAGCCTGACTACAACACTGCAGAATCCTATAACACAGAGCGAGGACTGTTGGCTGCTGATAAGGACACAGTATGTTTTTCAATGATCCTCTTCAGCATTCAGAGATCAGTTTTGTTTTCAGATATCAGAGATGCCTAAACCGTCGTTCCTGAGGCAAACTTTAGAGGAGCTGAACATCGGGACGTTCAGAAACATAGCGGTGGTCCGTGCAGACACGCCGCTCTACACGGCGCTGGGTATTTTTGTGGAGCAGCGAGTGTCAGCGCTCCCTGTTGTGGACGACAAAGGTATGTGAGCTGCCTGAATGAGGCCTTTGTTCGTTTTGCACTGATGACCTGAGACCTCCTAAATGTTGTGTTCTTACTTGCTGTCTCTGTCTTGCAGGTCGAGTGGTGGACATATACTCCAAATTTGATGTTATAGTAAGTTAAAAGGAGTCATTTTGTACGTGTCTTCTTGACTGACGCGATCGACCTGCTGCTGTCTGTGACTGCGTGACTCTGTAGAAGAACAATACCACGTAGTAGAAACACTGAGGGTCTGTCTTTGTGCAGAACCTGGCAGCTGAGAAGACGTACAACAACCTGGACGTGACCGTGACCAAAGCCCTGCAGCACCGCTCTCAGTACTTCGAAGGAGTGCTGACCTGCAACAGGACCGAGACCCTGGAGGCCATCATCAATCGACTGGTGGAGGCCGAGGTGAGGAGTGCATCTCACTGGAACTACAGTATATATACAAGAACTCCTCGTCAAACACAACCCGAAATACAGATAAATGTATATTTTCTTAAATTTTGGGGTCGATAGAAATGCATCTTATGAGCAGAAGATGACGCACACACACACACACACACACACACACACACACACACACACACACACACACACACACACACACACACACACACACACACACACACACGACATCTAAGAGCCACATATCACTTTGGCTTTGGTAGAAATATTACTGTGCAGAGATGAGAGTGACGTCGATGTCTCCCCGTGTGTCTCCGTGTGTCCTCCAGGTGCACAGGCTGGTGGTGGTGGACGAGCAGGATGTGGTGAAGGGAATCGTCTCCCTCTCTGATATCCTGCAGGCGCTGGTGCTGACTGATGGAGATGATGGTGAGTACAGTTCTGCTGTCGTCTCGTATTGTTTTGATATAAGCAGCAACATAATACAGGAAGCATCAAAAGCATTTTAATCATTTCTATATTTGCCTGAATTTGTTTATGCTGAACTAAAATCGCTGTATTTATTCAGAATATTTCAATCGAGAGCAAAACCCTTATTCAAAATGATGCTATTTTATACACAAATAAAGCACAAAAGACAAGAAATACCAAATAGAAAAAAGAAAAGATGGTGAAAAGCAAACATCATAAAATACAACAAAATTAAAAGTAGTCTAATTTCCTGCAGAGCATAATAGATAAATGGACCTTTGTCCAATTCTGTATCCATGTATGGGATGTCTCGTGTAATATATTCCTTTGAGCGAGTACGGTATCCCATTTGTCTTAGTCTTAAAAATCATGATAAATAAAATGGTAATTTATTTATGAATAAAGTACCATTTTAAAAATTAAAAGCAAACAAGTGTTGTTCCCTTTTGAGTGTGACGTGACATTCCTACCTTCTCCTAGAGGACACAATGATGATGCACTGATAAACTGGGTTTTAAAAGTTTGTTTTTTTATCTAACCAGGTACTGTAAAGTCAGCAAAAACTTAAAGGATTTTTCATTTGGGATCGGATAAAAAGTGTAATTAGTGTTCTCACTGTGTATTAAAAGCGTAAATTAAAATTTTGATTAGCCCCCGAAAAAAAAATCAAGCTTTCAATGAGGGTACTGATGAGGAAATGACGGTGTCGTCAGCATAGTAATGAATGAAGTTGTCACAGATCTACGAACTCAGGTCATTTCTTTACACGGTGAACAGTAAGTGATGATTTCATTTTTCTGCCCACAGGAACAGCTTGAAGTTCCACAGACCTGGAAAGGCTGCACGTTTTCAAGATGAGACGAGTGCGACGGGAGAAAGAAGTGGTGCGAGATTATAGCAGAATACCAAAGTATCCTCCATCTCCTGTGACAGTCACACATCCAGACTTCTCTCTTTCTGCTGAAATACATCAAGTTCACTAAGTTTTAACCAAAAACAGCAATATATACATGTCGTAGTTCAGGTCGTTCACAAGCTCCTTTTAAATCAAGCCGAATTCTGAGAGTTGAGAAAGACGTAAAAAAAAAAAAGCACAAGAAACCTGTGAAGAGGAGCTGCAGCCTCTCGGGATAACTGAGCATTATACCCACTGCTGTGGCTGCTGGTGGGGGGAGGGGTGGGCAGCTTGTTATGATAACAGATATATTCCCATAATTAAACAAGATTAAACAAGCCTGTCTAATCCGACACATCTTCCTGAGCCTTCAGCTGTGTACAAATAAGTGATTTAATTCAGCTTACATGGTTATGTTATTCATCATTCAGTTAATTTCATTATTTAAATGCAAACATACAGAGTAGTCATTCAAGTATTTATCTCTATGTACCGCATGTGTCGTGTATATATATATATTGCACATGCAGTACATGTATATAAATCAGTCACATGACACCTTTGTGTTAAGAGTGTGCACTTATTTATCTTATCTCACAGTTCAAACACTAAAGAGTGTCAAGAGTCTGTTTGAAGATGATTTCACAAAAAGTAAACCAGGTCCAGTCTTGGTTTGAATCAGTGTAAGAAGTCTGGACTTGTTTCCCCCCATAAAACATCGTCAAAAAATGTAAGTTGTTGCAGTTAAGTCTGTGAGGAATTCAGCGGCTCCAGAGTTCAATCTGTTGAGCAGCCAGACAGCAAAGTAGCAAATCAGAAAAGCGCTTCACCCCAAACGAGTTGACACGGTAACGATTAAACACATCACAGCCTGGTAAATCTCACAGTAAACCCAGTTTTTGAATCTGGTGTCTGGTGAGACACGGGACCAGAGACTTTCGTTAGCACAGCCCGCTAACTTCTTGTTTAGCGCTATGCTAATTTTACTGGAGATTAAAAAATAATTCAATTGTGCTTCTAGACTTTCCAAATATTATCAGACTGAATGGATCAAAATCTGACCGTGAAATCGGTCGTTTTCGTTCACTGTTTTACAGCCTCAATGGTAGCAAATGATTTGGGGGCGGAGCTTATGACTAAAGCACATGTCAGCAATGTTTTTGTAATTACTCTCACTGACAGAAGGGGGAGACAGAAGCTCCGCACTGCAGGTGAAACGCTCCCACGGCAACCTTACGGCTGAAGTTTAAAGCAGCGTTGATGAATTTGTTGTAAGAAACGACCATTAGGTCTGTAGTTTTCAGTTTGAAGGCCCGACTCTGGATATTTATGAGCTTTGGCATTTCGTGTGTCGTCACGTTACTGCAGGCGTCATATGGATTAGTCATCATACGTAAGAAACACATTATTATTTTTGACCTGTTTCGTTACCCACTCGTTGGGTTTTTGGCATTAGTCGTGTTAAAGGGACTTCCTTGTTGCTTCAGTGATGCAAAATGTCTTTGTGGGAAAATGGAAAATCACACAAAAGTAATGGTCAAATGAACAATTTATCTGTTATTGATGATCTGATTTATGTTATTGGTGTGTTACAGTCAGTGATGATGTCAGGACATATTATAGAGTTTATTCACAGTTTCTGTGGGGACTTGATGAAAATCAATACATGCCAGCAATTTCTTTCCTTTTTCTAAAGAGAATAACAAGGAACGTGTCACACTTACTGTTCTGGTATATATGAAATGGAACCTGTACGACAGGTGGTGAATGCACAGTTTTTGTACTAATCTGCATTGAGATTATAATTTAAAGGATGAGCAATAAAGGTTCTTCAAGAGTGTTTTAAATGGCATTAATTATTAATGTTGTGAATCCTGTGACTTTCATTAATAGTTATTAAACCTTCATTAAGTGATGTCTTGGTCAGTTAGAAGCAGCCAAATAGACTCTTATTATTGGACGTACACCTCGGGGTAAATTTGAACTCGTCACGTGACTCTCAGGTGACATGAGCACTTGTTAGCAAACTCGCCTTTTAGCGTTGTTTTGGTCTCTACCAACTCCTGACATTCACGTCCGGCTTATTAGCTCCACTGTGTTTACCAGCTGGTTTCTTTCTGCCTGTGGTTTTTGCCCTTATTCAGCTGTCTGTAGCAGCAAACAACAACACGATGAACAAAGGACCGAAACAACGAGCTGAACCACAAGAAAACGTTCAACTAGTTTGACAGGAACTGCAGGGGGCTCTATCGGCAGAAATTAAATATATTTCTAATTATGTTTTAATTCTTGCGTAAAACTAAGAATCATTGTGTTTTCATCACGTTAGAATGAGCACTTCCTGTCTACACAGGAAGCGGGACCTCTTCCGTGGAGGCCGCCATGTTTCTACGGCAGCCCAGGAAGGACAAAGCAAACACTCTGGCTAGAGACGGTCTTTTTTTGTTGCTCATTTTGAAGCAGAGGTAGATTTTCCTCCATGTTTAGAGAGTGAAGATGAAGCTAAACGGGTTTAATTTGGGTGCAATCTGCAACGTCACCACTAGATGCCACTAAATCCTCCTTTAAATTACAAGGTAGAGGATAGTCAAAATAAAAACACACCACATAAGAAATCAGTTGTATTTATTACTATATATATATATATATATATATATATACACACATGTATATATATACACACATATATATATATACATATATATTAGATATGATTGGATGACATGAATACATTCCTTTAACATCACTGGACAAACAACCTTTAATAAAATATCTCATTTCATTGACTTCCACTCTACAACAGAGATACTGAGAGCAAAGTGTCAAAAACTTTGATTGAATTAAGCACTTTTATACTGTAACCTTTCAGAGTATAAATATGATTTACATTCAGCAGATCTTCTTACAACGGCAGTTTATCGGTTCTTACAAACATCTTGTAAGAAGGTGACTCAAATAGAAAGTACAGCTCAGAGAAGATTGTGAAACACCACTGAGACATTTCATTGGTATTTATTTTCAACATTTCTTCTCCCAGAGATCAGAGGAAAAGTCCGATTCTCTTTCCAGTGAGATGGAGGTTGCTGCGACCGGCTCGTGTAAACGTTCTCGTTTTCAGCGGCGTGATCTTAAACAAACAGCCGAGGTCGTGGCCGGGGACCACTTCTGAGAACAGTTTGGTTTTAATGCTGTGAGGTCAGTAGTACAGCGCACATCAGACCAACTCACAGCATACACGCTTAAATAACAAGGAGACACATACAGCAGTACCAGGTAGGACTTTCATTGAGCTGAAGGCAAAAGTGCAACTATTTAAGAAAACATAAAAAAATACACAGTTATCTATGACAATATTAGATTGAGGAACACAATACAAAAAAACCCAAAAAAATTTAACATCAAGTACAGCAATTTAGGAGGTTTAGTCCTACCAAAAAAAACAGTATAAAAGAATGTAAAACACACTTGGAGCTCAATTTAATTTATCACATACACAAGTATCACCTTAAAAAGCTTGTTTATGTGCAGTAGTTGGACAGAGAAACGGGCCCTGAGGGGAAAATAACGTGAACAAAATTAAGAAAAACAAAACAAAACTCATTCAGATTTCTAGTGTGTTTTTGGCCCATATTTAAGGATCAGTGTAAAGAATGAAGGTGATTTTAGTCAATGCGTTCAGTATGGGAGACTTTAACATAGACGTACTACGTATATGCAGCCACATGCTCGGTGTAGTATTTTGTACGAGACGTTTTTTTGATCCGAAACCGACGTGTGTTGACAGCTGAGAAGATAAAGGGACGTCGTAGTTTTACTGGACAGACGGGGACGCTTGTTGATCGGTAAACACGAAGAAAACCTTCAGATTTAAAACAGCTTCTGGGAAACTGTTCAGGGCAAGTTAAATCACGTCAGGCATGTTGACGCTGCGGCGGCGGCAGAAGAAGTCTGCCCTGCTTTGTACGTATGTCATGTCAGCAGCATTTAGCTTCAGACCCTGCAGGAGATTTCCACGTTGTTGCGAGTGCTGCGGACGCTATTCGATCGACTCATCTGAAGAACAGAATGAGTCAAATAAGTTATAAAGACGACGAAAGCGAATACTGACAGATTTTTTTTTTTAAACCGTCGCTTGGTTAATTACATGTTCTGATATCGATTGCATACACAAGAAATCCAAGAATCCTCGTTAGTGGAGAGGATTAAAAAGGTTGAGGTGGGGCAGCGGTGGAGGCAGCGAGGTAGCGTTTGTTCAGGAGTACCAGCGGAGTGCTGTTTTTACAAAGTGCCGCTCTCCATCGTGTTCCTTAGCAGACTTTAACGTCCTCCTGGATGCTGAGCTGGGAAAGGGTCTTTTTGATGCGCAGGGCTGTCAGGCGGGCGGCTCCGTTGGCGTACCAACACTCCCGCATGATTTTACCCATCACCCGCAAGGTCTGAAGAACAAGGAGGAAGACACACAAGTCAAACTCTTGTTTGCAGTAGAAGTGCCGATTTTGGTTGAAACCGTTTCGCTGCTTTTTCCTACCTCGTCGCTCTGCCACCAATTCGGGATGTTGGGTCGCAGCTTTTGCTCACACACCACCCTTCTCATGTCGTCTATGGTCGGGTCAGAGGGCACCAGGTCGTCGTAGGGCAGCTGGTACTCCTCGTGGATACCTGAGCACACAGGGCGGTGCGGAGGTCAGATCGGTGCTCTCATCGCAGATGTTACCAGTGAAGAGGGGAGACAAAAAAAAAGCAAACAACGCAGGTAAAATATCCAGAGTGAAAACAAAAGAGTCTCACCTCCACTGTTACAGCGGCGGGCAATCTCCCAGTAGATCAGCCCCAGAGCGTAAATATCAGCACACTTGAAAGACTCAAAGTGTCTCATGTTGATGGTCTCGTCCAGAACCTCCGGAGCCATGTACCTGGGGGACATCGAAACAAGCCGGGTTGGTGTTGATGAACAGAATTAAAGGCGTCACAGATATCTCTGAGAAAGGACGGACCTCTTGGTGCCCGCTCTCTGATTCGGGGCGATGTCGATGGTGTCGGTGGCGGAGTCGTGACGGACAGCCAGCCCGAGGTCAGCGATGGCACACGTGCAGTTCTTCCTCACGAGGATGTTCTTGGACTTCAGGTCTCTGTGGGCGATGCCCGGCTTCCCTGTCCAGACAGAAAGGAACGTGACAGCCACTTCTACACCCAGTTAGTTTCTGACTCTAGTCTTTAATTCTCCTCCGGGCCGTTTTTTTCTTCATTTGTTTAATAGGTGACGTATCGTATCGATGCCTCAACTTCCTTTCGCACTGGAGATAAACCGCACAATGCTTCAGTCTGATCTGGACCGAGACCAGATTTTGCTCCTTTGGTCCAGACTGTTGTCCGAGGCTCCTTTCACACCTGATTCAGACCAAAGTCAGAATGCCCGAAACCAATCAAGGTAAGTGTGAAAGCACCTTAAAAAGTTAAGATTTTTATCCATTAGGGAGGCGTCTGATCAGTCCGAAGTTTATTCTGCAGCGTGACAACGACCTCAAACATGTTGTCAGAGGTGTCTTTGGGATGAGTCGTGCAGCAGATGGTAAGGCCTCATCACTTCACTTTTAGTGTCTCAAACCTTTGCACAGTTCTGTATCGCAATCCGTACCATCACATCCATTAAAGGTTGCAGCCGTGACTGATAATAATAAGTTTATACATGACGGTTATACAAACCTTGCGTTCCCAGAATCTCCATGTGCAGATGTGCCAGGCCGTTGGCAGCTGACAGAGCCAGTTTGATCATCCCCTCGGTGGTGACGGAGTACCGGTTCAAGTAGTCGAACAGAGAGCCGTACTCGTGATAGTCGGACACCAACCACAGCTGAGTCCAGGTTCCGTTGTCTACGCAAGACACAGAAAGACACCAAAGAAATCTCCGTGAAGCACTTAAAGCCTTCAAAGATTTTTGCCCCTTCTCGGACACTTTGCTTTGCACCTTTGTTGTCAGCGGCTACGAAGCCCAGGATGTTTTCGTGGCGGAGCATGACGGTCTGATAGATCTCGGCCTCGCGGAACCAGGAGCGCTCCTCTCTGGACGAGAAGATCTTCACGGCCACGTCGCCTCCTCTCCATCGTCCCCGCCACACCTCCCCGTATCGGCCCTTACCGATGACCTCCTGCAGGACGATGGTTCGGGCCACGGTGCGCTGGACGAACAGAGGAAGACCTGTCCGGCAAGAACGAGGATGAAGAACTGGTTATACAAACTCGATCTAAAAACGAAATGCCCAAATTCGTGATGATGGACGGCTGTCAGGACGCACTGACCGGAGCCCGAACCAGACGTGGACAGGTCGTAAAGGAGGTCCTGCAGGCTGCTGTCTTTGGCCATGTAGAGGTGCTCACAGGAGGGGTCCTCCGCCTGCAGCCTCTGCCTGCTGTTGTAGACCCTCTGCTGATGATGATACAGGAAGACGCCCACCGACAGCAGCAGACACAGCAGGAGCAGCGGCCCCGCAATCACAGCAGCCAGTTCCACCAGCCCCCATGAGCCACCTGGGCCGTAGCCTCCCCCCCGCTCTGATGTACTCGTCACTGGAGAGGAAAAAAAAGCAGAGAATTAAAACACATTAAACACTCAATACTGACTCTACTCCCTGATAGGAACAGCTTTATGTCCTCCAAGGGTGACAGCACAAAGCTTTTTACGATCAGAAACTGAGTCAACATTTGACTCCTGCATTAACCTACATTGATTTTTCTCAATTATGTCACAGAGAGTTCCCTATTCTGAAAGGCTTTTATTGTGAAAGCCACCAACAGCGTTCCAATACAGTAAAAGCTGCTCAAATTATCCAGCAATGTTTGTGCTTTGTGAAACTTTTGACCCTTAATTTTCAGACATATATTTAAAGTATTGATTTTCTCAAGACGGGATTATGATACAAGGCATGCAGACGTTGGACATTATGAAGCCATTTAAAGTAAATAATGTTTGTTTATACCAGATCTCCAAACACCGTTCTTACAAACGCATTGTTGGGGCCATAATAAGGAGAAAAGGAAGTCCCACCATCTAAACAAAGGAACCAGGCGGACCTCATGGAGGAAACCTCATCCTGAAGTTTGGACTGTGTAGCTGACAGGCGAGTTTGTCTTTTTTTTAAATTTTTAAATTTTAAATTTTTATAATTAAACAGAGATTAGTTTCTGCATGATTGTATTGTTTCAGCAGCGATTGTTGTTCTCTGCCATCGACTCAGAAAAACAATGAGAAACCCGAAGGTGAGCACGTTGTGCTTTCAACACTAAGTGTAACTGATCCCGGTTCTCACCGGAGGGAGTTTTGAGGTCGATGCTGTTGCAGTAGTCGGTGTAGCAGCAGTGGGTGTTGAGGAAGCCCTCCGCACCGAGGCAGTAGAAGGGCTGTCCGGGGGGCTCCAGGCTGTCCCGCGCGATGCACGCACGGATGCGCTGCTCGTGGCTGCCGTCGGAGAAGGTGGACGTCATGCAGGCTCCATCGGTCTCACACCAGGAGACGGTCTTCTGACAACGAGGGGTGGTGCAGTTACACCACAGAGCTGCAGAACCGAGTCAAACACAAGAGCAAGCGTGAAGTGAAATACTGACAGAATACAGTGCAGTTAGAGGAGGTACAATGCTTCGTAAATACAGTAAATCTGTGAAGCAAATGCATTGTGGGAGGTGGTGAAACGGCTCCAGAAAAATCTCAGAAGACAAAGAAAATGAGTATTGAATCATAACAAAAAGCCCTTTTATGTCTATTTGCGGTGTTTAATTGGCAGCAGCTTTTCTTGTTAGCATTAAAATGGTGAAGTATTTTCCTCATTTTGTGTACAAACTGTGTACTGTGGTGATTAGGAAGTAGTACACGCTACAGGGAACTGGCACACAGCTTTAGCGTGTCCATGACACCTTACAAACAATTAGCAGCTTTACATGAAGGCGAAAAATGCAAAGATGAAAAACTCTGAAGGTTTTTCCAGTAATTAACTACTGATGTTGTTTTCTTTTGAAAATCCCACTCGTATAGCCGAGGAAGCGGAGTTATAGAGTTAATGGATTACGACATCTTTTGTGGTAATGACTCATAAATGGCCCGCACCAACTTGGCAGAAGCTGGTGGTCATATACGAGAAACACAACAACCACGGTGGAAAAAAAGGAAGATAAATGCTGACTAAACATGAAATAGGACGTAACATTTCAAAATTTCCACGGCTATAAATGTCACAATTGTTTTAAACCGCAAGTGTCCCTAAAGCAGAATTTTTTATTTTTTTTTATTATTTTTTTTAACATATTGGGGATGGAAAGGCACAAAAAAAAACCCCACATTTACATTTTTCTTATTTTTGATCACAGAATTCAGAATTTTTTCTTAAGAAACTCTTATTGTGTTATAAAAAGTTTTAATTGCAAATCAAACCTTTTTGGTTGCAGGTCAAAACAAAACAATGACAAAAAAACTTTTGATTGTGAAACCAACCAAAAGGGTTTTGGCTTGCAAAAAAAAAAAAAAAGCCCAGATTTGCTATTGAAATGATTTGTAACACACAAAAATGAGAAGTTTCATAAGCAAAACTGTCACCAAAATTAAGAAATTGTATTTAATTTAATAGTTTTTGTCTCAGTTAAATACATTTTTACTTTCAAACCTGGTTTTTAAATTTGCAGTTCAAGAAATTTATGTTGTTATTTTTATTTTAAAGACACAAAAAAAACAACCTTCATACAAAACGAGACATTTGAGGCTGCAGCTTTAAAAACTCCAGGCGATGACATTTTTCACCATTTTGTGAGATTTAAAAAAACCAAAAGAGCTAACTAATGAATCCAAAATATAAACAATGAAAACAATGATTAGTTTGAGCCCTAATGACCAACTACACGTCAAATACCACCACATGATATATATATATATATCTCAACACCAAAATATAAAGTCTGACACCCAGAAGTAAATATGAAATAATGAAAACATAACAGTGAATAAAGAAGCGGGTGGAGGTTGTGGAGGTTGTGGTGTTTCCTCTCCACTTCGTGACCAGGATCTGGCTGTAAATCTCGGATCATCTCGACGACATGACTGTGGTGCGTTTAAAGGACGGAGGACTATAACCCGGTCAATAACCAGTGAGTTAACCGGTGTGTTCCCGGTTGAAGACCGACCGGACGGTGAGACGTCCCGTTTCAACACATTCACGGTAAACACCTTTATCCCGGCTCGTGCCCACGGAGGCTGACCGGGCGTGCTATCGTCATCGTTAGCTTAGCGGCTAACTCCTCCGCGAGCCGGCTCGGTGGTGACCGACAGAGTTGACCCACCTTCACAGCTCCGGTACAGGACGGCCTGGACGAGCACGACGGCCTGGACGAGCACCGCGGCCAACGACATCCGCGGGTGAGCCATGGTCCGCACGTGCCCGGTTCATCGCAGGCACACGCACGAAGTCGGGCTAACGACGGACGCGTCGAGGCGGTGAAGACCAACGCAGCTCACCGGGCTGTCGGCGACGTGAGCCCGGAGTTTACCGACGTCCTCCACCGGCGGGCAGCAGCACACACACCCGGACTGAGCACCGACGAGGTGAGTCCGTACGTCACGTCTGTTCCTGTATACGTTGGATATTAAAGGTGCACTATGTAAGATTTCAGTTCTGTCCTGTAATACCACTTTGTGCACTAGGGGGGCGATAGTGAGCCGCTTTTTGGTTGTTGTTGTTGTTGTTGTTGTTGTTGTTGTTGTTGCGCAGTCTCACGCGGCTACGTGTTATGTGGCGTTCAAAGGGAGCTCGTGAGCTCGTGAGCTGGTTGTTTGGCGTTCAAGTGGTTAAAAGAAACACTGTTGCTAGGCAACGGAAACATGGACGGTGTCTAGAAGCCACACATTAGGCTAACTATTTATCAAGCTTTGACAGAGGGAGAAGATGAGGCCGTTGGGTAGACCAACGTTTTCCTCGGACGTAGGCTGTTATCTAAGTTACGAAGACAAACTTTACGTGACTAAAATTACAATATATTAGATGAACATCCATAAAAAAAAAATCAACTTCCATGACCTTTCATTCCTGTAAACGTCAGCATACACGTCACAACTCGTGAACTCGAGGCTTGTAGAAAATGTAGAGTTCCACAAGAGGGCGCCGTTCATACGGACTTATCTCGCGCACACAGTAAATATGACGCCATGTGAACGCAGCATACGTTTCTTAAATATTAATAATTAATATCAAATATTCACTCTCATTTTTAGCTGTTTGTTCTCCACCAACCTCATATCCGTCTTTTTTAGGCTTCTTACACGATGTTTACTGTTTACGTTTACCAGCTGTTTGATGCCGGGAAGGTTGTAAACAATTAATATTTAGTTGTGCTGACAACACAACTGAATTAAGTAGATTTGTGTGCGTGAACCAAAACAAACAAACAAAAAACAACAACGATGGAGCGTGCGGTGGGATTTCTTTCACATCACACGTTGTCATTTCATCATCGATAGCACTCACAAATCTTTTTATAATCTTTCACTGTCCCATATTTATTTTTTAATTTCAAGCCAACTGAATCCACACTCAGTCAATAAAACCAGAACATTTCATATGAATATATATAATTGGCAATATCAGGAAATGGCAATAAAACTGGAGGATTAAACAGATCCTCAGTTTCGATGCTTTCTTTCTACATATTTACAATATTTACAGAGATTTTTGACGATTGGCAAAAATAACTCAACAAATTCAGAACATTCAACAAATATTACATAGTAATAAACTATTAGTTTAATCTTGCGTTGTAAATGGGTACTCATTGTTTTATGAGGTAGACACCATCAATTCTACAGCAGCCGTGGGATTGCATTAGTAAACATGGGTTATATGAAGTTTATTATTATTATTATTATAATATAAAAGCTCTTTTTAGTCCTTTTTTTTTTTAACTCTACTCATTTTCAACATATTTATGGAAAAATAAATGTATTTTTTCCCAATCTAACTGAATATGGGAAGAATTCGACTCAACTTTTAGACATGAGAGTCCGAGAGCTTCAAACTTCCCTCGAAGAGTCTTTCCGTCGTTCCCTTTAGGTTTTTGGTTTTTTATTTGCAGAATATTTCCAAGATGTTTGTTTTGAAGACGTCCAGCCCTGAGATGACAACGTTGTTTTAAAAAGCACACTGTTCTCAAAACGGTGAAGCAGGAAACCGTATTTGAAAAAATGTCATTTATTGGCCTTCTTGCTGTCTTTTTCCTTCTTCTTCTTCGCTTCATTTTCTTTCTCAGCTTTCTTCTTCTCCTTCTTTTTCTCCTCCTTGGCCTCCTTGTACTTCCACACCGGCGGCTCCAGGAAGCCCTTGTCCTTCTTCTTCTTCTTCTTCTTCTCTTTCTTTGGCGTTTCCCCGGAGGACGCGCTGACGTTGATCTTGGGGATGCAGCCGGAGGGGAACACGCTGTTGCGCCTCGCCATGCTGCGGGGGATGAAGGCGGACGCCACTTTGCTGGAGGCCAGCGAGAGGATGCTGCCTCGCCGCTCCGCCTCGGCGCAGCACGTCGTGGACACGGACTCGGCCGACCGGACGGAGGGGATGACGTGCGACACCGAGCCGTCGCTGTGGCACACCGAGCTCTTCTCCAGATCTTCAGCTGTGTGTTGTGTCGCCAGCTCCGGGACCGCCAGCCGCCTCTTCCCCACCTCGGGAGGGCTGGTCGGGCAGAGCGGGCGGCACCCGGTGGAAATCAGGGGACTGTGGACGCCGGTGGTCATGCGCACCATGTGGTCCAACACCCCGTTGTCCTGGGGGTCTCGAGGAATTTGGAAACCGAAGGTGCTTTTGAGCCGCTGGGAGATTTTCTCCCGGGGACTCCTCTCAGCCGAGGCCTTGGCGACTCGCTCCTTGAGCTCGGGCCACTCGGGGACGTAACTCTCACAGAACTGCTCGGCTCTCGGCCGTGAATTAAGGCGACGCAGACGGTGCAGCGTCTCGTAGCGGCCCGTTTTAAGAGCCCAGTCCCGAGCAGATTTTCCCCTCGTGGAGTCGACCGCATGAATGTCAGCGCCTGGGAAGAAAAACGCCAACAGAGGAGAAAGAGTTGTGTTAATTAAAAATGAATAATGCATTCAACTTCTTTTCCTGGCGTCCAGCTTACTGGCCTTTTTAAATGGCTGACAATTTGGCATGTCGGAAAAAGTGCCGCTAATAAGCATTCATGACGAGTCTGTTCTGGTTACCAGGGCAACGACTTTGAAAAGAGGAAAGAGGAGCATCGAAATGGAGTGTAGACAATTTTAACCATTTGTTACAAACTGCGTGTTTTCTGCGTTAAAATGTCCAAATCTTTGACGCACACGTTCGACTTTTGTCAGAGAATCAATAACACACGTGTGTCCAATCACGTTAACCACAAGACGCTCTGCTGACTATCTGGATCTTAAAGACGAAGCAGCTTTGTGGAATTCAGCCGTCTTTAACGTTATTATCCACACCTTCGGCTTTCCTGCTGCGACATGTCAACGTGTCCTCGGTTCAAAAAGGAGTCGGAGGGGAGTTTTTCTTGTTTTCCCCGTTTAGTGTGAGCCGAGGACAAGACGCCGCTGAGACTCGGAGCTACTTGTAAGAGGGAAAATAATTGCTATGTTGGCGTTGACTATGGTGCAATGATGACCTGTCAGACTGATCAGTAAGCTCATAAACCTGCAACTGTTAAACTGCCGTGTGTTCAGTTGGTTTTTTTCCTTAACATTTATATATTGTTAAGTTTGATTTACTTTATAAACTCTACTTTAATTCAAAGTTTACCTTATTTAATAAATTCAAATTGACCTTAATTACATAACTCGAGTTTACATTTTCACCTAATTCACCTTATTTTACTTAACTCCAGTTTAATTTACTTACTTAAGTTCATCTTACTTAACTCAAGTTTATTCTACTTAATGTAAACTTACCTTACTTCTTAACTCAAGTTTAATTTACTTAATTAACTCAAGTTTACTCAACTAGCATAGCTTGAGTTTTCCCTACTTACTTAGCTCAAGTTTAATTTACTTCATTTTACATGATATGACTTTTTAGAGGACTTTAATTTTTAAAATCACATTGAAGTTGTCTGCTATTAATATGAACCGCTATTGTTCTGTTAAAAAAAAGTACGTTTTCTTTAAGTGTTATTCTAGTAGCTCATGTGACATTTTAGACGTCTTTAATTTTGAAAATCTAATTTTGAAGTTCATCTTTAGGTTTCCATGCATCAGAAGTGTGACATTTTTGGGGCGGCACGGTGGTGCAGTGGTTAGCACTGTCACCTCACAGCAAAAAAGGTTCCGGGTTCGAATCCGGTCCTGGGCCTTTCTGTGCGGAGTTTGCATGTTCTCCCTGTGCTTGCGTGGGTTCTCTCCGGGTTCTCCGGCTTCCTCCTATCATCCAAAAACATGCACCTCAGGTCAGGTTACCTGGCTAGTGGCAGCCTGCTGCAGCATCTCCCCCCTGAGAGCCCCCCTGCTGTAGTGAAGACATTTCCCCTCGGGGATTAATAAAGTGTATAAAATCCAAATCAAATCAAATTTTATTTGGACGTTAAACAAAATGTAATGACGAGTGGAGAGTTTAGAAAATGTGCAGTCTAAAAATAAGCAAGTGGCTAATCCCCAAAAAACGCCACCAGGCCGCGGGACTAGTGAATCAGAGATTACTGGAGTGTCTGTTAAGATGTGATGATGTCCTCAGATTGATCCCTTAAACCGACGGTCCCGCGTCACCGGCTCGTTCCCTCGCGAGCAGAGTTAGTTCAAATATGGACGGATAAACCGCGGGTTGAGCTGTTCTCGCCTCCGGTGCTGTAACTGTTCATCTAGTTAACAGGCTCATGTCTGTGTTTCAAAACAGCTCTGATTATATCAGAGGACAGCAGCTGCTGCATATGTGTCATGAGTCTGCAGCTTCAGAGTGATGACGGTCATCTGAGCACTAAAACCGACAAACAATCTGAAATGTGCATGTGAGTGTGCATAAATACTTCTTATCACTCATTCGTGGATTTGACAGGAAACTGAGTAGTTCATGTGTGAAACTGTTGTTTTTGCTCTTTGTTTTTCCAAAATATAAAAGAAAAGAATTGATATTTAATGTCTGTTTTTAATCATTTTCTTGCAGCGTGTTTCCATAAAAGTAAAGACGCATCTAAATACGTCGGTGGGCGTGTCGCGCTCTCACGTACCGGCCATGACGAGAGCCGCCACGACGTCGTTGCGTCCGGTCATCGCGGCTTTGATGAGGGCGGTGAAGCCTCGGCAGTCCCTCACCTCCAAGTCCACGCCGGGGAAGTAGTTGAGGAGGTACATCACGGTGCTGATGTGACCTGCGGTTCAGAGATCTCGTCAGTTTTCACCACCGGCGAATGACGTCATCGGTTAACTCGAACTACTTCTCCTCCGTCTCCAGGTCCGACTCACCTGCCTGGGACGCGATCATCAGCGCCGTGTTGCCTTCGTTGTCCTGCTGGTTGACGTCTACGAAGGGACAGTCGTGCAGCCCGTGCACGATGTCCAGGAAACCTTTGCAGCACGCCAACATCAAGCCGTTCTGCAGGTGAGAGGCAACGACAGGACGGGTCAGCGACGTCAGAGCTTCCGATGTTCAGAGGTTGTGAGTGATCGTGAATGCGCCGCTCACCCAGCTGTTGACGTCCAGCTCCGTCACCTCCTCCTTTGTGACGCCTCTCTCCAGAACTCTACGCAGAGAGCCGGGTTCGTTGCGGGCGCAGGCCTGGTACAGCGTCGCCGCCGCGCCGCCCGCCGCGCCCGCCCGCGCGTAGTCCGGCAGCACCGAGTCGTCGGAGAGGACGCTGTCCGAGTCGGACTCGCCGCCCGACGGAGACGCGTCGTCGTCGTCGTCGGGGCCGGAGCCCAGGTGGGAGTCCTCGGCCGCGGTGGCCATCTTCCAACAGAACAGGTGAACTGGGCCCGAAGCCTTTCGCTTACATCTACGACGACATCAAACACACAAACTGGTCACGCAGAAAGAACCGCGCGTTGTCTGGAGCAACGAGCTCCTGGAAAAGCTAAATAATTCCACATGATGCCAAGTTAAAAATCATCTCCTCATGTTTCACATACTGTGAAGCACGCTGCAGGTCTGCGGGGGCAAAATCCAAAGTTTGCTCTTTGATGGATTTACAAAGAGCAGCATGAGGGATTACGTTAGCGTCTGTTTGTCGTGGAGGCGCGGCGTCACGAGCTCAGACGTCCTCCTCTGTTGAGTAACTGGATCAGCGTCTAAATGCCCAGATGAACGTACGGCGAAGCTAAATGAGGAAGGACTCGCCTCAGAATAACCGCGGTCACAAGCTGATAGTGGTGTTACGGCTTTCCTGTTTGTTACCTGCAGTGTTTCCAACACGGAAAACAAAACTACAGAAATGTGATCTATTGGAATATTTCATTCCTACAAAGAAATTAACAGACATCAAACATCAAGATGAAACGGCAAGAATCCAAACTCCTCCGTCATGATTTAATGTACGTACAATCACAAACATCCAACGAGACACACTGAAACACAAAGTATAGAAACTTACCACAGAGTCCTCGGTCAGCTGACGGCGTGGACGTATTCACATGTCACTCCTCTGGGACTTCTTCTCGATGACTTCTTGTCAGAGCAGCTGAGAAGTCAGTTTCACACTCTACACATTTCCATCCCACATGTTGTCGTGGTGACATAAAACAGAGAGGAGGAGGAGGAGGAGGAGCAGGAGCAGGAGGAGGAGGAGGAGGAGGAGTAGTCTTCGCTGAGACACTTGTGTGTTCATCTCTCTATGCTTAGTTCATCCCACTTACGACAGCTTTGTTGGAGAGGATTACTTTACTGCCGGCGGCCGTTTTCATCGTCCGACACAACGAACTGATAAACTGAAGAGAGCTTCTCGGAAGCTTCATGTCACACATCACTTCTTCTTTATGTCAATTCCTCATTTTTAAACTCTCAACTCAATTGCGCAGTCGTATGTGAAAAATAAATAGGAACAAGGACACATGGAGGAGTTCAGTCCTCCAACAAATACACATTTATACAAAAAACCCAACAGAATTTGATATTCCGTCCACAAAAATAAGTCGTTCATCTCACTGAGAATGGACAAAATGTTTACTATAAACAGCTCCAGCCAGACCAATCTGATTAATTGGTTAACGGGGAATAAGACGGTGAAATCCCATCAACGTGATCTGAACGGATGAGACAGTTCCCAAATACAAACAAAGAAGGAAAACTCCGTATTACCATTAGAAATGACTATTTCTCATTAAAATCTGGGAAAAACAAACTGCAGTCACATTTAATGCCTCCGTTCTCTTAAGTGAGGCTTGAAATACATATTTTTAGAATTTATGTTCTTCTGGAGAGTTCAAACTGGAATTAAAGTTGTAAACCGAGTATCTAAAATGAGGATAGAAATGAGACACACTGGGGCAGTAAAACTTTATTTTAAAAACAAAGCACACAGAGTTTTACTGAAGCTATTTTGAGTTTTGGGAACGGTCGCAGGCTGAAGTTATCCCCGGGGATCTGTGGGACATGGCTGGACCTGTCGGGATGCTTTAACCCCTTTCATCCTGAAGGCCTGAGGAGAGATCCCACTGCAATCTAGCAGCTGGCCTCATCTGCCCCGAGGAGAAGAAGACCTGGTGCGGAGCGGTAAGACCGTTTACTTCTTCGCTGGACGTCGGTCGGGCAGGAAGGAACACCTTTTTAACTCGACAAAACAAAACACTAAACGTCGGGCGTGGACGTTCGAACGAGGGGAGAAGAAGACGGCGTCGAAGTGAAGAAAGAAGACGTCTCAATAAAAGGAGCTGAAAGGGAAGAGAACAGGATGCAAGATGAAGACGTTGGCAAAAGTGCAAGGAAGGACTGAACAGGTTCTGGGCTGCAGGGTTGATGAAGTGAGTGCCTGTGCAGGACGCCAACATTTTTCAAGTGGGGGGGAAGGAAATGACCAAATTGAAAGCAAAAAATCTGGCGTTTATCTGAAATGTAACTGAGTAAGATGCATATTTAATAACATAAAACAAGAAGACACCTGAAAGTAAATATACAGAGTGAATGTTGAAACTATTGCATCCCTTTCATTTAATCTAATAAAATGTGAAGATTTTTTTAATGCAAAAGTCAGCTGACTGATTCTTCAGATCAATTTTCCAACTTGTATAAATAATAATAAAAGTTATTGTAATATCAATTTAAACATCCAAATCTGCTGATCCAATAATCTGAGGATTATGCTGTTTGTTTTATTTTGTTGTTTGAATGTAATTGTCCTGATTCCTTGTGATTTAATCAGTGTGCTACTTTCTAATATTGTGACCACACAAACAACAATGTGCACAACGCTGAGAGTTTCCACAACGACAATATACCCTCGAGGTCCGTTGGTAACCAGAAAATTCAGCTGTGCTTTTTTTTTTTCTTTCTTCCATTTGTTTCTGTGTTTTAAAGGTTAGGCGTGGAGTTTTTAAGACCCAGTTAATCTGCCCGGATTATTCTCCAGCAGAACTCTTTGTCTCCAGGATTTGATGCTGTGCAGTCTCCTGATCAGTTTAGTCCTCAGAGAAATTCCACAGATAAGAAACCACTTCAGCAGAAATAAGAAAGACAGAATGGAGGAGAGGGAGGAAGAGGCGAAACACAATTAGCTCCCTCACTTTCTCTGCTCTGTTTGAGCTTCAATCTGTGGCACAAAAAATGCTTTATTCTCTCCTCGCTGGTCTGTGTTTTGCGTTAGATTTCAGATCCCAGCAGAGAGAAGCTGCTGCTGGATGACATGCAGGACGTCGGGACGCAGCTGAAGTGGACCAGGAAGTCCGGCGTGGCTGCAGAATCCAAAGGTACCACAGTGAGTGGGAAATGTGCAGGGACAATGTCTTCAGAGAAATACTTTAGTTTTCCTGCACTTCTTCTGTCAACCATAGGGGGGAGCTGTGGCACAGAAGTTCACATCCGACATCTGTTCCACTCTACTGTGAATATATTTCAGATAGAAATCAACACCAGGCGCAAAAAGCACACATCATCTTATTTAGATGATTGATTATTGACTAATTAGGCGCGTGCATGCTCACACACACACGCTCGTGCAATAATCCCACATTGTGCAGGGATCAGTGCCGCTCAGATCAAAGGGATCATCATTTCTGCAGTTTTTAAAAGCTTAACTGGATGACCGAGAGCACGTTGGTTTTTTCACGTCTGTAATCTGGTTTCTGTGGACGGAGATTCTCGTGTCGTGTCGGTCCGCCGGTCACGTGACCGTGTGTTCGCCTGTGTGTGTGTGTGTGTGTGTGTGTGTGTGTGTGTGTGTGTGTGTGTGTGTGTGTGTGTGTGTGTGTGTGTGTGTGTGTGTGTGTGTTGAACTGTGAAACAAAACCTACAGAGAAAACAGCTGCTCACAAACTCGTCTCTTCCTCCCTCACCGACTCGGTCCATGTTTGGGTTCGTCTGAGTTTATGCGTAAATCTTCTTGACTCGCGCGCGCCCGGACAGCTGTGCGCAGAAGATCATCTCATGAGTACTTAATCTTGGTTTGGAGATGAAATCGGTCGTTCCTCCGTCCCGTCAGCGTGGGATGTTTCCACATGTTGGTTTCTCCACAGCGGAGGAGGTGCTTTGGTGCCTGAGGAGTGACGGTTCAATTTAACATCAGTGATCAGCACAAATACACACGAGGAACCGGATAATAACGCTGTGACGTCATCAGCTACATTCAGACAAACTGTGAGCTCACATGCTCACATGCTCACAACACAAGCAGACTTTTATGAGGTCAAATAATAATAATAAAGTTCATTTATGGCACCTTTTTATACAAGAAGTGCAGCTCAAAGTGCTTCAAAGCAAGAAATTAAATGTTGTTTTTCCGCACAAAAACTGATTTAAAAACACGTTAAAATGTAATTTCAAAAATACGAAAATGAATAAAATGCATAAGAACAGACATGCATCATATTAATGAAATAAAAAAGAGTCAATATTTTAGAATAAAGTAAAGACGCAGACGTGCAAGAGGGCTTCAGGTGCAGCTGGTGAAAGGACAAAGTAAAGAGATGTGTTTTCAGTTTTCTTTGTAGAGTATTTTCTGAGTATCTTCCCTGATATCTACAGTCAGTTTGTCGTCTTCTCCATATCGGTGTGGTTTGTTCGGATTTATTAGGATTTTTGTGAGTTTTTCAGACATTTGGTCATAAAACCAAAGTTTTGGCCACATTATTTTGAATTTAAACCCGATGATAGCACGAAACAAAACGTCAGGAGGCAGTGAGAAGAGCTTTTAATCATCCTGAGGTTCATCTGTAAGTTTCATGACGGTCTATCCAAAACATTTCACTGAAGATCACGAATGTCACCGTCACGGTGGCTCCAACAGAGACACCGCGAGGTCGACCGAAGTCAGTCAGTAGGATTTATATTAAACATGCATATCTTTTTTTACATTTTTTTTAATTTTATGCCAGTCCAGTCTGGAGGAGACCACGATACGGACCAATCAGCTGGCAGAGATGATGCCACTCAGTCACACTGTCAGATAAAAATGATAAAACAGTGAATGGAAAAACTTCCAGAGGCAGGACGAGGGGAACAGATGCTGGCAGCAGCAACACGGCATGTCAGCTCCCATCCTTCCTTCATCACAGCTCCTCCTCCTCATCCTCCTCTTCCTCCTCCTCCTCCCTGTCTCTCGGTCGCCCCCGCCCCTCTATCCCTCTCCGGGTCCCTCTCGTAATCTTTGCCCACTATCTCACCACTCACACACAGAGAGGCTGGAGGGTCGAGGGCTGTTTGTCTCCGCTCGTCTTCACATGATGGGACAGAGACGGCTCTTCTCTCCCAGAGGTTTCTGCTCAGATGTGGAATATGACTGCGGAGCTCTCCGGGGATTACCTCAGGACCGGCGTGTGTGCATGTGATTGAGTGTGTGTGTGATTGAGTGTGTGTGTGTGAGATTGAGTGTGTGTGTGTGATTGAGTGTGTGTGTGTGTGTGTGTGTGTGTGTGTGTCCTGCACTATGCCTGCCTCTGGTGAGAGGAGCAGCCGAAGCGTCTCACCATGAGAGGAGGTCACCACCAGCGAGGCTGCGGGTGTCAGCACCTGTTCAGAAAACTACTCGGCAAATGTGGCTGCTGCTTTGTGCGAGTCAGAGGTACGTTTCCGCTCCGCTCGTTGACAGGACGTCCTCCGACCGTGGGGATTAAGTTCACTCACAGTTTGTAGGACTATTTTCACACGACGTATTTATAATAGATTCTTATTGTGGCTTCCTGCAGATGTTGCAAACAGTACGCAATGTTTTCTAATGTTAGGAGTCTCACAGGGCCTCACAGAAGTTATATAACAGGATCAAATCCATCAGAATCTCTAACAATAGACATTTTCATTATTTTGATATCACATTTTTCATCCATTTATGACCCAGTCTGTTACTAGGAGGGTAGCAGCATCGAGTTGTATCAAAAAAACAGCAGATTTTGTTTGGAAAAAAAAATCCAATGTGGGCTTCCAAACACACGTGTGCTTCAGGTTCTTTGTTAAATTTAAGAACAAAAGTTGAGATTATACTGCATTTCTTCCCTCTACCTCCCCGTATAGGCAGTAATATTGGAGCCCGTGGATTGAGATTTACAAAAATGGCAAAAATATATCAAATATATTTTTGAATGAAATGATGAGAACAAAACAATATTTCCACTTCCAGCTCTTATTGGTGTCAGACAGTCTACCTCTACTAGTGTAGACGAGCCCCGACTCACCAGAAGCACCACTTCCTAATGCTAGCTAAAGACTTTGTCTGGTCTGCTAATGTCATATTAATGTCATATTAGCCCACTAATAAGGGTAAGAGTTGTAGACTTTATATAAAAGAGTTCGTAGCTTCAGGTCTGTAAAATGGTTCTGATCCAGAAGTGTCTTCAGCTGCAATACCAGCGAGTGCCACTAGAGGTCGGCTCCAAAAAGCCTCCGGCTCCATAGACTCCCATTCAACTTCTCTCATCAAATCCAAAGTGAATAAAATGTGTCCATCAGTTATCTCGGTGTTGTTAGCTAAAGTCACTCCTTCTTCTTAGTTTTCTGGAGGTCCATCTGAAAATAATCCCTCATTCATTAGAAAAGAAGATTCAAGAAGACCTGTTTTTGGGGGCGTGTCTGTTTGATTGACAGGCCTGTGGTGCAGTCAGGTTACAGCTATCGGTGGGCGGGACGTAGTATCGTCAGGTTTCCGATCAGATCGGTCAGATCCACCGCTGGCTCCTCCCCCAGCTCGTCCAAATATGGTCACTTCCTGCTCCAAACCGCTCCGAACTAGCAAAGATGGTGACGGACAGAATCTGAACTGGAGGATTCATAACGTTCATGAACCAACGATGACATCACTGATGGTTGATGACATCACTGAATGTTGATGACATCACTGATGGTTGATGATTGGTTGGATTGTGTCCACTCTGTTTGTGGATTTTTACACGTGGACAGTTTCATTTACACATTTTCTTCAGGTTTAATCATCATCAGCGATAAAGTCACATCTGGATTAGAGTTTCTCTGATCACTGAATCATGGAAACACAAGACTCAGTGAGTCACTTCCCCGACATTCTTCTCCTTACAAAACTATAGACCTCCTGAAAACACACACACACACACACACACACACACACACACACACACACACACACACACACACACACACACACACACACACACACACACACACACACACACACACACACACACACACACACACACACACACACACACACACACACACACACACACACACACACACACACACACACACACACACACACACACACACACACACACACACACACACACACACACACACACACACACACACACACACACACACACACACACACACACACACACACACACACATCATTAACTTTGTTTCCTGAAAGGCAAAAACCAGATTTATGAGGTGCAGAACAGAACAATGAGATAAAAGGGTCAGTTTTCATTTGCGTCATGATTTCTAGGGTTTATTTTCCACATTTAATAACAAATCAGCGTTCGCTACATCAGTTACTCCAAGATAATTAAGCAATTTAAACAAAAAGTTTTACCATGTGAAAACAAAACAAGATGTAATCTATGAATATGTAATGAGGGAAAATGCTGCAGTTGTTTTCCACGCGTGTAGCTGGGTGACATTTATCCCATCAGAGTCCTGAAATCAGTTAGAAAAGGTGATTATTTTATCAACCTGAACCGAATTATAGCGTCCCAAACCAACTCATGACCAGACAGCAGGCTACGGTGGAAAAGGATCAGCACACAAGCAAGGCACTAAAGATTTAACGTTATTAAATGATTCAACTGACAATCAAACTTTTTGTACTTTAATGCTGTTAGTTTTCGGAGATCCGAATGTGTCGGGGAGCGTAAAGCCGAAGGTTTATGGATTTATATACCACAAACTTGAGATCCTCTGAGATGAGCTTACAGCAGTAAAGACATTTATCTTTTTGTTCCCGCTGCCGGCTCATTTACTTCTCTCATATCGGATGCCTTTTTTTTTGGCTGCTGCTGTTCTGTGTATAGAAAGTGATTTCTCTCTGTTACTGTGACACAGTTTGCCTGAGAGCAGAGGCAGCTGCAAACACACACACACACACACACACACACACACACACACACACACACACACACACACACACACACACACACACACACACACACACACACACACACACACACACACACACACACACACACACACACACACACACACACACACACACACACACACACACACACACACACACACACACACACACACACACACACACACACACACACACACACAGACATGTCCCATTACTGCGCGAGCCTTAAATCCTCTGTTGTTCCAGTTGTTCGGGGAGTGATTACAGAGCCGCTCCTCTCTGAGCCGTAAACAGACGTTTGCTGAATGTGGAGATAAAAGCAGCCCTTTAGTTGAGAAGCATTTTCTTTCTCACCTTTGTTCTCAAAGCTCAGTCACTTTTCTGTGTGATGTCACATCAGTCTGGTGTTCTTTACTCTATAAATACCTCTTCTGTGAGTCGGCGGATGTTTCATCTCGTCTTTTCTTATGCTGTTTCTGCATGTTGTTTCTTCTCGTCTGATCGTCCGTCCTCTGAAGAATTCTTTCTTCTGCGATCTGTCACTGAATTTTATGGTTTAATTTGGTTTAACGTCAGAGAGCTATTTATACCGACAGAAACACCTCCAGATAATTCACGCTGAGGAAAACATGCTTAAAAGTCCTGCCAATAGTCTCAGTGTCTCATCACACACACACACACACACACACACACACACACACACACACACACACACACACACACACACACACACACACACACACACACACACACACACACACACACACACACGGCTGTGTGACTAACAGTCCATTCGCCCATCAGTGTGTGAGCTCATCGCAGACGTTCAGCTCCACAGATCAGTTCCAGTCGCTTTCATTCTGTCTTTTGCTGGTTTGTGGTTTGTTGTCTCTGAACCTCGTGACTCGTTGATCTTCATTTGAACTTGATTTACATTGAAGTGTGCAGTGAGACAGTTGGACATGCAGCGTCCCCTGAAGACACTGAAGACTCTGTCTTCTGTTCGGCAGGACAAGTTTATCTATACGGCACATTGTATACACAAAAACAGGCAATCAAAGTCTTCGCATGATTCATAAAAATAATTAAATAAGAAGCAGCGTTATGCCATATTTCCACATTAAAATGCAAATTAAAGATTAAACATGAGATGTATTTTAGAGACAAACGTGCAAGTTGGGTTTCGGGTACTACGAGTAGCAGGCTAGCTTAGCTTAGCTTAGCATTAGACTTCACTTCATTCAAACTAACGCGGTTCAGTAGTTGGTGTCAGAGGCGAGTTTAAAGTCCTCCTGTTGAAACTTTATGCTGCTTCGTCTTTTTTTTGAGTTTGGACTTTCGCGTGCGTGATGTTTTTCAGGTGTTTGGCTCTTATTTTCTTCTCTAAACTCAAACCTTATCAGACCTGTGACAGGAGGAGATGCAGGTCAGCGAGAGGATGTTCAGAGATGATTGAATGTCCTGCTGCACCGTCGCCGTGGCAGCAGCAGGGACAGAGTGAGTGATACGGACAGAAGCGGCTGGTTGAAGCAGCTCTGTCGTCGTGAGGTGATGGAGGACTGAAGTAAAAGCTGTCCGAAGGTCTAACTTTGCTGAGTCAGCACTTGAGTTAAACACTGTTTAGTGAGCAGATGTCTGGCTGCGAGCCCCGTGTGTCGACCTGTGATTGGCCTGCGCGTGCGCCACACAGAAAAGATTCAGCCAATCACAGGAGAGGGTCACTGGTATCAACACGCTTTAAATACACAGAAACAAAGCAGCCTGTTTCTCGGTGGAGCTGCAGAGAGAAGCTCAACAGAGGGCGTGTAAAACTACACGAAGATGGTAAAACCACCAAAAAATGCTTCTTAAGGATGTAAAAACTGCAAATAAAACACCAGAAAAGTGTAAAATATGGGACCTTTAATTTTCATAATTAGTACTTTTCCTGCATCACAGAATAAAAACGGGAACATTTTGACTTTCTTTCACAGTGTAGAGCTGAAGGCTTAGTTTTATAATTACAGTTTGATTATAAAATCCTTCCTGATTTTATAATCTAACACTGATAAAAATATACTTTTACAGCTTCTGGTGTGAATATAACATTAATAATATAATATGTGAATGATTGACATGAAGAAGAGATGATCTGATCCTGCAGGAGAGAGCGAGCTGCTTCGATGACCTACTTTACATCATAGATGTGTTGTTGTGCTGCTCTCTCTTTAAAGCCACCGTGATATGTTCACGGTCAGAAACAGCATAAATTATTGACGCTGCTGACATGTCACGTCCGAGCGTGATTAAAGCTCTGCACACGTTACACGCCAGGCCTTCGTCAGCGTGTCACGTGAGGCAGCTGATTACCGTCTCTGCTTCACCTCGTGTTCATCGCTGATGGAGGGAATCATTATCACCGCAGTCAAGGAAAACCAGCTCCAAGTTCACATCGGCAACACGACGAATCAGCAGTTTTCATGTCATCAGTGAAACACGAGGAGGGTTGAAGCAAAGTTTATCTGTACGGGGAGTTCCTAAGAGTCCGAACACACACATGATGTCAGCGTCCTCTTCAAACTGATGTGTGGTTTTATTCCTAAAGCAGAGAGGACTTTACACGGAGGTATGAAATGTTAATGTTAATGTTAGGCTTCTGCAGACACTCGAAGATAAAACAGGATCGGGTCAAACCAGCTGCACACATCTGGATAGACATGAGCAGCAGCCCTGTTTCCTATAGGACACACTATATTTACTGCCCCATAATTTATTTTTCTGTGTAAAAAACAAAACAACAACAACAACAACAACAGCGGAACAAAGCAGTGCGTCAGTGAAATGTGCACTACTTCCTGTTTACTGTCCCTCACTGTAGTTGGCAGCATTTAATGGATGTAAAGATGATCCTGTTATGTTTCACTTCAACCATTAAATGTCGAACATTTCTAGTTTAGTCAAAGAGTGAACGACGGGATGATGTTGGACGCAGACTCCTGCATCAGCTCCCAAAGACCAGCGAACACATCAGCTGTCTGCTGCACTGGTATCAAGGAGTTACAGTATTCATCACCTAAACCTGCTTTAGAATTAAAAAAAGGAACGTGAGTCTGAATTTATACACGATGCAACCTTTATTGTGAATTGCACGTCTCGGACACCCAAGAAGAAAAGATCTGAACACTGCCTTTACATTGGTCAGTAGATTAAAGACTTTTTACAAGTGGAAAAGTATGAGATTACAAAATAAAACGTCTGAACAGCTGTAAAAAGTCAGATTACTTTCCTTTTCTCTGCTGGCTGTCTCTGGATGTGGTTTCAACTGTGTGAAGATTGCTGGTTCACTACAAACTTTCATAAAAAGCAGTCAAATTAACTGACTTTAAAAAATTCACAGAAAACCCACAGACAATCCGCCCAGGTTCAGTAACGAGTCTGTTTCCAACTCTGCATGTCACACAGCGTTTGAGCTGCTCGCTGCACCAGACGGGATTACTGCTGCAGAGTCGGTGCTGTCTGGGCCTCTGTGGTGGCCGAGACAATCTAACCCCTTCAGTCTTTAATCCATCCATCAGTCTGTGTGTCACATTAAACAATCTCAGCAGCTGAAGTATAAATAGTCACAGAAACTATTCTCCTTTAAACGCGTTGGAGTTTTTATCCTCACAGAGGGCTTACACACATAATAAAAGTGTTCATTAGTTGGCTGTCCATAACGCCTGCATGCGATGATGCATTAGCAGCCTGCGTGCAGTCCGGATGGCCGTCCAGCTGTTGCTCCGTGGGAAAATGACACATTACGTAACTGTGTCAAACAAACATGACGGGCTGAGTCGCTCGGCTCGGCGGTGACCTGGACGTCACGGAGACCTCGGCGCACCATTAAGGCTTCGCTTCTGAGAAAATGTTGAAGTATTTGTAGAAAACGCTGCCGTGTGGTGTGCGTGTCGCCTCCTGCAGACAGATGGCGAGCTGCTTCACCGTGTTTCTGAACGACCTGACAGAGATAACAAAGACGAGGGGAGCAGATGGCTGCTTCTGCTCAGGGTTACAGGATGCAGTGTGTGCGTCTGATTCTCTTTAATTTGTTCTGTTCTCAAAAGCTCATAAAGTCATAAAGCTGCTTTGACATTTTGTGGTTAAGTTTCGGGATGTTTTTTTTTATTATTATTTATTAGCTGCTGTAGAAAGACAGGACATGTCGTCAGGTGCTAAGATCGTCATTACTGTCTCAGCGGGACTCTTCTCACATGTTGAGAATAAAGCTGAAAGTCGAAATATTGAGAAGCAAAGAAAGAGTCTTTGTTTTTTTTCGTAGTTTGGCCTGAGCACTCGGCTGCAGCTTCACAGAGCCGCCAGCACGGCAGTAAAGTTCTGCAGCTGTGTTGCTTTTATTTCTCTTCTTCTCCATTAATCAACGCTTTGTTCTTCTTTTAAATTCTCAGCCCTGGATTTATTATTGTTTCTTCTACTTTCCTAAACTGGTCAGTTGTTTTTGGTCAGTATGACTTATGATGAGATTCATTTGGTGCCAGCTCGTCTCTCCTCCCTCCACATCATCCAAGTAGTTTGACTCATGACACTGACTGCAACAAACTCATGTGGCTGTTTGTCTTATTTGAATCCGGCCTACTTTGATTGTTTATTAAGGATATCTTTTCATGTAATGTCATGAAGATTAAACCTTAATATTTATGTATTCTTGTCCTGATTTTTGTTAAAAGAAAAGCACATTATTAACTACTCTACTGTCAATATGACGTCGTGTTTAATGGCTGTTTCGGGACGTTTTTTGGCAAATGGCTGACCCAGATTTCCACTGGCTTCTTGAAAGCTTGTTATTATGATTACGGCTTACATAAATGTGCTGACAGGGAAATAGTGGCTTCTGGGAAGAGGCCAACGCGACAAAATGGGGCTCCTGAAATGTTCCACTTTGCTGCGCTCAGCGAAACAGCGTGAAACGTTAATGTCAGGGTGCCGGATTGAAACGGTGCGGTCGAGGACCGGGTACCAGTTTCCACAGATGGAAACCAGATCCAGCCGTGGTGTGAAAGGGTGTCATCTCCCGCACCGGTTCTGTCTGAGTCGTGGAATTAGGGCAGTTCAGTGCCGACGGGACGACCGCACAGTTGAGACTAACTTCAGCTCACATTATTCAAAATACATGAATTTAATTTTTGTATTTTTAAAAAGCTTCGTTCACTCTGATGTGTGACTGATGAAACAAGAGACCTGCGGGATTCACGTATACATTTTGGGTAAAAATGAAATAGTGTTATTAACCATCTCTTAATGTTGTGTCATACGACCCAGTGCAGCTTTTTATTTGTGTTGCATTGTTTTGAAGTACATCAAATCACCATACTGTAATATTTTTTTAAGCATTTCCACTTCAAGCTCAATAACATTCAAAGGCTGGTTGGTAATTAATTTTTTGCAATGATAATTATCATCTAACTTTATAATATTTAATAACATAACACTGACAGGGCTCATTCTGCTGCCTAAAGAACTCTTATTTTGATAATTTACTGTTTTAAGTACTTTATGCACATTTTTTTAAACTAAAAATAAATAAATATCAGAATACTTGAATTAGTGTTAAATAGAAGAGGGATCTATTGTTGGTTTAACTACATTTTCTTGTACACATCACATAGAAACTGTATAAAGTTTGGATTCCTTCCTGGTGAGAACTTTCCTGGTTTTGTGTCTAACTCGTAGTTGCAGTCGCTGCAGCTCCTAAAGTTACTGTTGGGGCTTAACGCAGGAAATTGAAGGACATTTTTGTGCAGAAATCTGTCTGCACCATCTGACCCGAGAGGATGAACCCCACAATTAGCTGCAGTGCTTCATCCCTCTCCTCCCTCCGGCCGTCTCTCTCTGCAGCCGAGTCGTACGCCGTGGCGGGCGGCGACGGCGGCGTCCCTCCGCCCGCGGGCTCCGTGCTCCTCCAGGCCTCGGGCAGCTCCAGCCCCCGCTCCCACTCCCCGTCTGGAGCGTCGCGGCACCCCGTCAGCGCCCTGAAGAAATGGCTCACCAACCCCGTCCGCAAGCTGAGCTCCGATGCCAGGAGCGGCGCGGGGAGAGCGGAGAAGCAGCTCTCCCACACTGAGGCTCAGCCGAGGCCTCTGGAGACGCACGACAGCTCCGCCATCCTCCCCTCCGGAGACACGGTGAGACCTTCAGCCGCATTCCTGAGGAGACACATCTCACGTACGTGTCCCTAACGACTCTTTATTTCTGTGTGCAGGAGTGGAAAGACGGCCTGTCGAGTCCGGCAGCTACTTCTCCCTCACAGCCGCCGAGTCAGAGCTGCTTACCCGACCTGCAAGACACTCGGAGTCTCGTAATGTCACTTTTCTATTCTTTCTTTCCTTTACACACACATGCAGCATCCAGACGGGATGATTCAGAGGCCGTCTTCATGTCTGTCAGCACATAAACTGCAGCTGGAGGTGAATGTGCCTCTACAACAGCAGTTTAACACTTTTGATTCATGTTAATTAGAAGCTAAAAGTAAGTCTGGAGTATGTCATGGCTCAAAGGCAGGTAGGACCAAAACAGGAGGTTCAAAGTCAAAAGGTGAACGACATCAAGGTGCAGGAACAGAAATCACAAGACAGAGGAGGATTTCAAAATAAAAGAGGAAACGCAGAGCTGAAATAAAAACGGCAAAACAGAAAAGAAGTCCAAACCATTACAGATAAAAGGTGAATTTTATCACTCCGAGTGTTTTATTACTACAAACAGAAACTGTAAGATTCAACAAAAACACAGAGTAATAAATCAACTTTGTAGTTCGATGAATACTTGAACAGGATTGTGATTTGAGAGATATTTATATGTCTGTCATCATCCTCTACTCAGCCAGCTTTATTAATAAAAAGATCAAAAACAGAGTTGCTTTGGAAGAAGTGGAGGAAGTAAAAGATTTTTAAATATTTCAAATGCAAATGTTTGATCTGCTTTAGCGCCTGAACTTTATTTTCTAGGGTGAAAGAAAAATCAACAGAATCATACAAAAGATACAAGTCGTCGTATAAAATGAGATTTTTCTGATGAGAACATGTCGAGAAATTAGTCGAGGAAGTAAAAGTCAGACGCACTCAGTGGGGCCTCTCTGCTCTAAAACCTTCATGTTGGCTTCGTAGCTAATAATAAATGAGACAACACACACAAACACACACAAACACTCTCAAATATCAGGACACACTCTGGACTGCAAACACACACATCCTGTTTGTGTGTGTTTGCACATGAAAGTGATCTGATTCGCTCATATCGTTTGACTTTCAGCAGCCGAGACAAATATTTTCACACACACACACACACACACACACACACACACACACACACACACACACACACACACACACACACACACACACACACACACACACACACACACACACACACACACACACACACACACACACACACACACACACACACACACACACACACACACACACACACACACACACACACACACACACACACACACACACACACACACACACACAGACACACACACACACACACACACACACACACACACACACACACACACACACACACACACACACACACACACACACACACACACACACACACACACAGACACACACACACACACACACACACACACACACACACACACACACACACACACACACACACACACACACACACACACACACACACACACACACACACACACACACACACACACACACACACACACACACACAGCGTCTCCCACTGACCCCTGTGTGTACGGAGTAATCTCTGACAGGGAATCAGTCCTGTGGGCTTTCTGAGCTGATAACATCTGGAAGTAATCAACTATCTGAGCCGTGTTTAACGGGCTGACGGGGTCACGGTCGGGTTGAGGAGGAGCGGACGCCAAATTTAGAAGAAGAAGAGGCCTGAAGGAAAGGTGAGAGACGAGCCTGTGGCTGCCGGACAGCTCTTAAAGCCAAGTTTCAGAAGCATTACATAAGAGATGAGAAGAGTTTCACCCTGAAAGCACACTGTTGTGTTTGATAAATGAAGCCTCGGTTTAGTTTTATTTAATAGACACCTGCAGGTTTACATAGATTTAAGCATCCTTGTGCTGCCTGGATCCGTGTGAACAGTCTCACTGTTCCTTTAAAGGAAGTAGTTTGACATTTTTGCAGTTTTCATCTGAGATCGATGTCTGAATGGTAAATATAGTTAAACAGCCAGCAGCCTGTTAGTTCAGCACAAAGACTAGAAACAGCTGAAACAGCTACGAATCTGTCTGAAGCTAACGAGTCCTCCTACCAGCACGTCTACAGATCACAAATGAACATTTTATATCACATTTCTTTAATATAAACAAATACATAAGTGTAAAGATGACGGGATTACAAGTGCAAGTAACTCCACATACCACATAATCTCTTGTAAAAGGAGAAATTATAGTTTTTACAGTCAACTTTGTGACACATATGGTGCACATTGATTCGATTTAGAAGTTCCAGTAGTTTCCACAGAGCCTGTTTCCTCCTGTTTCCTGTCTTTAGGATGTTAGCTGTGATAAGTGGAGGCTGCTTCTAGATGCGTGAGATTGGGATCAACAGTTTCATCTGACTCAGCAGGACGAGGAATGAGCAGCGGTCCCGAAAATGTCGAACTATTCCTTAAAGCTCGTCTATCTGATGAGAAATGACTGAGAAAGATGCAGGTTGCGTTCAGAGCAACAACCGAGCTGCAGCGGGTTTCTCAGTTCAGACCTCTGCAGGGAGAAGAAGTCTGAATCAGCCTCCGACTGTTTTCAGGACGGTGTTTTGTGCCGACTCGGAGAGAGGACAAAGAAAAACAAAGGACAAACACAAAGTGCATATTTGACCTACAAATGTGCAGCGGTCCTGCAGGAGGATTACGGACGTGGTGCACCGGAGCGGAGGACAGAATGAGTTGAGACTACAGTATGTCGAGAGGATTACAGTCAAATTCACATTAGATTAAACTGCTTTTAGGAGAGGAGTGATATTTATTATATAACTTCTCTGTGTCCGTGGTCCGTCACACTGATCTGTGATACACGACTCGACAAACACTCGTCCTTTCTGACCAACCGTCTCCTCAGCTGCACGGGAGAAAATGACTGTCAGGTTATTTAAAATGATGCGTTACAGTCAGGAGATGCTGATGAAGCTTAATGATTTAAGATTGTGAGGATGGATCCTTCAGCACAGAGTTTCAATGATGCATTCAGAGGGTTTACTCAATTAGAAATACTGCTATAACTTCATTAAACTACATAAGTGCAGCAAAATGCACTTCAAGTATCAAAAGTAAGAATTCATTGCACAGAACTATTTGGCTGACATTATTATGCTGTATATAGATGTATTAATGTTTAATGTGTAAGACAGGTTGTTGGTTTTGATGTGTAAGTGAAGCTACTCTAAACTTCTTTATTACTCAGTTGTCGTTTACTGAAGGTCCGTTTCCTCCATCTTAAAAGTTTAATCTTAATCAAGAATTAATCTTAAAGTATTGTGAGGTGATTAATGGAGTTGAAAAAAAAAGTTCTGTTAAATAAATGTGTACTTTTAATTTTATTTTCTAAAATCTTTGCTTCTTTGTGGGATAATTTGACTCCCTGAGGCCTTTTTGCACGCTCTTAAAGCTTTTGAATTTCCTCCCGTAATCTATAATAATAATTAGAATTTACGTGCAGGTTTTATTTTTTTATTAAAGGAGTAAAAATCCTCCCCTGTTTGCCTTTGAATGAAATGTAGTGGAATAAAGTACAAATAGCTGTAAAATAAATGTTCTGTTATTTTCTGGCTTTGCATTTCACATCCACACAGATCTCCGCCTCCTCTTAGATGATGTGTGACAGCGATGTTTACCAAAAGCTGTAATATCTTTCTTCGTGTGTTTCAGAGTCAGAAATCGAGCATCAACACCTTCCAAGGGGAGGACAGCTGCACGGTGACCGACGACTCGGCCAGCCAGTGGTCGGCTGTGGTGGACAGCGAGGAGGAGAGGAACGCTGCCTTGGAGAAGAGCATGTAGGTGTTCAGTGTTTAAAGAAATAGTTCAGCAGCTTGGAAAATGCATGTTTTCACCTAAAGAGAAGAGTGATAACGCGCTCATGTCCGCAGACAGTTAGTTCCCCTTAAAGAATAGAAACAGTCTTATTTGGCCAAACTGTTTGAAAATGTCAAATATGTCGTTCTAATATCAGATTTAACTTATAAAATCCAGAGTTTCCCTTCGACTGGGACCCACTGCCCCTTGAAAGAAACACGTCTAAATATAAACCTAGTTTACAGCTGGACCCCGTGTGAAACTGGAGGGCTTTTAATTTGAAAAGTGACAAACATTCTTTATAGCTCCGCCCCCTCTGTTACGGTCCAGACGAAAATATTGTATTTATGTTATTGACCTAATTTATGAGCAGCCGTTTGTTTCCAGCTCAGCGTGAGAGTCTCTGCTGTGTTTCTGTCCTCTGATCTCTGTCTCACTGTGGGTGGAGCTTAAACCTCTGCTGCCTTTGTGTCCTCTGATCTCTGTCTCACTGTGGGCGGAGCTTAAACCTCTGCTGCCTTTGTGTCCTCTGATCTCTGTCTCACTGTGGGCGGAGCTTAAACCTCTGCTGTGTTTCTGTCCTCTGATCTCTGTCTCACTGTGGGCGGAGCTTAAACCTCTGCTGCCTTTGTGTCCTCTGATCTCTATCTCACTGTGGGCGGAGCTTAAACCTCTGCTGCGTTTGTGTCCTCTGATCTCTGTGTGTCTCACTGTGGGCGGAGCTCCGCCTCTGCTGGGTGCAGAGCAGAGGAGAGATCGTCCACTCAAATCCATCCTGTTGATAGCTTCCTTCTCTCAGACAGGTTAAAAAAATGAATAAATGATGAAATGAATTGACAAATATAGGTGAGAGACTCCTGCCCCAGGTTGCTGGTTCAATCCCTGCCTCCTCCACTCCACCTGCTGAAGTGTCCTTAGACGAGACACTAAAGTTACTGCCTTGCTTGGCAGCTCTGTCCCCATTGGTGATAAAAAGGATCTGTATAAGTTCAAACTGTTTATCCAGGATGGGTGTTTCCTCTTGTTTCACGCCTTTATGCTGAGCTAAGCTGTTTCCCAGCTTCTTACTTTGCATGACAGCGGTATCAACTATCTCTCCTAACAACCAGCAAGTGAGCAAATACATTTCCAAGTGTAAATTCCTGCTTTTATTTTGCTCAGTCATATTTTCTTCCTCTCTCAGATATGTGCTGACCGAGCTGATCGAGACAGAGAGGTTGTATGTGGAGGATCTTGGACTCATCGTGCAGGTGCGTCTCCGAACTGGTTCTCCTATTTAAGAAACGAGCAGTTTACGATGTGATTGATGACGTGTGTGTGTGTGTGTGTGTGTGTGTGTGTGTGTGTGTGTGTGTGTGTGTGTGTGTGTGTGTGTGTGTGTGTGTGTGTGTGTGTGTGTGTGTGTGTGTGTGTGTGTGTGTGCTCGCTCAGGGCTACATGACCACCATGTCCAGTCAGGGCGTGCCGGAGGACATGAGAGGGAAGGACAGGATCGTGTTCGGAAACATCCATCAGATCTACGACTGGCACAAGGAGTGAGTCGGAGACGTCTCGCTTCCTCCCAACAGTCTCTCACTTTCTGAGCTCCTCGTGTTTCACGGCGGTTCAGTGTGTGTCACGTCCCCTGTGGTCGCTGCGTATCCTGCCTCTGAGTGTGTGTGTGTTTATGTGTGTGTGTGTGTGTGTGTGTGTGTGTGTGTGTGTGTGTGTGTGTGTGTGTGTGTGTGTTTATGACTGGTCCTGCTTGACCTTCTCCGTCACGTGTCCCGCAGTTATTTCCTGGGAGAGCTGGAGAAATGTGTGGGTGATCCGGACAGCTTGGCCAAGCTCTTCATCAAACACGTGAGTGTGAAGCTCAGCGAGCAGCGAGTGAGGATGTGAAAGTCTCTCTGCGTGTTTCCAGTTTGGCTTCAGCTCCCGCCGGTGCGAAGCTTCGTCCCGCTGCCGTGCACACGTGTTTTCTTTTAGCAGATCAGTCGCCTGCAGGTGCAGCTGCAGAACAAGAAACGGTTCCTGTAATCACTCCGGTTTGACCAAAGAGCTCTCAGGCAGCAATCAGCCTTAAAGACGCTCCGCGGAGACCCGGCTGTGTGTGAAAATGAACTTTCAGACTTCTAAAAACTGTATTTTAACCCGTTTTGACTTCAAATCAGATTTTCATGAAACACAAAACAACTGATGAATTACAACTTTTATTGAGAGGCTTAAAGAAAGCCAACAAATTCACTCTTCATCAAAGTTCAACCCTGTTTCCAAAGAAAGTTGGGACGATGTGTAAAAGGTAAATAAAAACAGAATAGATGATCTGCAAATCATGTAAACTCATATTTAACTGCAAAAAGATGAAAGACGACATATCAAACGATGAAACTGAGAAACTTTATTGTTTTATATAAAATATGTGCTTACAGCAAGAAAATAAACTCTTTAAACTAACTTTTAGAAAGTTTCCATTCAGTGCAGGTTTTTCATCTCAGTCCATCAGAAGGTTTAATTAATCTGAATTAAACTGTTCTTTTTGATCCACTGGAATTTATTTAATGAAGCAAATTTCCTGCACAGATAATGGAAATAATCTGCAGGGAAACACAATAAACCAAAGAGGAGATGTGTCAAGCAAGACAAGCTGTTCCTTCTTCACACACACACACACACACACACACACACACACACACACACACACACACACACACACACACACACACACACACACACACACACACACACACACACACACACACACACACACATCTTTTGACATTTGTGATTTATTTGTGTCTGTTGAACTTGCAGGAACGCCGTCTCCACATGTACGTGGTTTACTGTCAGAACAAACCCAAGTCGGAGCACCTCGTCTCCGAGTACATCGAGACCTACTTCGAGGTGAGAGACGGACTTTATTGTTTGCTTTTTAAACTTCTCATATCTGACATCTGTCACAGGTGTGCCTCTGTTTCTGTCTGAACACCTGAAGCCACATTTCTTCTTCCTTCTTTTTGTGTCGGCAGGATCTCCGGATCCAGCTGGGTCACAGGCTGCAGCTCAACGACCTGCTCATCAAACCTGTTCAGAGGATCATGAAGTACCAGCTGCTCCTGAAGGTTGGCTGTTTAAACTCACTGTGTACTCACATGCACTGTTACATGGTAATATTACTTTTTCATGTAGTTTTGGACACTTTTTTCCCCCGAAAATTGCAACGTTATTAATGTGAAAATTGATGATAAATAAGGAAATATATGATAAACGAACAAATCAGAGAAGCTGTTTGCTTTGAAATAAACCCTTGAAGAGGACCACAGTGTCGTCAGTATATTTGACTCTTTAAAAAAAAAAATTATTCACCTTTCTTGTCCATCTTGAATTTTTGACATTTATTTCTGTTCTCGTGGGTATTTTGCTTTTGTGTTACTTCATAATCAGATTCAAGTCACAGATTCTTATTTGTTTATTTATAAAAAGTGCAATTTGTCTTTATTAAAAAAATAATTAAAATATAAGTAAACCTCTCTTTGACTGCCCCCCTCAGGACTTCCTGAAGTACTACAGCAAAGCTGGGAGGGACATCGAGGAGCTGCAGGTGAGAACTCTTTATGAAAAATACTTTTACATCTTATTTTTGTGCACCACATTTTGTTTTCACGCGCGTTGAACTGATTTTGTCCACCAGAGGGCGGTGGAGGTGATGTGTTTCGTGCCAAAGCGCTGTAATGATATGATGAATGTGGGACGGCTCCAAGGCTTTGAGGTAAGATGCAGCACTTTTTTTTATTTATTTATTTTTTTTATAATTTGTCTTGTTATATGTTTTTTTTTTTTTTTTTTTTTTTTTTTTTTTAAAGCGTTTGTGAATTACAAACTGTTTCAGGGTAAAATCACGGCTCAGGGGAAGCTGCTACAGCAGGATACCTTCTCTGTCAGCGAGCAGGAAGCCGGCCTTCTGTCCAGAGCGAGAGAGAGGCGGGTCTTCCTGTTTGAGCAGCTGGTCATCTTAAGTGAGCCAATCGATAAGAAGAAAGGCTTCTCTTTGCCGGGGTACACCTTTAAAAACAGCATCAAGGTAAGAGTTAAACTATCTGTAAATACAACCCCACTTACAAAAACGTTGGGATGCTGTGTAAAATGTAAATAATGATTATTTTCAAATCATGTAAATCCATATTTAATTGGAAATACACCAAAGACAACATTTCAAATTGTATTGTTTTATTGAAAATATATGCTCATTTTGAATTTGATGGCAGCAAAACATTTAAAAAAAAAATAGTTGGCACAGCGGCATCACCTCTTCTTTTAATAACACTCTGTAAACATTTGGGAACAGAGGAAACCAGTTTCTGGAGTTTTGAAAGTGAAATGTGGTCCCACACTTACCTGATAGAGGATTTGCATTGTTTTCAGACGTGTTCCTGAGCCCATGCAGTGATTTCCACGACAAAATTGTGTCTGTTTTTGATTAAAAATTGATGTTTCTCATAAAACAATACAATTTCTGTTTTAACATTTCATACGTTGTCTTTATTTTCAATAAAATATGGATTTATGTGATTTGCAAATCATCGCATTCTGTTTTTATTTACATTTTAAAGAGCGTCCCAACTTTTTGGGAAACGAAGTTTTACAACTTTGTCTTCAAGGTTGTTTTTTTGTGTGTGTAACGAAGACACTTTGTTCTGCAGGTGAGCTGCTTGGGTGTAGAGGAGGACTCTGTAGACGATCCCTGCTGTCTGGTCCTGACCTCCCGGGGGACTGACAGCAGCGTGACGCGCTTCATCATGCATGCGTCATCTCCGGAAATACAGCAAGCTTGGCTCAATGACGTGGTCCAGATCTTAGAGACTCAGAGGAACTTCCTGAACGGTACCACAGCTCAGCTTTTCTTCAGTAAAACCCTGGATTTAATCGTTTGAGTGATGTGAGGTGTCTTCCTGTCCGCTGCAGCTCTTCAGTCTCCAATCGAGTACCAACGCAAGGAGAGCAAGTCCAACAGTCTGGGCCGGACCATGAAGTCTCCCTCTGCACCGGCGTCCGGCCTGCGTCCTCACTCCTCAGCGTCCATGGACCGACGGCAGCAGCCCTGCCTGCTGTCCTACAACCACTCGCTGCCCTCCCTGCACTCGTCTCAACAACACTGCCCGGCGGTGAAGGTGGTGCGTGTGCAGCAACGCTCGTCATCATATCGGTCTTTTCTTCCACCCCGTCTTCACTCCGATGTCTCCGTGTGGTTCTCAGGTGTCTAACCCCGATGCCGGGACACCTGGAGTCGCTCTCCCTTCGCTGGCCTCCCACCAGCAGCTCGGCTTCTGCACAGAGGTCAACGGCCTGCCGCCCGGCAGCCATCGCAGCCTGCAGGTACGTCAGCGGGGGAAAGAGGACTCCGACACTGAGATAGAAGAAGTGACGTCACAGTTCAGCCCATTTATTTACCACATGGGACATCTTGTTTTAGTTGCCAGTTTTAAAGGTGAGGTGAGTTAGTCGCAGCGGTGGTCTGTGAGGCTGTTTGCTGTCCTGAGCACCGGTGATCGGGGGGGAAATGACTCAAACATCCTGTTGTTGTTTCTCCGTGGATGTGAACAAACCTGCTGGAGCCGAACCTGCAGCCGGTGTCGTTCACTCATCCAGTGGATGGAAAACCTCCCTGACCTGCGTTTTTTTTTTTATCTCATGTGTTCAGACTTCCACCAGGAGGAGGAAGGAGTCTGATCTCTGTGCTCGTGTTAGACGTGCAGACCTGGCCTCAGTCCACACAGTTGTTCTCGTCCTCTTGGCTCTCTCTCCTTCTTGTTTTTTGATCAGCAGTCTTTTCATTGTGCTTTAGATGCACAGGAGTACACACACGTTTCCCATGTTCCTAAAATAGTGTTTTTATCTGGCCTCTGTCAGACCTTTCTTGCTTAATGCTGTCTCTGGACACTTTGTTATCTTAAAATTCAGCACCAGTCAGATTAAAATACATCTCAGCATAATCGAAGAAGCTCAGAAAGTAATGTCCTTTAATCTCCTGTGTGATTCTGCAGCTGTAGAGAAAGCAGGAGAGTTTTACTGCAACTGTTTAGCAATTTAAATTGCTACAAGCTTTTTTAAATTTAAAACAAGCTGCTGCACGAGGCTTGTTTCACCAAAGCCTCATCTGCATTTCTATTTTTTTATTTTTAATTATTTTGTGTAATTTCCGACCCCTTCATTGATCCACAGCAGAGCAACACAACAATGAATTAATCTGACCCGAATCATTGAGGTTCTGACAGTTCAGGTTCCTGTTCTTGTGCACGCAGCTGGTGGTCAGAAAGAACCAGTTAATTTTGCCTAAACAGAATAATTCAATGAGTCATTGTTTATTCTCATATCTTGTTGTTTTTGGCCTCTGGTGGTTTAGAAATGAGTAACATTACATTTAAAACCTACATAAAACCATTTCATTTACATTTAGGCTCGTCCAGAGAACCAGAATCGGTGTCGCTTCTTTGAAACTCACCAATAAATATGAACTTCCTTCTTATTCCCTCTCAGCGTGTGGCTGCCAGTTTCCAGGCGATCACATTCAACGAGGGCGGGATGTATTCAGCACATCGGCTGAAGGAGAGCGAGCAGTGATGACACATGAACTCTGACCTTCTGGAGACGGTTTGTTTCTCTCCTGCAAAGAAGTCTGACAACTTCAAATCCTCCTTTAGGTTTAATTCTGGTGCAGGATAATTAGGATTTAATCTTGTGTAATCGTAGCTTTCTTTTGAGTGTGTAAATACAGATGCAGAGACTGTGCTTCATGATGTATATGTATAAATTTCTTACTATTTCCATTGAAATTTCCTTGATGGATATTTTTGTAATGCATATTATTTTTCACAAGGAACCAACTCCATGTTTATTCCCCCTGAGTTTTCAAATCCCTCGATGCAGTTCATGACTGCCCTCAAACAACCGTGAGCTCTGTTGTGTGTGTGTGTGTGCGCGCATGTGTGTGTTTTCCGTCTGGTGGGCTATTTTCACGCCGCCATTGTCAGCATTATCTGGACTCAACACACAAAGAACGTGTCACAATGAGGCGAAGAAGTGAACGAAGAGGAAAACAGAGGTGCTCGTCTGTCAGTCATCCTCAATGTAAATAATCGTGTGTGCGATCGGATCAATAAAAACCTGAAGCACACGTAGGATTAAAGAGGAACACTGAATCGTCATTCTTACTGAAGAAACTTCCTCACATGTTGATACTTTGGTTGATTTTCCAGGAAGAAATCGTATCCATCATTTCAAACTGTTGTGCCCGTGAAGTCTCTGCCCGCTCCAGTTCCCACTTGTAATTATAAATAGACCCAAACACCCCGGAGGATACACAGACTTTAATGACTTTACAAGTTACTGCAGAGTCGAGAAATAATGAAAGCATCAGCGGCAGTCAAACAACCAATGTGTACTCCCACTGTAAGAGGATGATGGCCATTAGATCTATTTTTGTCATTTATTGTCTTATGTAGCCATTTAACACTCACCTTTACCTTTTTAAATGTGTATTATTATCTGTTTTTACCTCAACTGTCTTCATACGGTAGACTTTCTGTTCAGAAATGTTTATTTATATGCAGAAAACAAGACTTTTTCCAGGTTTATTTAAAAAAAATATATCAAAAATGTAATTACATCAGATTTTTGCACTGTTTTCATTTCAGAACCGTGAACCTGTTGGTGTACAGCGCCATCTAGTGGAGCATAATGCTCATGATTATTAATGATTATTTACCAATGCCATAGGTTTGATGGCAAACCTATGGTTTGATATAATAAATATGTTTAGGCAGAATTTTTTTTTTTTAATAGTGATGATGTAGTTTGTTTTTAATCGTGTCGTTAACATGGGGAAAAAAACCATAAAAAAAAAAATCAAAGTGAGGGGAAGTAAGAAGCCGTCCTGCTGACGTACCCTCGTGCCAGGCATTAAATCTGCTGGTTGTTTTGCAGCTCAGAGATCGAGACCCACAGCGCATGAACAGCTGGAGTTAGAATGAATGAGCAGGAGGGACGCTCTGCCCGTGTTTGGTTGTTACGTTGGACGAGGTTACAGGTTAGGATAAAGGTTTGGGAACACTTGACTGACAGCGAAAAACAACCAATCACAGCAGCGTCCCTCCGGCCGATCCAACCTTTCACGGCTCCAGCCCCGAAGTCTTCCTCCATCCGGTCCCCCTGCAGTCCATCCGGTCCCCCTGCAGTCCATCCGGTCCCCCTGCAGTCCATCCGGTCCCCCTGCAGCTCAGCCCGCCTCTGGCGTGATGACACATGACGTCCCAGAGGCTCGTGGCTCATTTACACCGACGCTCTGGTGCAAGTGAGGTCAGACTCACACTGTTCACTGCTCCAATTATCATCTGTCCCAGCAGGTCTTCTCACGTAGACCCTCGACACACGTTTCCCTTTAGAGCAGCATCAACAAACCGTTTTTTTTTTTTTTTTTCTGTGTATAATCATGGTGTCTCACTCTGTTTTCTCGGATTTTAAAGACGTGTGATTTGGGACATTTAATTTGAATTGCATGAGTATAAAGATAATCAGGAGGCAGTGAACTATATATGAAGAGGGTGGTTTGCTATTTTTATACGGTGGGAGCATTTATCAATGCAGCACAAGAGGCTGCTGATATTTCAGCATATTTCATTAAACTACATTAACATTTTCATTTTCTCACCAGAGGATGGAGGTGGGTGGGGGAGGGGGGGGGCACCCCTCCTCATGTCGCCTGCTCAGTACGACTGTAGATTTATTAGCTGTGATTTTTCTGAAAACCTGATGGCCTTTTTTCCTCCTTCACACATCCTGTGTCCTTCATAATAATTTCTGGTTAACAGATAATTAACATGTGATGATAAACATTTATTTTCCACACCGTTAGTTTAATTCATTATTTAAAAAAAAGTCACTGACACTGACAATCATCTTTGAATTCAGTTATGAGATCATTTGTGTAACAAAGTGAACCAACACAAAACAAGACTTGATGATGCAGCTGCCAACATCTGCGTTCAACTCTTTAATGACAGAAAATAAATGATATTCACAGTAAACATGAAATATGATCTGAATCCAGTGGGTGAAGAAAACAAGGCAAAAAAAAATCAAATTATTTTTAATTATTAAGCGCACTCCAGCAACTATGAAATTTACAGAATTTAAATTAAAGTGTTTAATCAAGTTTTTTACATTTTCAGGACAGAGATGTCTTGAAGGACACTTGACGAGAGCAAAGTTTTTTCCACAGACATTTTAATAACATTTAAAGTAAATAAATATTTTTTTGAAAAAAGGTTCATGATGCTGCAAACGACTCATACAAGTGTTTCTTTTAGGTGAAGCAGGCAGGTTATATTTCCGTGTCAACACAAAAACGTCACCATTAAAAAAAGTTTTCCGCTCGGCTAAAGATCCGTTACGAATTCTAACATGGGACGAAGTTTTGAACGCACAGCTACACGAAAGATTTTCAGAACGGGATCACGGATGCTTCTCGCGTCTGTCAACAGAGCTAACATCGCATTAAAAAAAAAAATCCAGAACAGACGGAAACGTCACAAAATAGTTTCAAAATATTCCTCTCCAGATTTAAAGAGGAAAAAAAATAATCAGGTAAATCTCTGGCACCTCGTTAATAACAAATGGCTGTTAAAATCTTATTAAGAAACAATACAGTGACACAAAGGCGCCATCTAAAGGCCATGGTATAAAAGAACAGCGTCATCACTTCAGGCATGAGTATAAAAACAGGCTCTGGTGCTTCGCTCGGCTCCTTTCACTCAACATCATTATTAATTCTGCCTGTTTTCTTCTTTCATCATGATGGAAAATAAACATGCACTTTGGTTCATCCCACGTTTTCTTTTAGGCAGCATGTAAAGATGCGATCACGTTTCACCACACCAACGCTCTTCGTCTTTAGATGCTCGTTGAAGAAAGTTCCCCCGGGTCAGTGGGGGGTGGAGGTGGGGGTGGACACTGGGTGTGTGCGTGTGTGTGGAGGGGGGAGCGATGGGGGGGGGGGGCACGACCCAAAGTTTCTCCTCCTCACAGGTGACACAAAGGATTCTGGGTAGAAAAACCAAAACACAAACACATCAGAACACCTCAAAGCCATCAGCGGAACCGTCGCGTGGCTTCGTTAGAAGGACGCCGTCGCTCCGAGTCCACGGGACCGTCACTTTCTCCGAAGTGTCCTTTTGTCCTCGATCGCGTCCCCGACCTCCCTCTATTTTCAGATAGTGCAAAATTGAAGTGGAACCTGCGATGGAGGACCGTCTGGACGCTACCTGTCGGGAGGATGTAGAGCCAAATAAGATCTGTCAGCATGAACTTCTAAAACCCTGAATTAAAGGACGAAAGGACTCGTTTCACTACAGCTGCTTTCCCTCCAGAAGAACCTCCATATTCTGGACGACGGGAGGGTTTTTTTTTCAGCCGTGCACCGACAGATAAAACATGCTAAAACCGAAGACCGGAAACCGTTTCAAGGTTTCCGAGACGAGGCGAACCGAAGAGGTCGTCCGACATCTTATCTGACGAGACGCGGAGGAGGAGAACTTCTCTGGCAACTCAGGAGGAGCGGACGGACCTTCGGGACGGGGAGGAGAGGCGGAGCTAATTATGAGTCAAACACTGGAACCGGTTCTTGAAGAACAGGAGGCCGTTCTTGGTGTGCGTGGCGTCGGAGGAGGCCGGCGGGTAGCGGAACTTGGCGTACGTCTTGTCGCTCCCCGACTGGCTCGCCCACGGCAGCTTGATTTTGGTGGCGTGATTGACGATGACGTCATCGCAGGAGCCGACGTGCAGGGATCCCAGGCCATCGATGAAAAACTCTGAGAGGGAAAAATATCAAATTCATAACTTCAAACTCCTAAAATGATTAAAAAGCAGACAAACTTTTTTTCAAACCCACAAAACTTTTTATATTTTAATGACCGAACATTAAAATCAAAAATGATGCAGAAGAAATCTGAAATACTTTCACTTGATGACATACTGCAGGCGTAAAAACATTATAAAAGAAACTGAATGAGTGGAGTGGAAGAAACCGCTGATAAAACTGAAGTTTAATTAAACTGAATTAAATAAGAGCGTTCAGTTGAATTACAGACGAGGACTCTTCGATGGTAGCGTGTGCTGATAAGAAGATTTCACAGTTTAATTGATGAGCCAAAATTATCTTCACATATGATGCTATCTGAATAACTTGAATCAGATATAGATCTTTAAATAAAAACCTTTTGGCTGCCTTTTTCATTAGTAGTTTTGTGAAGTTGACCTTTGACCTTTTAGATATACAACATCATCATTTTATCCTTTTAGACCAGGGGTGTCAAACTCATTTTAGTTAAGGGGCCACATCTCAAGTGGGCTCAAGTGGGCCAGACCAGTAAAATCATAGCATAATAACGCATACATAACGACAATATTTCTCTGTTTAAATCACTGGTGAAGGTTTTTGGATGATAAACCCTATTTTAAGGTCTTTCTACAATAAACTAGAAACATAAAGACCAAAAACTCAGACATCAGCCCACTGTTTATCTGCCCGGCTCTCCTCTGCAGATTCCCTCGCTTTGTGACGCGTTTGACGTCAAACGCGTCACAAAGCGAGCAGCGAGCGCTTCCTCCTCCGGAGCAGACGTCGCATTTACGCTGTTTTTAAAGCAATTACTGGATCGATTAAAAAAAAAATAACAAAATGTTTGTAGTCATAAACCTCCATATTCTCATAGAAATGCAATTTATGTCTTTCTGTAATTTTCACACTTAGCAAAGTCATCCGGCGGGCCGAGCTGGACCCCCTGGTGGGCCGGATCCGGCCCGCGGGCCGTATGTTTGACACCCCTGTTTTAGACAATCGTGTAAAATATATATATTTTTTTATAATTAGCGAATTAATTCCTGTCTTATGGCCACAAACATCTGTGAAGAAGACCACGAGATCTTTAACGAGATCATAGTTTGTTCCGGGTGACATACTTCCTTTAGCACACAAACAAATAGTGCTCTTACGTATCAGGACTCTGACAGCAGAAACTCTGAACATCTTCACCACAAACTAAAAACACTCCTCCTCCTCCTCCTCCTCCTCCTCCTCCTCCTCCACCTCCTCCTCCTTTACCTTGAACAGTAGAACTTTGGTATCTTAACATGGAACTTACTGATAGAACTTTGTAGTTTGGCTTTCTGGAAGAAATGGTATTTTCTTGATTCCTGTTGTTCTGGTTTTGAACCCTCATGGTTGAAATTAACTTATTGTAAGTCGCTTTGGATAAAAGCATCAGATAAATGAAATGTAAAGTGATGACCTCATCATGTGAACACATCACCCTCCAACATATCTGGAGCTTTAATTATTTTACCCAGAAATCAACGTGTTTTCGTGTCCTCGTGCTTCCTCCGACACCTTATTTTGAGAACTCTTTATGCCCCGCCCCCTTCCTCTACGGAGCCAAGATGGCGACCGTTTTGAGTGGAAAGTGTCCAGAGTTTCACACTTCTTTTGAATTTTTTTGGACCGTTTTGAGTGCATCGTCCTGGCACTTGTTCTGTTCTGTATGTTTCTGTACTGACAGTGTGAACACACTGATGAGTGAGAACACCAGTACAACATCTGGAACGCAGCACTCGTGAACGTTCGTGCCAAATTTAAAGACATCGTTTCCTAAGAAAGTGAAGGAAATGTCAGCTGCTGTTATTACGATGAGTCACATCATTTTACTGTTCGCTACGTGAAACATTTCCGCGTGAGCGCGTTGACTTTACTCACCCAGGTGAGCCACCCTGGCGAGGCGCGGGTCGAAGCCGACCTGCTGCACTTTGTCGGTGCGAGCCAAGAAGAAGTTGATGACCCCGTCGGTCACCACGCAGTTGGGGAACCCTCGGATGACGTGATGGAAGCCTCTCCGCATGTGTAAACAGTCGCCGTTCTCCTCTCCGGGCTCGATGGAGATGGTTTGTCGGTAGGTGGCAGTGTAACCCGTGGCCTCCCGCACGGCCCCGCCCACCTGGACACACACACACACACACACACACACACACACACACACACACACACACACACACACACACACACACACACACACACACACACACACACACACACACACACACACACACACACACACACTGATGTCACCAACATGTCAGCAGTAACTCGTGGCCAGCAGCGGTTTCCTCCTCCGTCTCTCACCAGATCCAGAGTGGTCCTCTCCAAAACATCCACCAGCTTCTCCAGCTTGGTGTTGGCCGTGAAGATGAAGTCGTCGTCCACCCACAGCACGTACTTCGTGGTCACCTGGGAGACGGCCAGGTTTCGGCCGGCAAACCAACCCTGCGACACGAGACACGAGACGGTCAGAGAGCGTGAACGGAGACGGCGGAGACGCGTTAAAGGACTCGTCGGCGCCCCCTACCTTCCCGAAGGGCATGATGTAATGCTCGATGTACGGCCCCGAGATGGTTTTGGGGTTCTCGCTGTCGTCGGCGATGACGATGGTGACGGTGGGGTAGTATTTCCTGATGCTGTCGATGAGATCTTGGAGCTTATTGTACCGCAGGAAAGTCTTCGTTGCTATGGTAACAAGGGCGCTGACGTTGTACTCTGCAGAGAAGAGATAGAGGGGAGGTTTCTTTAGGAAGTGCCAGGTGCTTCAGAGACAGCAGAGACGCAACACATTAACGGGTGGCGGTTGATCTGTGGTGAGATGTTTGAGCTTCATGTTTGCCGTACCTCCTTCGGCTCCTGTGTTGTACAGTTTCGGTGTCACGCCGTGATGAATCTTGATGCTGAAGACGGCTTGATGTCCCTCCGTCTCAAACTGCACTAAAAGATGAAAGGATAAATCTGATTAGTGCAATGAGATCAAACTGATTCCAGCATGTGAGAAGTTGAGAGGAAGTCACTGCAACTGCTGTTTATTCTCTATAGAAACAAAACAAACAGTATTATTATACTGGATTCTGATTGGCTGCCCAGCTCTACCTGAAGAGGGAGCAGGTCATTCTTCCTGCTGGGATTATTACGCAACAGCAGCAGTGAGGACATTAACGGGTGATAAATAGAAAACAAGGACGAGAATACGAATGATCTTCGGCAGACGTGATCATTCGCTATCTGGTGGAGAATTTAGTGACAAGATTGATGTCACATCAAAAACTGCAGTTCCCCTAATGGCCACTTGAGGCAAATCCCCACAGTCTAACTTGAAACGTTGTTTACAGTCTAACTTGAAACGTTGTTTACAGCCTGGTACAAAAAAACTGTTTCGGCCTCTCGAGTTTATTTCCGAGTGAGTGAAAACTGCACTAAAGTTATGCATAATTAAGGGCGAGGCTGCTTTGAATGACCACCTGCCTGCAGGTTGCAGCAACTGCCCGTCTCTGTTTTCACTCCTGCACTGACTCTGTCCTGTTTTTGGACTATCTGGGAGTAACGCTGAGTCAGGTGCTGCCAAAATGCCAAAATCACCAACGAATTGTATAAACCCACTAAAACCACAAGCTGTTGCTTTTATAGCAGATGTAACGTGTTAATGAGTGAGCTGTAAAGATGCAAGGAAACGACTTTAAGCTGCTGGCTTCATATTTACTGCAAACGTATGAGAGCGGTATTTAAATGTATTTACACTGAGCATTCGATTCTTTACATGGAAAAACAGGAAATTTGAATTAGCTCGCTGGCTTTTTCTCCAGTTTTGTCCGATTCTTTTTAAAATGTAGGAATAAGGAAGTCCACGGCAGACGAGACGGGCGATGCAGGTGTGCGAGGTCTCACCTGTGTCTGCGGTGCTGGGATGAAACAGGGTGTTGGTGTAGGTGACGAACTGCAGCTGTCGGTTCAGGTTGGGCAGCAGGCTGCTGGACAGCGTCATGTGCATCTCGCCGTCACCTTTGAGTTTCACCGCGTCCACCTCCGCCGCCACGTTCAACGTTCCCAGCGTGGCAGTGACGTTTATCTGCAGAGAGGCGGAGGGAGACGGAGGTGGCGTGAGAGGACCGCAGACCTCCATCGTAACCGTAGAGACAGACGTACTGAAATACTCACTGAGTAGTGATCTCTGGGAAGGTCATGCAAGGCCAAGCCTGGAAACATTCAGCAGACAGACGTAAGTCACTGCAGCCATTGTGATAGATTTAATCCACTTCCTGTTTCAGGTTTCAGTACACTGTTGAGAATTTATTGTCAGTTTGTCGTTTCAACACTAATGCATGACTCAACAATTCAAAGCCCTTTTCCGGGAAACTGGATTTCAGCTCGTTTGAGAGTTCCTTATTGTTTAGTAACATTAATTCACATAGCTGAGCTCCACCCAAACCAGCTGAATTAGCTTCTTTTATGTGAACAATAACAAACTGATACTCAACGCACACATTTTGTAGCACGGCAGCTTAAATTCAACAGCATGTGCATGTTTTTTTTCACATGCTTTTCATTTGAAAAGTTGTGGCGTTCGGTCGACCTGCGGTGTAACTTTGATCTCTCACTCAGTGTCAGACTCTCTTTATGGCTCCGCCCCCCAAAACTTGCGGTCCAGACGAAAATATAGTATTTATGTTATTGACCTCATTTCTGAGCAGCTGTTTGTTTCCAGCGTAAATTCATTTTGACTGTGTATGTGAGGTCATACCTGGGATGATGATTGTTTTCAGTGGTCGTACCTCCACCCCCTGGGTTGGATACTGTAAGGGATTGTTGGCCTCTGCAATAATGAGTGCATCTGCAGGTGTCTTTGACCTGAAGGGGGGAAAAGTCTGCATCAGGAAACTGCCCAGCATCCAAACAGGATACATCCAGTAACATATTCAGGAGAAGAATAAGTACATTTCATTTCATTTAGCGGACACTTTTATCCAAAGCAACTTACAATAAATGTATTTCATAGTAGACAAATATGATTAATATTCAATGAGTGTGTTTGCTCTGTATAATTTAATATGTCATCCAACTATTCTTCTGAGATGGAGGTGGAGTAATGAATCCTCAGTGGTACCTAAACACCCGTATTTGAAAAGGTGAAATGAGGGCATGGATGACTTTCTCCATCCCAGAGAGACACAAAGGTCTCAGAAATGATTTTGAGTTCACTGAAGCTGATTTAAATCTGACCTGAAGAGATAAAATCATCACTTTACGCCGTAATAGTTATTATTATTTCGTGCCTCGCAGGATGAAGTGTGACCCCCTCTCCTTTACCTCTTCTGAAAACTGTTGTACTCTTTGGCCCGTCTCCTCTTCATCTCCTCCAGCTCGCCGGCCTCGAAGGCGGTGTGCAGCGGGTGAGCCGACACCCGCGGGAACAAGAGCTGCGCGAAGGGCAGGTTCACTCCTCCGCTCTCGCCCTCGCACACGCACACGTTACGGGCCAGGAGGCTGTGAGGTCACAAACACGGAGGCAGCTCTTTACCTCAGATCTGCTCAGGAGTCGGTGAATAGATAAAAACAACGCAGCTCTTACCTCGCCACACCGTCCCTCACGTGGAAGGGGATATTGCTCAATTGATGGTCCGGTTCTGGCAGCCTGTCCTCCAGATGGTGATCTACTAAGGGCCCCGGCCGCTGCCACACGTCCACTGTGGTGTAGGCCCGAGTGGGCCACGAGTGGAGGAGGGCCAGCACCAGCACCACAGACACCACGAGGGCGAGCAACACCGTCTTCCTCAGGGACCGCATCCTAAAACCTGCCAGACATGTGGACCGGATGCTGAATGACTTACTGGTTACACCATGAAACGTTTCCTAACACACCTGAGCTGTTAGTATGAGTGAGGAATCGACATTTTAAAGTTTAGCTGAGGATAATACAACAGTGAGACTCTATTAGGTATACTTTTCTCTCCTCTGCAGCTCAGCACATGAACAGTGCTCAGAAACCATTGAAAGCTATCAGTTCCGCTTCAATTTTAGGATGAGGTGAGTTTTTACACAGAACAGAAACTGCTGAGTCGTCTTTTGTCATGGAAACAAAACACACAAAAAGATCCGATTCTCCTCCTCGTGGCTCCGTAGTTGTGGAAGATGTTCCAGATGCCCCGGGGCTCCTCTCATGGTGCAGCTACTCATCGGTGATGGATGTAGAGTGACGACTGATATTCTCGATGGTATCTACGTGTCTACTGTGGCTTTATAAAAACACGCTCTGATTGCTGGAATGTGGTCCGAACAAAAACAAACAAGTGGAAGGAAATATTCAAGCAGCCGCAGATAAAACTCCAGCAGTCCTGCATGAAGTCAGTTTGATGCTGCGTTTGATCTACAGTCTGCATTTTAATGGTTAACAAATCTTGCTCCACCATCAAGGAGTAGTTTTCTCCTCCTTTCCTTTCTCTCAGCCCACATTTTTTCCATTCTCTTCCTCCGTCACATTAGTGAAAGCAGATGTTTCACGGTTCAGAAAGTTGCGCACGAACAATCGTCTCTTTCTCCTCCAGATATGATAAACAAAAACTCTATTTGTGACTGTGTGTGTGTGTGTGTGTGTGTGTGTGTGTGTGTGTGTGTGTGTGTGTGTGTGTGTGTGTGTGTGTGTGTGTGTGTGTGTGTGTGTGTGTGTGTTTGAATTACTGGTGTTGTGGGGATGTGAATCTGTTTACGAAGTCACATTGTGGGAACTCACCTCCCTTTTAAGGACAAAAACTGTGTCCTCATAACAAATAATTTAGTTGAAGACTTGTTTTATGGTCTGGCATGTTGGCCTGATCGTCCTAGTTCGTAAAAGTCTTCAGGAATAAGTGTTGTCCTCTGAAGTGATGGAAACACAGATCTGTGTGTGTGGGGTGGGGGGTGCAGCCAGCCTTTGTGTTGTGTCTGAGACATTTTGTACGCTGAGAGGAGCTGGCTGTCTTCCTCGGTCTACAGAGCAGTGATCTAATTTCCGAGCAGCACATGCGACAGACTGAATCAAAACCTCTCAGAGACATTTAGAAAATGAACTTCTCTTAATTTCCAGGTATGGCTGCATGTTTTTAAACTATTTCTCACCTCACTGCTTCTATCCGGTCATTGAAAGGACAACCTGGTTAGACACCTGCATCTCCACAAACCATGTAGACAGTCACAGAAACAAGTGAGGACCTTCATCTGGAGACAAGAAGACAAATGGTTAGTCATAGAATGAAGTATTGGTGACAGATTAGATTCAGAGGAAGTGCACGTTGCACACAAAATGACTGAAAACTACATATCGCATGAAGGCACAACCGGGCGGCCATATGGTGCTTCAGCAGCTGCTTCCATGGTCTGATGGACCCCGAGGGGAATCCTGTGGGGGTTGGGGGCGGCTAATTTAGCTTTATTGTGGCACACTGGAAGAACAAAAAAAATCGATAAAGAGTGAAAGAGCTGATAGGATAAGCAGTGAGCAGCCAATCAGCAAAGCCATTTCAAAATATCTCTCACAAAACAGCTTCTGAGTGGTGCTTTCAAAAGCATTTCCTTCAGTAAAATGCAGTAAACTGAGTGAGCGTTCTGCATTTTTTATTTCTCCAGTTAAATGCAGGAAAGTGCTCATAACTCTGTTTATCCAAGTATGTAGCTATACAACAATTTCATCAGCATCTTTTCACTATAGATAAATTGTTTATTACAAAAACCCCTTAAATGATTTTAGCTGTAACAAACCAGAAAACATGAAAACAGAGAAACACAGAGCACAAAATAAAGAAAATGGCAAAATAAAAACATAATGCCCGACTGATGCTGGATTTTTGGAGCAGAAAACTGATACCAACATTATGAAGAAAAGAAATGCTGATATCAATATATCAAACGATATTTCTTACATATACAGGACTTAAAGTATAGCTGTCTGAATACTCAAATGATTTACAACAGAGGCAGGACAATTTACACGTTGTTGTTAGAGCAGCTGCTAAACTAAAGCTTCTTTTTCTCCATTATATTCTGTAATAAAAAAACAGGTTGTCATGCCAACATATACACCGATACCAACTTATATGTGGGTTGGGCTCTACTTCAAATGTTTGTTTTTTGGTGAATAGAAAGCATCAAATGACAGGTTGTAAGATAGCCTGATATGATGACATCTGTCAAATAAAAGTAGGCCTTTAAATCGAACCCAATAATCAACACAGCAAGAATATGAAGCAATAAGTACAATTATAATTCAAATTAGTGTGAAAAACAAAAGAATAAAACATGTTTTAATTAAATGTGATGTGTCCTGATGCTAATTATACCCCTCAGTCCTGGTAACGGCTGTACCCTGTCCAGTAGCCCTGCATGTGGATCCAAATGTTCCATTTTGGATGATAATTAGCATCAATGGTGCAACAATACTTAAACATAAACGCAGAGGTGACAGATGATCCAATCAGAATGAAAGTGCTGTTTCTAATGAACCCCTAAAGGAGCCTGTGAGGACGCCGTGGACATGTTAGAGACACGCAGTCTGGGTGTCCCTCCCAAAGTGTGCGTGACGGAGATGTAGCCTTCAAATTCTGCTCTAATAAATCTACATCTGCACCACCTCCTCTGAACATTTAAACAACCTTTCATATCATGTAAAATGTGTCTCTAATGCAATCCGGAACAGCCAACAGAGACGCCATCAGGCCCATCAGCCGACCATATCGTGAATAATAATTTTAAAAAAAAACAACAACCCACAAGCATTCAAAGGCTTGAACGTCTCTGACTCAGACTCGAAGCCTTTTATGATGAACCACATCTCCAACACAAACGTATTTGATCGACATTAATGGCTGACAGAATTCCTCTGAATGAAACTGACATGTTCCCCTCAGAGCCGAAAACACCGACAAAAACACCCGCCGTGCTGAAGGTACATGTACGGGCCCTTCACAGAAAAATCCCCCCAGAAAAGGAAACTCACCTCAGTTAAGGCGCAGCAGCAAAGCTGTTTCACCTCCTCCTGCACCGAGCAGCTCGCCCCTCTTAATGAATTTGTTCCTTGGCGATCTTGCAAATAGGATTAGATGGAGAGGGAGGAGGTGGGGGGCGGGGGGGGGGGGGACCGGGGAACGGAGCAGAGACAAATAATAAGACGGCCGCAAATCGCAACACTGCGGGCTGTGGAAGGACGGATGCTCCCCCTGCAGCAACCGCGGCTGCAGCGCAGCGGAGACGCGTCGCACCTCAACGCAGGCGGTCGGTCAGCGGAGCGGCGGCGGCGGCGGAGACATCACGGAGCTCCGACAAACGATGCAAAACACATTTCATCATCAGCCCGCTGTTTGCGAGATTCATTCAAACTCACGCATCGTTTATTATTCCAAAAATTAAAACCATCTTATTAGCATAATGATGCACGCATGGTTAGATGAGTGTGTTTGAGCGTCTGTGCACAAATGTGTGTGTGTGTGTGTGTTCAAAAGGGAAGTGTATGTCCTAAATTTCCACACTAATATTCAGTTAAACACACAGTATTAGTTAATAATTCAACCCAATGTGTGCTTATTTGTGCTTATAGTGCAAACAATGTGAACTGTGGACCTCAGAATTCGTAGAAAACAGTCGCCTGAGGTTTCCAAGTAAGAAAATAATCCCAATGATTGTAATTTGGCCAAACTGGGTTGTTGTGTCACACCTTGTGTCACGTGTTTCCTATCTTACGTTTCCCTCCCAAAGTGTGAGTTTCTTTAAAGTCGAGGCGTTGACCCCCGACATGTGCAGTGTTTATAAACGTCTTTAAAATCCAAAAAGGGTTTGAAGTAAGTCACGTTTATTTAGTAGAGGTCCGTTCACAGAGCACGGTCACAAAGTGCTTCACAGGAATTCAGGTCTTCAAGACAGAGTAAGACAAAGACTCCGTCCATTCGCTACCTGCCGGTGTCGTTAACAAACTCACCCCGGAAATAGAATGCAGGTGAGAGACACAGAAAACCAGCCAATCACAAAGCAGCCCTTTCTCTCGCTGACCAATCCGCTGCCACCATGTCAGGCCTTCGCTGTGTTGTTGCTATCAGACAAGTGAGGAGCGAGTCAACGATGGCTGCCTCCACGGTGCGACGGCTGAACAGATTGTACGTTTTCCTGTTGATATGTCCCCTCTGCGTCCCAGCCTCCTTGAACCTGGAGGAGCTTAATGAGATGAAATACGGGATTCAAATCCTCCCGGATCCCGTCATCATGGGGCAGGTGAGGGAGGGAGGGAGCAGACGCTAACGTGTAGCTTGTTGGTAGTGAGCAACCAAAAAAAAACACATGGAGGAAGTCAGAAACAGGATGTCAATAGTGTAAATGCTGAATCAACATTCACTCAAAAAAGGCCAGTTATTTGTTCTAATTTCATTTCTTGGATACGGGAGAACACTGCCTCGGACGGAGGCGCTAAAATAGTTAAAACAACTACTGTAAAACATTACAAAGGCTTCAATCATCTTCCACGTGGAAACAGCCCCCGGCCCTCCGTTCGATGCTTCAGTCTGCAGGGTCAAGGGGAGAGAAGGTGTGTGGAGGACGGTTCCCCACAGAGAGCCTGTTTCACCCTCTCAAACGCCCACTGGCACTGCTCCGTCCACTGGACCGGATCTGAGGCACCTTTCCGGGTCAGGTCGGTCAAGGGACTGGTCAGATCCGCAAAGTCCAGGATGAACCGTCTGTAATAAGCCGCCAGCCCCAAAAACCGCCTCGCCTCTTTTAGTCTTTTAGTGCGATAGCAGCCGTCTTGTCCACCTGAGGGCTCACCTGCCCGCCGCCCAAATGGTACCCCAGATACCGAACCTCCCTCCGTCCAACCGCACACTTTCCTGGGTTGGCGGTAAGCCCCGTCTGCCTCAGGGACTCCAGCACCGCGCCCACCCGCTGCACATGCTCCGCCCAGGTGGTGCTGTGGATGATGACATCATCCAGGTAGGCGGCAGGATATGCAGCGTGCGGACGCAGCACCCGGTCCGTGAGGCGTTGGAACGTGGCCGGGGCACCGAACAACCCAAAGGGTGTTATGAGGTGGAGTATAACAGGACCCAAATGCAGGCTCACAGACTCGGGTATCAGTTCCAAAATACAGTCTTTATTCCAACAAACAAACAAACAAACAAACAAACAAAAGGTGGCACCTACAGCGTCCACTTCCTTCCAAGTCAGGAGGGCAACTCAACCGACTGATCCGGGGAGACGAAGCCGGCAGGACAGCGGACAGGACCGCTTGAAAAACAGTCTCTATTCTCCGAGTCGGGAGGGCAACTCAGCCAACTGATCACTCCGACAGGTAGCTCTGCAGCAGGAACAGGAACAGGAGCAGGAGGAACGGGAACGGGACGGACGGGTGACGGACGGGTGACTGGCGGTCCTTGCGGTGATCAACAGGCACTCGCAGTAACTCGCCATGTCAAGCTGTTGCTAGTCGTTGTAGTAATGCACCGACAACCAGAGGAGTGCCGGGGCAGGGTACATATAGTCCGGGGAGGTGATCAGGGAGATGCAGCACACCTGCAGGAGGTGATCCGGGGTGAGTGGCTGCAGCTGCTGGGACTGGTGAGGGGCGTGGCCACGGGAGGTGAGGAGAGGAGGACACAGAACAAGCAGACAGGAGACTGAGGGGACACAGGAGGAGAGGAGAGGAGGACACAGAACAAGCAGACAGGGGACTGAGGGGACACAGGAGGAGAGGAGAGGAGGACACAACAAGCAGACAGGGGACTGAGGGGACACAGGAGGAGAGGAGAGGAGAGGAGGACACAACAAGCAGACAGGGGACTGAGGGGACACAGGAGGACAGGAGAGGAGGACACAGAACAAGCAGACAGGGGACTGAGGGGACACAGGAGGAGAGGAGATCTGGGTAAAACAGAGGAGAACAGGAATCCTGACAAAGGGAAGTGTGATGAATCGGTACGATCCAACCGGAGTGGAGAAGGCCGTTTTTTCCTCGGACTCCGGTGAGAGAGGAATCTGCCAGTTGGTTAAATCCGGTGTCGTAAAGAAACGCCCGGTGCCCAGTCGGTCCAGGAGTTCGTCAACCCGGGGCATTGGGTACGCATCAAATCGTGACATCATTCACCCTGCGATAGTCCACACAGAACCGAATAGATCCATCCTTCTTGACAACAAGAACGGTGGAGCTACACCAGGCACTGTTGGACTCTTCTATTACGCCCATCTCCAGCATAGCAGCCAATTCCCTCTGAACAACTTTCCTCTTGTGTTCAGGTAACCTGTAGGGTCGCGGCCTCACTGGGAGACGTCTCAATGTGATGCACTATGAGGTTCGTGCTTCCTGGCCGGAGGGAGAACACGTCAGCAAACTGCTTCTGCAACTGGGTCACGTCTGTGACCACCGACCCAGCGTGTGGAGTTTAGCTCGCAGGTCCAGGACGTTTTGGATTTCACTTTTACCGGGGCTCAGAACTTCCTCCTTTTCTTTAAGGAGGTCGAGCACCCCCTCCTCCCTCTTCCCCCCGTGGTTTCCTGCTAGACAGCAGCTCAAAGGGAGGAAATCCGGTGGAGGCCTGAGGGACCTCTGGCACTGCAAACAATAGAGGATCAAACCACCGCACACCCCATGACCTTATGAAACCTAATCTGTTCCCAAGATTAGAGGATGTGTAAGGCGGGAGCTCCATGTTTTTCCCCCAAGTATCTAATTTCCACGGACATTATGGGATACTCGTGAACATGCACACACCTGATGCCTCCACCAACGCCCCGGGCCGAACCAGGCTCTGGTGAATCATCCACTGTGTACAGCCAGAATCCACCATTGCCTGATGTTCCCCCCCCTGGATCCTTACTGGATAACGGTATGTCGCCGGTGGACCGGGGGAGGGTGTTGGGGGGGCCGGCACCCCGGATCACCTGACCTACGTCCGGGAGTGGACACGCCCCCAATCAGTACCTCCTGGAGCTGAACCAAACCACGCCCCCCCACCACACAGCTCTGTGCCACGGGAACTCGTCATTTGCACGCGGAAATATTCACAGATGAGGGAAAGAAAGTTCATGAAACAAATCGCAACACTGCGGGCTGTGGAAGGACGGATGCTCCCCCTGCAGCAACCGCGGCTGCAGCGCAGCGGAGACGCGTCGCACCTCAACGCAGGCGGTCGGTCAGCGGAGCGGCGGCGGCGGCGGAGACATCACGGAGCTCCGACAAACGATGCAAAACACATTTCATCATCAGCCCGCTGTTTGCGAGATTCATTCAAACTCACGCATCGTTTATTATTCCAAAAATTAAAACCATCTTATTAGCATAATGATGCACGCATGGTTAGATGAGTGTGTTTGAGCGTCTGTGCACAAATGTGTGTGTGTGTGTGTTCAAAAGGGAAGTGTATGTCCTAAATTTCCACACTAATATTCAGTTGAACACACAGTATTAGTTAATAATTCAACCCAATGTGTGCTTATTTGTGCTTATAGTGCAAACAATGTGAACTGTGGACCTCAGAATTCTTAGAAAACAGTCGCCTGAGGTTTCCAAGTAAGAAAATAATCCCAATGATTGTAATTTGGCCAAACTGGGTTGTTGTGTCACACCTTGTGTCACGTGTTTCCTATCTTACGTTTCCCTCCCAAAGTGTGAGTTTCTTTAAAGTCGAGGCGTTGACCCCCGACATGTGCAGTGTTTATAAACGTCTTTAAAATCCAAAAAGGGTTTGAAGTAAGTCACGTTTATTTAGTAGAGGTCCGTTCACAGAGCACGGTCACAAAGTGCTTCACAGGAATTCAGGTCTTCAAGACAGAGTAAGACAAAGACTCCGTCCATTCGCTACCTGCCGGTGTCGTTAACAAACTCACCCCGGAAATAGAATGCAGGTGAGAGACACAGAAAACCAGCCAATCACAAAGCAGCCCTTTCTCTCGCTGACCAATCCGCTGCCACCATGTCAGGCCTTCGCTGTGTTGTTGCTATCAGACAAGTGAGGAGCGAGTCAACGATGGCTGCCTCCACGGTGCGACGGCTGAACAGATTGTACGTTTTCCTGTTGATATGTCCCCTCTGCGTCCCAGCCTCCTTGAACCTGGAGGAGCTTAATGAGATGAAATACGGGATTCAAATCCTCCCGGATCCCGTCATCATGGGGCAGGTGAGGGAGGGAGGGAGCAGACGCTAACGTGTAGCTTGTTAGCTCGAATGTGTGCTAACGTCTGTTAGCGTCAGAGGTTTTGAAGGTTGTACATGAACAGATGAACAGTACCCGTCTGTCCGCGAGGTAACATGAGCAGAAAGAAGGTATTCTGTGACATTATATGAAGACTTATTTATGCTGCAGGTGTTCTAAAGTGACATACGCAGCATGTCAGCTGTCACAACACCACCTCCTCTTCCTCAGTCCCACCTGCACACAACCCGTCTGGACTGGAAACAGCTGGTCATATGCGGAGCCGCAAACCATGTAGTTAAAGATCCATCAACGAGCCACACTCATACACTGCTCTGCCTATAATACAATACAATACAATACAATACAATACGATCTGATATAATACGATCTGGTTCCTGATAAGATGCTGCCACTCTCCCTGACAGTTCTCCTCTTTCAGACCAACACAGAGGAAGTGATGATGGTGTCCAGTAAGTACAAGCAGCTGTACGAGTGTCGCCTCCCGGCCCAGGCCGTCCGTTTCCACCAGGACCCGGCCTCCGAGCCCGACTCGGAGGGGTACGCTGGACCGGACGTCCCAGACCTGCTCGGGCCGATGCACGATGCCCCGTGTCTCGTGAAGGTTGGTCCTCCACGGTGTCGTCACATTCAACCCGCATCACACCGACGACAGCTGTCACTCATCCGTTCTGTCTGCAAATGGCACGTGTGATGCAGTCATACATGTGTGATACGTCAGGGAAGTCCTGGGATCGGATCCTTCGAGTCATATTTCATGTCTATGTTTCCTAACTGGATACAGATTCAGGATCAAAAGCGGTTCACAAAAAAAAAGGAAATTCACACTGATTATAGAAGCTCATACTAAGATTTATAAAACTGAAAATAAAGATACGACCTCGTATGAAAAACACACATTAAGTATCTACAAAAGACTCAAAATCGTATGAAAATTGACCGCCAACACAGTAGAAAGTGTACATAATGCTCTCATTTTCCTTGAGATGTAAACAGCTTTGAGTTTTGAAGTGAAAGCAATTCATGGTTGGACTGTTTATGCATTTGAGACATTTGTTAGAAATCTGTCACAGGACGTCACTGCAGGACGTAGTTTGAATGTTTTCGGATACAAGAGTACTCGTTTGTATTTCCAGTTTTCCAGTGCAGCCTCAAGATGCTCAGCAGCTGCACTGGGCTCCACGGTGAACCGATGTAAAAGCAGAACATGGTTAATTATAAGACCTCTCATACACAGTTTATGAGAAGGTTCCCACGGGTCAAGAGACGTATGTCGTTCTTTAAATGTTTTCTGTCTTGTGTTTCTTGCAGACGAAGGACTGGTGGACGTACGAGTTCTGTCACGGTCAGCACATCAGACAGTACCACCTCGAAGGCGAGTGCTGACCGCAGCGGGTTTTTTTTAAACCTGCAGCTTGTTTTCTACGTTGTTCCTGACAGATGTTGTTCTTCTCTCCTCAGACACAGAAATCAAAGGGGACGTTCTCTTCCTGGGTTATTACGGCTCTGAATTTGATTGGAGCAATGAAACTGCAAAGGTAAAGTTGCCTCCATATTTTGGTTGCATTTTTATTTTTTTTATCTTTTGGTTTCCAGTGGACATTAACATTCACAGAGTTGCGTGGTTGTATAATATGACTTAAACCTTTTGTAGGAGTTTAAAGCTGAAGGTCTGGAGCCCATTTTGGAGTGAAGATTTGCGACGAGATGATTTTTAAACTCACAAATTTGCAACCTGCCAGTTTATTAAATTACAGATGAGTTGAATTACAACATCTTCCCTGTTTGTCTCGCAGGCCTCCAAACAGCACCGGCTGAAGCGATACCACAGTCAAATGTATGTAAATGGCTCCAAATGTGACCTAAATGGAAATCCCAGAGAGACTGAAGTGCGGGTGAGACCTCATTTAAATTGACAAGACATTTATATCCCGTCCAAACCGCAGCGGCTTTGTCTCGTTTTGTCTCGTTTTGATTTGTGCCTTTGCTCGTCCAAACACGAGGTACATCTATATGCAAAGGTATGCACACACCTGGGAAAATTACATATTGTGTTGACTTTGGAAGTGAAAGCATGTAAATGAACCCACAAATACACAGAATTACTTCAATTACACACAAAAAACCTGAAAGAGACATCAAACGACTACCAAGAGACACAAAATGACCACAAATAGACAAAACGATGGCAGCAACCACAAAATAGCGACATAAACATGCAAAACAAGAAAAGAGCCAAGAATACCCACAAAGAGTCGAACAAAAACACACAGACACAAAGTGTAGAGACATAAAACTACTGCAAAAAGACACAGAAAACTACAAATACTAATTATTATGAAATGAGTGGTTCTTCAAATAGTAATGCACTTTCTATTTCAAGACCTTAAAAAAAAAAAAACGGAACTGATTGTGGCATGTGACCTATTTGGGTCATCCTGCGGCTTCAGTTTCATGAAATGTTAAACTTGTTTCGGTCTTAATTTACTTATTCGGACTTGAATTGTCAGATGATGGTGACGATTCCTGAGTTGATAAATTCTCACAGTCGTGTGCTCCTCAAAGCGAAAGACTGAGGATGTGAAAATAAAGCTTCGGTCTTGCGGGTTCTGCAGGAAAGAGTCACGAGAGGGAAACTGGAAATATTCTGCTTAAAGGCCGTGTGACGATCAGTTGAACAGGAAGCTTTGCACAGATAAAAGGAAGAACAGACTCGGCTAGATATTAGAAAATTCTTATCATGCGATCTGTCAAGAAAGGCTTCAAATAAAGATCAAACTTATGTACATGTTTGGAATATCTGGCGGGGGTTTTAGAAACGCTGTGCGTAGCAGACACCTTGAAAGTATCTTTGAACTTGAAGTGATCTGGAAGGACGAGTGGATGAAAACTCAACAATCAAGACTAGAAAGCTTTGATGTTCACAGCGGGGCGGTTACTCAGTGCTTTGAGTGCCCAAACTTCTGCACATGTCCCAAAGACTGTTTGTGTTAAAACAACATTTTAAGCTCATAAAATTAAAACTGTGACGAAGAATTTTAAAAACTCTTTTCCAGACAGGGATAGTCTGGGTTTTTATTCATTTTATATTTTTTGGGCTGAGTGTTTGCTTGTTTCAATTTTAGTTTCCATTTATCAAAATGTAATATTTTCCATCTACTGTATGTAGCTGTAACGTCAGTTAGCTGGTTGTTGTCAGTGTGAACGTCTGGTATCATCAGTGCTCACCGACACAAATTAAAGATGTAGATTATTAGGTCGAGAGCTAATGACCGCTATTTTTAGATCAATTCTTTGACTCTGCAGTGGAAACCCTGGATCACATTTACTTCTTAAAAAAAATAAAATATATATATATTTTGCCTTACACTGTAAAAAGTCAGAGCACATTTCTATGCTGGACTTATCCAGACGGTTTTCCTCTGCTCCTTCCAGTTCGTGTGTGAGGAGGGCTCCGGCGACTACATCGCCCGAGTGGACGAGCCTCAGTCGTGCCGCTATGTGCTGACGATTCACACCAGTCGCACCTGCCAGCATCCTTTCCTGCGGCCGCCGTCCACTGCCAAGCCGCAGGGCATCGTGTGCCAGCCGGCGCTCAGCGCACAGCAGTACATGGATTACGTCAAGGCGCAAGTCTGTGAGTGGACGATGACACGAAGGTCAAAGTGTTGTAGTGATTTGGGAGATGAGAGACGGAGGACATGATGTGGGAAAGGAGTGTTTGGAAGTGTGATAGTGATAGAAGACAGGAGGCTAAAGGTGGTAAAACTTGATATATTTTTTAACATGTATTGGGTATTAGATGCATTAATACAGGTACATGATATAAAAAGCACCCATTTTGATTCCCTCCTGTCGTAATCAGAAATGCGTGACATGATCTCCCTTTGTGTGCTTTCTTTTGTCTTTCTGTGCCTCCCTCTTCCGCTCTTCCTCTTGTTTGTTTCCAGCGGACACAAAGCGAAAAGTAGAGCAGATCTCAGAGGAGCTGAGGAGCCTTGATGAGATGTTAGCTGGTAATGAAGGAGCAGATGGAGCCGTGGAAGTAACGGCAGAGGAGACTCCAGCGGCACCGAGCGCTGACCCGAACCAGGCCGACGGAAAAGGTGCGACTTTATCCACTCGTGACCTTCAGAGTCAAATCACTTCATCCACGTATTTATTTGAAGAGGCTTCATGTGACTCGAGGTGCTTTTGTTTTGAAACAGGTGCAGCTGATGTTTCTGGAGAGGCTGCGTCAGAAGAGGCTGAAGACTCGGACTTCTGGGAGGGAGTCACAAAACCCGGGAATTCAAAAACAACCACTTCGCAACAGGAGAATCAGGTAAACCAACATGTCTTGGAAATACGTTTATTTGACCTCAAAACGAATGATGGCTGACAGGTGACTGAAAGCAGGGTTCCCACTGGTCAGGGAATTACATGGAACATCAGAGAATTTTTGAATCAAGGGATTTCATAATTTTTTAGGCCAAGTTCTGAAAAATCTGGAAATTATATATGTTTACATTTTAGTTGCTATTTATCAAAATATAATATATTCTCATAAAATAATGGGTCTGTTTCTTGTCCGCTCAGCACAACGATAGCCGATAGCCTGTTCGTCTGTTCTTTAGAGGTCGTGGAGTTTCAGCTTTTTAATAGTCAGGAATCCCACAAAAGACTGGACTTTAAATTGTTTGGAAAAAAAAAAACAGCTGACGAAAGAGTGCAAGGTTCAAAATTCAGATGTAGTCAGAAATATTTATTGATTATAACCTGGACAAAGTTCAGACTGAAGAAACACATGAGTAAAGTAAACTCCAGTTTCTTTACACATTGATTTGTAAGCTTTTCTTTTCAATGTGAAGATTTGAATAAAGTCTCCTGAGTCCGTTGACCACTAGAGGGCGCCGGCTGACTCTCCTTTTATTACTCAACTCTAACCTGATTTTGTTTCCCTCACAGGCAGCAGATGGAGACTATAACTCACAGACAGACAATGAAGTCATGGACGATGGTGATGAAGGTGCTGCTTTTATAACTCACGAGGAAGAACTAAAGCCATCTCTGATCATTCACATTAATAAATGACAAATCAAACAGGATGGGAAGAAGCAGTGTTTCCTTTGCAGGGTTTTTTTTTACCTGATACACAGACTGAATAACTGTTAGTTATTTACACATTTATGATCTTCTTTTTTGTTCTTTTTTAGTAGAAAAGTTCAACTTTAAAATAATCACTGACCCAGCAGACCTGATGAAATTCGTCCAACACCTGAAGGAGAGTAACAGGAAGGTCAGTGCTTCTTGTTCTTTTTAAATCTCTTGGCCTGTATTTGTTTTTCTTTGCACTGCATAGTTATTCTGATCCATTTTTTTTTTAGAAAGCACAAAACCAAGCCAAAGATAGAGGTGAGAAACCAGCAAGCAGCGGGACGACAGAGAAGCTGAGCGAGGAGGAGAAAGCAGAAGATGAACGGCTGCTGCAGGAGTTCGAGGACGAGATGGCCGACCTCTCGGTGCCCTCCGACAAGATCGAAGAGATAAAGGATGAAATGCAGAAGGAGTTTGACAACATCATAAATGAGGTGTCAGAGAAGAGACGTTACGTATGTCAGGGGCCTCCACCCTTTCTTCTTCTGAGAGCGACTATGTTTAGTAACACTTATTCACATAGCTGAATCAGATTCTTTTGTGAACAACAATAACAAACTGATACTCAACACGCATTTTGTGTCACAACTTCTTAAATTTAACAGCATGTGCGTGTTTTTAATTTGAGAAGTTGCTGCATTTAGCTTCACTCTTTATAGCTCCGCCCCCTCTGTTGCGGTGCAGCTGAAAATATTATATTCATGTTATTGACCTCATTTCTGAGCAGCTGTTTGTTTCCAGCTCAGTGTGAGAGTCTCTGCTGTTTCTGTCCTCTGATCTCTGTGTGTCTCACTGTGGGTGGAGCTCCACCTCTGCTGTGTTTCTGTCCTCTGATCTCTGTGTGTCTCACTGTGGGCGGAGCTCCACCTCTGCTGTGTTTCTGTCCTCTGATCTCTGTGTCTCACTGTGGGCGGAGCTCCACCTCTGCTGTGTTTCTGTCCTCTGATCTCTGTGTCTCACTGTGGGTGGAGCTCCACCACTGCTGTGTTTCCGTCCTCTGATCTCTGTGTGTCTCACTGTGGGTGGAGCTCCACCTCTGCTGTGTTTCCGTCCTCTGATCTCTGTGTGTCTCACTGTGAGCGGAGCTCCACCTCTGCTGTGTTTCTGTCCTCTGATCTCTGTGTGTCTCACTGTGGGCGGAGCTCCACCTCTGCTGTGTTTCTGTCCTCTGAACTCTGTGTGTCTCACTGTGGGTGGAGCTCCACCTCTGCTGTGTTTCCGTCCTCTGATCTCTGTCTCACTGTGGGCGGAGCTCCACCTCTGCTGCACTGACAAGGTGCGGAGCAGACACAGGTGGAGGGAGAGAGGGGAGATCGTCCACTCGGTAATCCATCGCGTTGATAGCGTCGTTCTCTCAGACAGGTTAACAAATAAAATAAACAAAAAAATTATGAAATAGAAGTGTAACCTTCAGCGAGCTACTCAGAAATGGGTGGTGCTGCAGGTTGGAGACCCCTGATGTAAAGAGATCAAACCTATTAATGCGTCAAGTTTGTGACCAGGTTCTGTCCGTATCGCAGGCTCAGCAGGAGCTGGAGACGGAGGGTCTGAAAGGAGAGTTCGATCGCACTCAGGCGACGCAGACGTTGGAGACGACACTGGACAAGCTGCTCGATCATCTGGAGGACAAAGACGGCCAAGACCCGGAGCAGCAGACATCAGGCGCCCAAAGAGCCAGCGACCCCACCAGGGGGAGCCCCAGCTTGGCCCCCAAGCAACCAGGTAACTGGGCCTCCATCCCCTCCTCCAGTCACCTGTGTCACCTCAGCCATCTCCATGTTTCATCCACATTTACAATAGACGTTCATCTTCCATCCCAGAAGAGACGCACACATGGAGCTCGATGCAAAGAGGATTTCTGCTCTCAGGTTTCTGTGGTCAGGTGGTGGTCACTCATGTAGCTGTGGGTGACTTTATTTTCATTAATCCAAATGGAAATTACTGAAACGCAGTAATTTCATGTATGACACATGTGATGTTTATCAATCAGTGCTTTTGGATGACCCATTTCTGGCTCCTCCCACCTCCATCCTGTGACCCTCCTGCCGGGCTCTCTGAGGTGAACTGTTCTTGTTTGTCCCTCTTTTGTCTCGTCACCCCCAGACCAAGCGGCTGACGACCATGTTAAGATCAAAATTACTAAGTATAAGACGGGCAGCAGCCCCGATGGGGAGGTCAAAGTTCAGGAGATGGGCGAAGGAGACCCGCAGTGGCAGCACATAAAGGACGTGGTTAAAGAGCAGCTAGAGAAGGCAGGACTGAAGGCTGAAGGTAATGAAGGGGGGAGCGCCCGAAAAAACACTCACGGCCTTTTCTCTCTTCCATCTGTCGTCTTGAGCATTCAGTGCTGTACTTCCTCCTCTCATCCTATCAGAAGTCACTTGATATCATATCAGAAATTAAAGATCAGGATAGCGGAAGAAAAAAAAAAAAAAACTCAAATGAAAGACAAATGAAAGGCGTGTCAGCCATGTGTGTTCTTCCTTTTCCATCCACTGTTGTCTTTGTACCATTCTTCATCCTAATTACGAACATGTGGTTCGGTTCTCTTCCTCTGTGCACGTGTCCGACCATAAAAATCTCCTTTTGCCGTATTTTTCTTTTCTTTTCTTTTCAGGTAAAATCGAGGTGAAGATCTTGACGCGGAAGAACGCCGAGGAGGCCGGTGATCAGTGGCTGACTGAAGAAGATACAAAGTCCTTCAGGGAGCTGCTCATAAACCTCCTGGTAATTTAAAAGCCTTTTTATTGGGTTTGTTTGCATGACGCTGTGTGTTTTCATGGCAGCAGAAGCATTTGCTTATCAGTAAATCACTTCAACTTGACTGTCAATCCACCATGTGAGATCAGAGAGATAAAAGTATTGTTTCTCAGCATTAATACAAAGATAAAACAAGAAAAGTATAAACATGTAACAATAAAACAGACAACAACCACAGTGACGCTTAACTGCAGTGTATGCAAGTACAAGCGGTCAGTGTGTAGAAGGATATTATTCTTCTGTTTTTCACCCTTTGTACTCAGATAACTGGCTGCAAATTTGATGATGACTGTAAAATTAAATCACATTTTATTACATTACATTTCATTTATCTGACGCTTTTGTCCAAAGCGACTTACAATAAGTGCATTTCAACCATGAGGGTACAAAACCCAGAACAACAAGAATCAAGTATTCCAGTAACAGACATATTTGAAGATTTCTTGCTTTGTTTTTTGTGTTTTTTTTAAAGGTTTAAACCATGAACAGGCTTCACTGTTTAGTTTTATTGTTGAGCTACTTTGCCTGAACACCTTCAGCTACTTCCATCCTAAAAACTGAATGAGATGAAACATTAAGCTGCTGTTTAACACAATGAAAAAGGCCTTTTAAGGACACAACTATTGCTTTGGTGTCATCTACTAGTTCAAGATCTAGATCAGGTATTTCAGGATATTTGTGCTTTTATTCCAGTTTCAACATGTGTTGTGTTGTACGCTCAACTTTGAGTTCCCGACTCGATAATAAGTAACCTCATCGGAGAGTCTCTGTGATTTGTTTTGGGTTTTTCAGCCACTCCTTCTTGCGGATCACTTTAAGCTCTGAGATACTTCAGGACATCTTCATGTTGTCTTTAAGATCTTCCCTCAGCCTCTTTTAAACAGCTGACTGACATTTACATCCAGAATCCAGTCTTCCCTCAACATGTCAACCTCCCTGTTTAATAGTGGATTACGTGTCATTTTCCTCAAATGGTCCTTTTCTTCTCCAAAAATACCTTTTGTGATTGTTGAAAAGACCTGTTTAACTTCTTCACACCTCGCTGCGACTCTGGTTTGTCCAGATGTAGCTTTTCATACCTGAAGATGACGTTGTGTGTACGACAGTGGAAACTGAACCTTCCTGCAGCTCCTCTGCGGTCACTTTTAAAAAAAACAACATTTTTTTACCTTTCTGTACAGCAGTAGTTCATGTTTTTTCTGAAGGTTTTTGTTTATCTTCCCCTTGAAGCTCTTTGATGTCTTTTTACAGCCTTCGTGCTGTTTTGTCGGCATCAGCTGACTTCATTTTTAGATGTCAGGTGCTCCGAGGGGAACTATTGCTATCGGTGTTACAACAAAGAGGGAAAGATGAGATCAGCTCAGGAATCAGACCTGTCCACTGATCCTGGACCTGCTCAATGAGTCCGTTCAGGTCTAACAAGCCCAGAGACTTCACGTGGCTGACCATGTCAGAATTACTGTTTCAATTTTTTTTTATAAATAATTTTTTTCCAGACAATAAGTTAACAGTTCTGTAACATTTGAAGTTTTTATGGGTGTATTTCTTTCTTTCTTTGTAGTTATCCAGAGGTGTCCAAACTTATGCATACACCTGTACACAACTATGTGTTACACTTTCCACAAAACAAAATCCTGTATGTGTTTTGTAATCAACATTCAGAACATCAGGTTACTGACTGTTTATTAGTGATTTCTTTTTTCTTTTCTTTTTTTGGTGAAACAATTTTAACTTTTTTCTTTTTTTTTTGTCAGCAGGTTTAAAAACATTCAGTCAGAAAGCTTGTGTGTTTTGTTTTTTTTAAACCTCTCTTCTTTCCTCTCTGCAGACTGGAGGCACCGAAGAGGTTTACAAAGAGCAGAAAAGGCAGCAGGAGCTGGAGAACAACTACAGGTTTGTGTGGGGAGAGTCCCAGGAGGAGTCGCAGTCATCCAGCACCTCCGACTCAGACGACGTGGACATATGAGCTCGCTGCGTGCAGCTTCTGTGATGGTGAACTCTTGTGGAGACCAGCAGCGAGGGGAGACTATATTTATATATATATATATATATATATATAAATATAAGAAGATCCTACTTGATTAAATTATTGCTGTTAAACCTGGAAGACAATATCGACCCAGCTGTTTGCACATTCAGAAAGCGTGTCCGTGTGTCTTGAATAGGCAATAATAATGTCGCTGTCTTTAACAGGCACCGTTTAAATGTTGCACGATGAAACTGCGACGTCTCAGCTGCACGCGTGCGGCTGAATGAAGATATGCATTTTCCCCTTTTTGATGGGACTCCGTTTTGATAGTCGGCTAAATAGAAGTGCGTTCTTGGAGATATTTTTCAGTTTCTCTGAATATGTGCATCTTGTCCTGAGGTTGTCAGCAGCACACCGTTTGTCCACACTTAAATTATGACTTTCTTTTGTTTTCTCTGTTGCCGTTGACGACGCGGGATGTTGTGCAACTCTGTGGCCTGAATGAGTGTCTGCATAACAGGTTTCTATTTACTGTCAAGTACATTTGTGAAATGGAAAACAAAGGACTCGGCTTCACATTCCAGCTCCCACCGCATTGGAAACTTTCTGATGTGCTTTGTTTTGATAATTAAGTGAACAGAGATTTCTCAACTGTTTGTACACACGCTGTGTCACCAGATATTTTTCAAAAAGCTTCTAAAAACTCAGACTTTCTACATCATTTCGTACAGATTTGTGTTTTCCTTTGGGTACTTGCGTACTGTTAAAGGAAATGAAAACACTGAACGATGAACCTTTCAAGTGTGTCCTTTCTTCTTGTTTTTGACAAGAGCTTAACTTTATTTAATTTACCTTAATTTAGCAAAGGAAAACAAAGGCCGCTACAATCAGATTCAGTGTACCAAATTAACAAATACGTGTACTTAAAGGGCTGAATTTGTATAGTTTGTGAATAATTGTGGCTACCTGGAACTTAACATGTACATAATTAGAGTGTCCATATGTTTTTGAATGGATTTGTTGTATATTAGGACAGATTAAGTTACCTGAATAAATGTGTTTAAACTTTCTGAAGTGATTATGAAGCTTAATTTTGCAAAGTCACATACGCTAATGGAGGCTTTTTTCTTCCTCTCCCTCAGAGGGTTCAGATCAGACAAATGTGAGCAGTAAAAGCCTTCAGGCGTTAGGGTTAGGTTAGGGTTAGGTTAGGTTAGGGTTAGGTTAGGTATTTACTTTGTTAATCCCCGAGGGGAATTTTTTCACTACAGCAGCATACAGAAGCAATAAGATAATAATAGAACAATAGAAAGCAATAAAATAGCAGTAAAAAATATAAAATATAAAATGCACAGTATATACAGTACAGTATATATCTATATATATTATATACAAACAACCAAGAAACACAGTCAACAGTGTAATTGTTATGTGATGGATTTTGCCAGAGGTGAGTTATTGTACAGTCTTATTGCGGTCGGCAGGAATGATCTCCTGTATCAGGAATGATCTCCTGTATCTGGAATGATCTCCTGTATCTGGAATGATCTCCTGTATCTGGAATGATCTCCTGTATCTGGAATGATCTCCTGTATCTGGAATGATCTCCTGTATCAGGAATGATCTCCTGTATCAGGAATGATCTCCTGTATCAGGAATGATCTCCTGTATCTGGAATGATCTCCTGTATCAGGAATGATCTCCTGTATCAGGAATGATCTCCTGCATCTGGAATGATCTCCTGTATCTGGAATGATCTCCTGTATCTGGAATGATCTCCTGTATCAGGAATGATATCCTGTATCAGGAATGATATCCTGTATCAGGAATGATCTCCTGTATCTGGAATGATCTCCTGTATCTGGAACGATCTCCTGTATCAGGAACGATCTCCTGTATCTGGAATGATCTCCTGTATCAGGAATGATCTCCTGTATCAGGAACGATCTCCTGTATCAGGAATGATCTCCTGTATCAGGAATGATCTCCTGTATCAGGAATGATCTCCTGTATCAGGAATGATCTCCTGTATCTGGAATGATCTCCTGTATCAGGAATGATCTCCTGTATCAGGAATGATCTCCTGTATCTGGAATGATCTCCTGTATCAGGAATGATCTCCTGTATCAGGAATGATCTCCTGTATCTGGAATGATCTCCTGTATCAGGAATGATCTCCTGTCTCTGTCCTTGTGACAGCGGAGCTGGAGGAGTCTTTTGGAGAACGTCCTCCTCTGTCCCTGCAGCAGGTGGAGAGGGTGGTCAGGATTATCCAAGATGGACAATAGTTTGTTCAGCGTCCTCCTCTCCACCACCTTTTCCAGACTGTCCAGTTTGTAGCCAGTTTGTTAAGTCTGTTGGTGTCTCCGGCTCCAATGCTGCTCCCCCAGCAGACCACAGCGAAGTACAAAGCACTGGCCACAACAGACTGGTAGAACATCTCCAACATCTCGCTGCACACATTGAAGGATCGAAGTTTCCTCAAGAAAAAGAGTCGACTCATCACCTTCTTGTAGACAGCGTTGATGTTGGTCTTCCAGTTCAGTCTGTTGTCATGGAGACACCAGGTACTTGTACTCCTCCACCATGTCCACCTCCTCTCCCAGAACTCTCAGCGGTTGTGGAGCCGTCGTCTTCCTCCTGAAGTCGACCACCATCTCTCTGGTCTTGGCCACGTTCAGGAGCAGCTGATTTCTTCACTGAATGTACACTGAATTTATAAACACAAATAATCTAGATTATTTCCCCACACAAAGAAAGAGCCAACTTTAGTTTGAAGTCTGTTAATGTATGACACAACTAAGTAGATAAAAGGATGGGGTCTGTACTGGATGTGACATCTCGGTATGTTGGTGACGGTGGTGACTTGCTGTAGCAGGGGACTTTATTTTTATTTTTTATAATTAAACTTGATTGTGCAGAGCCCTCGTTGATATATGGTGGTTTTAAGTTGAAGGCTGGGCGGAAGTTACTGACGAGATAAAGTTCCTCATTTTTTTTGACGTCGAGTTATGTTTTTTTTTTTTTAAAGGAACTTAACAGCAGGATATGGACATTTTAAAGAAGTAAGAGGGAAAGCTGAGACCTCATATAAGAGTTTTATCGGCCACATTTTGTGGCTAATGAATCCCTGTTAAAAAATATTTTAAATTTTAATGAAGTAAAACACGCATCTGCACTTTAATTTCGGATTATTTGACCGGAAGTGATCGTTGTTCTGGACGGAAGGCAGCAGTCGGACGAGTTCACTCGTTCATCCGGCGCTGATGTTTTCATCTGGGCCACAGTTTGCGGTAAACTACCGGGTTCGTGGGTCTTCCCGTTAGTCCCGTCGGTCACTTCAGCTCCGCCACGTTTCCGATGTGGCCGCGCGACCACGTGACTTCACCGGAGTTAACGGCGTCGACCGAATACCGGACTCCCAGTTAGCTTAGCGCTCGGTGTGCCAGCCACGGGGAAGGAGCTAATGATTGACCGGTTATGACTCCATTAAAAAACGCCTTTTCTTCCGGGGACTCCTCCGCTTCGTGTTTGTCGCTCGCTGTTTTGCCGCGAGAGGTGTCGCCGCGGGGCCGCGGAGGTATGGCTCGCTGAGCTCCGTCGTCTCGGTGGAAACTGGACCGGATTTCTCTTTTTCAAAGTTGGTGTTGTGATGAATTAGCAGCTGGAGGTGGAGGTGGAGGAGGTGGAGGGAAGTCCTGCTGCTATGGTGTCTGCGTTATCGCTGGTGAGTAAACCACACCTAAAACAGGAAGTGACAGATGTCACTCGGTCGGTTCTTCACCGGACCCACTTTTCAACTACAACCCGAAACCCTTCGTGGTGAAACTTCACATCCTCCTCCTCCTCCTCTTCCTCCTCCTCTCCAGCTCCTGCCGAGTTGAACAGCCCGGTCCAGCATGAAGGCCCTCGGAACCAGATTCTCCTTTTACGCGGGGTTCGCGGTGGGAACCTTCACTCTGTACGTGTTCCTGCGGCAGATGTGGTTCGAGAAGACGGCGTCGGCGCAGCAGGCCGGCGGCTTCATCAACGTGCACGAACTGGAGGACGAGAGGAAGATCTGGAAGAAGGAGAGGTCGGCTCTGTTCAACCTGAAGCACCCTCACCACATCGGTACGTCCTCTGTCATGTATGCCTGCTGGGTGTCTGCTTTGAGGGGGCCAACCCTCAGTGAATCGACCCCTGATAAAGGGTCCGTTCATCCGTTTGCCTCCTCATGCACCACGAACACAACCCTTCAGGAGCTTCCCTGAACACCTCAGTGTCAACCAGCTCTCTGGTTTACAGGGGAGGACGTAAAGCTGGTGGTCAGCTACTGTATTTTGTACTCTGTTTGTTATTTAATCGATGAGAGGGATATGGTGTTGAGGTGTATCAAATACCCAATTAGAGTACACAATATGTACAATGAGTGTTTTCTTTGCGGATGAATCGAGTAAAGTAGAATATTTGGTCAAACTCGAGCTCTTTTCCAGACAAGGAAAGTCAGGAGATTTTGGTTAAAAAAAAAAAAAAAAAAAAAAAATTGAGGGGGGGTTGTTGAATATCTGGGAATTTTGTTTACATGTTTAAATTTTAGTTGCCATTTATCAAAATAGGATATTTTCCATGTAATCAAAACATAAAAACATAGGGCAGAAGAAAAGATCATTTAAAAATGTATTAAAAACTGTGATTAAAATATTAAAAACGGTCATTAAAAACCTTCCGCAAGCTAAAAATAGGATAGAAGTTACAGTGCAGTTTAAGACCTCCTCAGATCTGGTTCAGTTAAACAACCCTCTGTTTTAGTTTTAATATTCCCACATTCACTCAACTATTGGTCTCCGGTTACATAACATTTAAAAGCATGTAAAAGATTAAATCACTCTCTTTAGGTAATTGTTTTTGTGCACAATGTTATTCAATAGTTGCAGGCTTCCTCTGTGGTCAGCTACAGTTTCCTTCATTATATATAAAATGCTGATAATCAGTATGTTAATAATACACAACTACATAACGACTTTACATTTGGTTTTCTCCAGGAAGTCTCTTAAATTTTATGTAAATTGTCAAACTGGAGGCAGGAATCCAACGAAACCTGATTCTAGGTAGGTCGGTAGGTAGGTAGGTATATACTTTATTAATCCCCGAGGGGAAATTTTTATTTTTTAAATTGTTTTTTTTACCGACTTTTTACAACCAATATCAGTTGCTGTTTAATCGAGCTTTGGGTAAAAGTAAAAATGATTACAATCAGTCGTCGTCATAAGACGTGAGCTGGTTAAACTTGGATTCACAGAAAATGAGGAACAATGAACATATTATATAAATACATCTCAACAATGACACTCATTCACGCAGGTAAAGTGTTCATTTCTCAGGAGTTTTGCAGGTTACATAATCTTTTAACATATTTAAGAGATTCAATCACATTCTTCAGGTAATCATTTTTCAGGTGTTGCATGCTTTCAGCTTGACCTGGTGTGGTTTACTTAATTTAAATATCATACAATCAGTGTGTTAATAAATAACTAAGTAAGGACTTTACATTTGGTTTTCTCCAGCAGGTCTCTTAAATTTCATATGAATGAGAAAAGGAGTTCCTGGAATCGGAGGCAGAAATCCAAAGAAACCCGATTCCCAACATTTTTTTACAAGTGCGCTTATTCACTGCACTGTTTATTAAGATGAAGCATACAATAACATCATTGTTGTAAGACAGTCTTTATGTTAATTACATGAAATTGTTCTCTGTAAATCAGGAATTGGGAACATATTGTGGACTCACGCTGACAATGAAATCCTTCTCTCTGTACAAACAGACACACACACACACACACACACACACACACACACACACACACACACACACACACACACACACACACACACACACAACCACAAATACTGCTGAAGAAATATAAGCTGGGAAAGCTCTCTGAGGAACAAGTGTCTCCTGCTTTAAGTTCATTTAATTATTTAAGTGGACAGAACCAGAAACCAGTAATCCTTAATTTGGAGTTGACCTGAGAAACTTTTTCAAAGTCAGTCTCATCTATGATTTGTGGTCACAGTTATTAAATATCTACGCAGCCTTACGAACCAGACCTCATACATGAATCCAGTTAGATATTTTTTTTCTACCTGAACTTTGTTGTATAATCTGATGTTCAGCCCAAGATGTTTTTAAAATGCTGGATTGTTTCATGTAAATCTACATTTTTATATCATGCCTAGGATTAGGAATTATTTAAAATCATATACAAGATTAAATACTCCACAGTCATGTTCTCACCTGTGAATGCAGCGTCATGGTTACCAGGTTACTGCAGCACCTCATCTCTCATCTCCCCGACAGACCCGGATTCTCTGTGTACTCTGGTGACCAGTACATGTAAACACACTGTGTGTGTACTCTGGTGACCAGTACATGTAAACACACTGTGTGTGTACTCTGGTGACCAGTACATGTAAACACACCGTGTGTGTACTCTGGTGACCAGTACATGTAAACACACCGTGTGTGTACTCTGGTGACCAGTACATGTAAACACACCGTGTGTGTACTCTGGTGACCAGTACATGTAAACACACCGTGTGTGTACTCTGGTGACCAGTACATGTAAACACACCGTGTGTGTACTCTGCGTCTCTGACTTAACTTTCATACTAATCAATCTAAACATCCCCACCATATAGCCTCTATTTATCTGTACGGAGGAAACATACACTTAATGACCATTGGACACTAAAATACTGGGCATTAAAGGATCATTTTAATATGAAATCTTACCTTTTAATCATGAGTCACTGGTACAGGATTTAGTTGTTGTTTTTTTTTTTAACACAGATGACCAAAACGTTGCCTCATTTCAATGCACTCATTTCCCCTCCAGGAGGTTCAACCGCTCCTCTGCTTGTGTTTCCCCACTTTTTTAAAAGATGTCACGGTGTGAAATGACGTTAATGTTTTTCCCCCCGACCAGGTGAGGATAGCCGCATGGCTGATGAGTTGTACAAGAAGGTGCGTATTCTGTGCTGGGTGATGACGGGCCCCAACAACCTGGAGAAGAAGGCCCGGCACGTGAAGTCCACGTGGAGCCGCCACTGCAACATCGTGGTGTTCATGAGCTCCGTGGACGACCCCGACTTCCCCACGGTGGGATTAGGCACGAAGGAGGGCCGCGATCAGCTGTACTGGAAAACCATCCGGGCCTTCCATTACGCCTACGAGCACCACGCCGACGAGGCCGACTGGTTCCTGAAGGCGGACGACGACACCTACGTCATCGTAGACAACCTGCGCTGGTCTCTCGCCAACCACACGCCCGACGAGCCCATCTACTTCGGCCGAAGGTTCAAGCCCTACACCAAGCAGGGCTACATGAGCGGCGGCGCCGGCTACGTGCTGAGCAAAGAGGCTCTGCGGAGATTCGTGGAAGGTTTTAAAAGCAAACTGTGCACTCACACCACCTCCGTGGAGGACCTGGCGATGGGGCAGTGCATGGAGAAGGTGGGGGTGCTTGCGGGAGACTCCAGAGACACGTTGCACCGGGAGACCTTTCACCCCTTCGTCCCTGAGCAGCACCTCACCGCCAAGTTCCCCAAGAGTTTCTGGTATTGGAGCTACTGCTACTATCCCATCTCAGAGGTGAGTGCAGCCCTCTACTGTCGGCGTCACCCCGAAGCGGTGCGAAGAAACCGTGTCTCGGTTTGTTGTCGAGCCGCCGTAGCGTCAACGAGTTCAGAGAAATGACTGAGTTGTTACCAATTCAGAGTTTCTTTCATGCGGCGCTTTTACAGCCTCGTAAAAATGTTGAAGTTTGTCGTGTCCAAACTGTAATTTGTTATTTAATGTGACGGCGAAATATCTTTTAACGCGTCACACCGTCTCTGTTTTTGTCTCAGGGTCCAAACTGCTGCTCGGACGTGTCGGTGTCTTTCCATTATGTGGACGCTTCAGTCATGTATTTGTTGGAGTACTACACCTACCACCTGCGTGCCTTCGGCTACAGATACCGGTACCGGCCCCCCACGCCGGCCAGCTACGGCATCGGGCAGTCCGATGCAGAGGAGCAGAGCGAGCCGGCGTCTCCGGATGAAGAGCGAGGAGAGGCGGCTCATCCGTCCAGGACCGACCGGAGACAGGACGCCGTTCCCCCTCCTGCAGCCGCGAAAGACCCTCCGGCCGCTCCGGCGGGCTGATCGCTGAGCGGATCTGTCGGGGGGAACTGGTCATATTTCTACGGTTGATCTGAAGTTTCTCCTCGTGCAGACGTGTTGTCAGGAGACTCCTGAGCTCAAGGACTGATGCTAATGTGAACTGAAGGACGGAGACGTGATTCATTTACATTATTTCAGTTTTCTTATCTGACTCCAGGTTGTAAACAAACCCATAAAGTGTTTTTTCAGAGATTTTGAATTTCCATTTTATTAGAGTTAGATTTCCTTCCTAACTCCAGCCATCCGGCTGAAACTTGATTTTCCATTCTACCTTTTGCAAATCTGCTGGACCTGTTTGACTTTGTTTGCCACATGGATGACTGAGAGATGTCCAAGTCTCCGACTTCCTGTGGAGCGTCGTCGTGACAAAATTGTTGAAATAGTTTGACAGGCTGCTGCGTTCACAACATAGGAGACTGTAATGTTATGTTCATGTTTTTACTCACTGTTAGTCACTTGGTATTTTATTTCACATCAACAAAGTCTTAAATTTGCCTCAAATTGTCATTTTTAGCATTTTTAGTCAAAGGTTTATTTAAATGACTACGACTGCAATTTACGATGATCTTAACGATGAATCTACAGATTATTTTCTCACATTACTTAGCTGATTGTTTGGTGTATGAAATGTTTAGAAAATGCCCGTTTAATGACCTCAAATAGTTTATTTTTCCAACGAACCGTCAGAAACCCGAATATGATCCGTTTGTTATGACGTGAAACAAAGAAAAGCAGCAAAACCTCACGAGAGAGAAGTCGAAAGACTCGAACAATTAAGAGCTGCCGAGTACAATTCATGAATAATTAATTCCATAATAGATAGATAGTTACTTTATTAATCCCACAATTATTATTTTTAAAATAATTCTTGTCTGTTATCAAGTTAGTAAAAATAAAGGCAGTTTTCTGTCAAGTGAATTACTCGTATTTAGTCCCATAGATGTTTGAACAATAATATGATCTCAACATTTGGAAAAGTAAATGTTCATATACTCTCAGCCTTAATTTAATGAAAGTTGCCAGTTTATTAGGTACACTTAGATCAGAGAAATGCAGCATAACCATGAAGAAGAAAAACTCTTTTCTTTGCCAGCATGTTTTTACACACCAGAATTGGACCCAGCAGAGTGCCTTGCTCAATAATCCAAGGAGATGAAACGGGGAGAACCTGCCGAGCTGCTTCTCGGCCCCTTTTGTTGTCGTGCTATTGTTTGCTGGAGATGGAAGACCAAACAAAAGTAAACCTACAGTTCATTCAGGGGGTTATTTTAGGACTGCATCAGTTTTAGCTACGTGTTCCTAATAAACTGGCATCTGAGTGTAAATCATCTCTTTTCCATAACCAAATCGATATAGACCGTAGTCGACATCCAGTTATTTGTGTAGGAGAGCGTTGTTTCATGTTTCTGCGTGGCTGACAGAAACGTCGCGAAGCGCCCGCGATGCTTTAAACAAAAAGTCCAAATGACCGAACTCCGACCATCCAGCCAAAGATTTCCACCAGAGACGAGACCACCGTAAGGACGGATCGGCCGTCACTGGTGTTTGTGCAGTCATGGCGATAACGTTCAGGGCGTTTCCTGTTATGGAAACGCTCCATTGGTTTATCTTCCCCGATCTACTCTAAACAACCCACGGTACAGATATCTGTCTGTGTTTCCTGAAAACGACACTGAACACACGGACACCCTCCACCCCCCCGCCCTCCCGCTGACTCATTAGCTTGTGCCTTGTAAATTGAGATTGTATGAGCCATCACCTGCACACATGACTTTGCACTGTGACGTTACCACGACGACAGTAATGGAGTCTGATCTTCGTGAATCCTTCCATTGTAATGCGAACGGCCTTCAGACGAGCCAGCGGACGACTCGTTCACGACACTTCCTTAAAACTAGCCTGATTTTCTTTTTTTTTCTTTTATACACTTTAATTCCCAAAAGCGTGTTTGCTTTTTTAACGTCTGGGCAGGTCGGAGCGTTTCTCATGTTGTTAGTACGTTATGAGTATTTTAAAGTATTCATAGCCAGACAGAGAAGCGAATATCTGGGAGATGCAGTCATGACCAAGTACAGGAAGAAGCGCCGTCTCAAACAGTGAATTTGGCATCTGTGTGTAAATTGAAAGTACTTTTTTTGAGCGGAGGCCGTTTGTCCTTTTAACCACTCAAACCTTTTATTTTCTTCAAGGTTCAAAATGAACAAAGACCTTTTTGGAAGTGTTTACACTCAGTTCCCGTCTGTGCATGAACACAGCATGTTCCAGTTTTTCTTTTTGTTCCTGTTTTGTATTAAAAAAAAATTCCAGTTTGAACCAAATTTGCATGTTTCACAGTTTATTGTGAAGTGCTGCTCAGTGGTGCAGCAGGCTCCGCCTCCTGCAGGCTCCGCCTCCTGCTGTCTGACAGGAGTCACTCAACACATCCAGACCTTGACAATCTTCTTCAATAGTACATTTTTAAAGGGAAAGGTGTACAGCGCTGTATTTATATTTGAGATGTATTTATGTTGATGCTGACGTCTAAACGGAGTCGGTACACTTCAATGTTTGTGTCGGTGTGTGAGCACAAAATCAGTGTGGGAGATCCTTTTTATTGAATGGTACTATAATCACTATAAATAAATGCATATTTTATTGTACACGTTCTTCCGTCTGAGTGTTTGAACAGTGATGATCGTAGTCCTCTGACGTCCCACCGGGAGGATGTTGTAACATCTGTCGTAAAAAGCGTATTTGTCTTCCTTGTTTATTTTCAGGGAGGATGTGGGTTGAGTTTCTCAGATGTGCCACTCATGTTTCATGAACTTTCTTTCCCTCATCTGTGAATATTTCCGCTTGCAAATGACAAGTGGCACAGAGCAGTGTGGTGGGGGGGCGTGGTTTGGTTCAGCTCCAGGAGGTACTGATTGGGGGCGTGTCCACTCCCGGACTAGGTCAGGTGATCCACGGTGCCGGCCCCCCCAACACCCTCCTCCGGTCCACCGGCAACATACCCCTCAGTCTCCTGTCTGCTTGTTCTGTGTCCTCCTCTCCTCCTGTGTCCCCTCAGTCTCCTGTCTGCTTATTCTGTGTCCTCCTCTCGTCTCCTCCTGTGTCCCCTCAGTCCCCTGTCTGCTTGTTCTGTGTCCTCCTCTCCTCCTGTGTCCCCTCAGTCCCCTGTCTGCTTGTTGTGTCCTCCTCTCCTCCTGTGTCCCCTCAGTCCCCTGTCTGCTTGTTCTGTGTCCTCCTCTCCTCTCCTCCTGTGTCCCCTCAGTCCCCTGTCTGCTTGTTCTGTGTCCTCCTCTCCTGTCCTCCTGTGTCCCCTCAGTCCCCTGTCTGCTTGTTGTGTCCTCCTCTCCTCTCCTCTCCTCCTGTGTCCCCTCAGTCCCCTGTCTGCTTGTTGTGTCCTCCTCTCCTCTCCTCCTGTGTCCCCTCAGTCCCCTTTCTGCTTGTTCTGTGTCCTCCTCTCCTCTCCTCCTGTGTCCCCTCAGTCCCCTGTCTGCTTGTTCTGTGTCCTCCTCTCCTCTCCTCCTGTGTCCCCTCAGTCTCCTGTCTGCTTGTTCTGTGTCCTCCTCTCCTCACCTCCCGTGGCCACGCCCCTCACCAGTCCCAGCAGCTGCAGCCACTCACCCCGGATCACCTCCTGCAGGTGTGCTGCATCTCCCTGATCACCTCCCCGGACTATATGTACCCTGCCCCGGCACTCCTCTGGTTGTCGGTGCATTACTACAACGACTAGCAACAGCTTGACATGGCGAGTTACTGCGAGTGCCTGTTGATCACCGCAAGGACCGCCAGTCACCCGTCCGTCACCCGTCCGTCCCGTTCCCGTTCCTCCTGCTCCTGTTCCTGTTCCTGCTGCAGAGCTACCTGTCGGAGTGATCAGTTGGCTGAGTTGCCCTCCCGACTCGGAGAATAGAGACTGTTTTTCCAGCGGTCCTGTCCGCTGTCCTGCCAGCTTCGTCTCCCCGGATCAGTCGGTTGAGTTGCCCTCCTGACTTGGAAGGAAGTGGACGCTGTAGGTGCCACCTTTTGTTTGTTTGTTTGTTTGTTTGTTTGTTGGAATAAAGACTGTATTTTGGAACTGATACCCGAGTCTGTGAGCCTGCATTTGGGTCCTGTTATACTCCACCTCATAACACCCTTTGGGTTGTTCGGTGCCCCGGCCACGTTCCAACGCCTCACGGACCGGGTGCTGCGTCCGCACGCTGCATATCCTGCCGCCTACCTGGATGATGTCATCATCCACAGCACCACCTGGGCGGAGCATGTGCAGCGGGTGGGCGCGGTGCTGGAGTCCCTGAGGCAGACGGGGCTCACCGCCAACCCAGGAAAGTGTGCGGTTGGACGGAGGGAGGTTCGGTATCTGGGGTACCATTTGGGCGGCGGGCAGGTGAGCCCTCAGGTGGACAAGACGGCTGCTATCGCACTAAAAGACTAAAAGAGGCGAGGCGGTTTTTGGGGCTGGCGGCTTATTACAGACGGTTCATCCTGGACTTTGCGGATCTGACCAGTCCCTTGACCGACCTGACCCGGAAAGGTGCCTCAGATCCGGTCCAGTGGACGGAGCAGTACCAGTGGGCGTTTGAGAGGGTGAAACAGGCTCTCTGTGGGGAACCGTCCTCCACACACCTTCTCTCCCCTTGACCCTGCAGACTGAAGCATCGAACGGAGGGCCGGGGGCTGTTTCCACGTGGAAGATGATTGAAGCCTTTGTAATGTTTTACAGTAGTTGTTTTAACTATTTTAGCGCCTCTGTCCGAGGCAGTGTTCTCCCGTATCCAAGAAATGAAATTAGAACAAATAACTGGCCTTTTTTGAGTGAATGTTGATTCAGCATTTACACTATTGACATCCTGTTTCTGACTTCCTCCATGTGTTTTTTTTTGGTTGCTCACTACTTCTGCATACTCAATGATTTCAACATTTAAATTTGAAATTGTTCAACTCTTTCAGGACTTTTATGCTAGCGTTCAACTTTTTTCAAACATTTATCATTTTCAAAATATTAAGCATTTTTTAACATCTTTTTAACATTTGAGTGAATGAGGAGATTCTTTAACTCCTCTAAAACTTTGTCATTGTCTCAACAGCAGCCAGACATCATCTCTCAGATCCCTGATGTTTCCCGTTTCCCCGGGTTTCTTTGTCTGACTGATTATTTGTGTAACGTGGCCGAGCCGTCCTCTCTTGAGTTGCAGCTCCACCTCACCTGCTCCTCATCAAAAGTGACAAAACTGTGTCAAATAAAGTCAACAAAGGTGGTAGTTTCAGTCTTGCATAACTTGTTTTGTTGTTGTTTCCTGGATTGGAACTAGTTCAGTCATCAGCTCCTGTCTGCCTGGCCCCACATGCCTCTTTTGTTTTATAATCAAACTTGACAGTTTCTGAACACTCTTGAATTTTGATCATTTGACATGTTAATGAAAGCTGGTAACCTCGAAGTTAAATGTCAGATCAGCCAAAAGCAATTTGTCACAGGTTTATTAATAACGATGCTTTTATGCAAACCAAGAAATAACAGTGCAGGAATGTCAAACAGGATCAATATATGATTTGTTTACAGGAGAGAATTAAACGGTAATCTTTTCTGCTGAGAACACGAGTAGTGAAGGTGGAGCTGTGGTCTGATCATCGTCGAAGGCGAACAGCTCTTTTTCTGCGCTGGTCATTCAACTTGGATGTGAGCGTTGCTGCTTAATCTTTAAATCTGTTTACTTTCTTTTTGATCCAAAGACAAGTAAAAAATGTAAACAAATTGTCAACCTGCAGGGACATATCGAATCAGCCAAGCTTTTACTGCCAAAAGTCAGTCCTTTGTCATGAAGCTGCTCAGAAAGGGTTTTAAAAAATAAGGATATAATAATGATGGAGATCCAGGAAACAGAACTAAAACAGAAAAACAGAACTGGATTACACTTCGAGAGAAAGTTTGATATTATAACCAGATTTTATTTTGTAATATTGCTGAAAAACACAGTAACAACAGAGCCATTGATCGAGTGTATTCCTCACATATACATCAGTGAGTGGAGTCGATGTAATCAGCAGAATACTGAATGCTTTGCTGAATGAACTGCTGTGTGAGGTCACTCTCAGGTCCTCCGCCCCAACAGATCATCCAGGATGTCATCGACATGTCCTGGAAAAGTCAAACAGACGGGAAGTTAGGATGAAGTCAGAGCAGAAAAATATTCCTCCCTGAATTCACGTTCTTACTTTTTCTGGACACTGCGGTGTTTCTTTGGCCTGCGGAGACAGTTACAGGTCAGTTTGATTCTCAGTCAGAGTATTTATGGGTGTGAAACTACAAACACAACTCACTGTTCGGCGGAGCCGCACTTCTCCGTCCCATCAGACTCACAAAGCCGTCGTAGTCCACGTCGCCAAACCTCTTCAGCACCGCGTCCTCACCGACGCATCCGCCCGGCTTCACCTGCAAGCGGAAACCATCATCGTGCCTTTCAGTCTTCAAATAAAACGTGTGCTGCGGTGAGCCGGAGGATCGGAGGACGAGTACCTGTCTCAGAGACATGTAGGCGTCTTCTTTACACCAACAACTCACAGGAAGGAAGACGAGGAGGAGGAGCGCGACCAGCGAAGCAACACTGCAGCAGTTTGGAGTTTTCTCCATCGCTCTGAGGAAGAGTCCCAATATTTAAAGCAGAATAAACACGGTGCATATCCAGGATGAGGCTGCTTTATGGAACACAGATGACCTTTGCAGGTTTTTCTGTCCATGTGTGTCTGTGTGGTCCCGGTGTGCCCTTCACAGGATTCCCACGGTAATAAACATGTCCAGGAATATCATTTCCAAACAGGGAAACTCAGGGGATTTCATCATTTTTCAGTCAAATACTGTATTTTCATATTTTTGGACCCAAAAATGTGAAGTTCAAGAGCTCTAAAATAGGAGAGTGTATCTTCTATATGAATATTCTTTTGAAAAAAAACTATTGGTTTGAATACGATCCCGATTTCCCCCAAAAAATGTGGGATGCTGTGCAGAATGTAAAAAGGCTGGCATCAAATTTAAAATGAGAATATATTTTTCATAAAACAACACAATTTCTCAGTTTCAACATTTGATATGTTGTGTTTGGTCTATTTTCAATCAAATTTGGTTTTACGTGATTTGCAAATATATTGGATTTTGTTTTTATTTACATTTTACACAATGGAAACAGGGCTGTAATAGTTTTTCACTGTTCACATCACCTCTGAAGGACGATGAATCGCACGAACCTGCACAAAAGGTCTTTCCAAATATAGTTTGACGGATTAATATTTGACCCTCAAGTGTCTCATATGAGGTTCCAAATATCTTAGTGTGACGAGTCCAACATGGAAACGTCTGTTGTCCCACTCAGCTACTTCAACATAATTTGTTAAATAAACTTTTTAATTAATTTTTTTTTTTTCAAACCTTTTCAGAGTTTAGGTGTTAAAACTTTTGAACTTTGAGGTTATAGGAAGGCTTGTATACATTCCTATGGTATTTGCCCGTTTGAAATTCACAGTTAAACACTGAAACATCCTTAAACTTTAGACTTTGATGCCTTTGGCTCAGAGGGCTTTAAGGGCTTAACGTCGTGGCCTCTCCAGTATTCACTGATAGAAAGAAGTCCAAAGACACCCAGTGTTTGTGAGTCTCAGCCTTTGTGTACTCTACTAACTCCCATTCACACGAGAAAGTGTTCTGCACACCACAGAAGCTGTTATTTCACGTCCTGTTTTAAAGACCAAATGCTTGTTATGCGTTTTAAAGCTTAAATCAGCTTCCTTAATGTCATCCATTCAATCAGCACAACAATTTTCTTCAACAAATGACTTTCTGTTGTCTTTTTTATGCTTTAATGAAACTCTGTCCTGAAATATGCAGATGACATAAAGTTAATGTACCAAATGAATGTTTTAAAATGAGGACATTTATTTTCCATCAGACGCTAAGCTTATATTTCTTCAAATTGCTGAGCCATACAGTGTCCCACAAACGGGGCTCAGATATTGCCAGACAATCTTCTCTACACAATTATACAAAAATATCACGACTGCAATTATTCTACAGTGAGATACATGCAAAACTATAACAATTTCATTAGATTAATTTTCTTTCCTCCTATATATAAAGGCGAATATAAAAAAAAAAATCTGTGAGTATTATCAAATAAAATGATGAAATATTTGGACAGCAAAGAATAAGATAAAGCATGAATGTTTTCCACTGTAATGACCAACATTAACAGTTAACATTAAGTAACACTTAACAGCGAAGGCAGTGAAAGTACCCAGAAATCAGCCTATTGGGTTCAAAGATTTACGTTTCTGGGCTCTTTTTTACTTTTATTAATTTGTTTGATGCCTGAATGAGACGTACAGTCGCTGCATTGATGCACCGATGCACTGATGCACTGATGCACTGATGCACTGATGCACCAATGCACTGATGCACCGATGCACATCAACACAGAAACCGTCTCCACTGATGCTGACGTTTATTTAGACACAACATGAAAGCCCTCATCTTCTTTCATTACACCATGAACTGATGATCTTTTCTTAAACACGTCTCTTTATTCTCCTCTGATCCGACAGCTGCTGCTGTATGTTCCTGGTTTTAGTGCATTTCAGCTTATTTGTAATTTATTGCATGAAGTAACGGTGAAACACGAATAATTAAGACTCAATTCCTTATCAGGAGCAACAGGATTTCATGATAATACTGCATTTATCTCAGTCTTATATCACATAAAATATTATGTTGTTATTTGATGTCAAATATTTTGCTCATCAGTTAAGCAGATGTTTTGTGACCCTGTGATGGACTTATTTCCATTTTCTGAACATTTTTGTGAAGAGCGACGCAGTGATTTTAACCTTATTAAGCTGTAAGTAAAACAGCAGAGGCGTTTCATTTCATTCAGTCCAATAACACGATATATGCTCGAGTCTTTAAGTCATTTCACAGCAGCTGAAGCTGCATACAGGTTCAATATGCCTTATTCATACAAGTCTGAATAAGAGAAGAATAAAGTTTGTAAAATTGAATGAATAATGAATAAATCTTTTTTTTTTTTTTAGATTAAACAGAAATTATTAGGAAATCACAGTCCAGAAATTGCAGAGAGCTTTGCAATAAACTGTCTACAGACACTGTTATAAATAAAAAGGTAAATTACAGCAGTTGTTGCCAGCCGTTGATTTATAGGTTGATTATCACTGCAAAGGTTCCAGGTGCTGAAACTCAGCAGAACGATGTTTTGTAGTGAAAATCAACCAACATATTTTTTCATCCAGTTAACCAAGGAATCATGAAACAAACAGAAAATAAAAACAGAAGAATAAAAACATGTTTATTTCTTCTCTTACCTTGATGTGATCTCTCAGCGTGAACCTGTGATCAGTTTCAAAGAAGCTCTGAGTCTAAACCAGCATCTCCATCCCGATTATTATAGTGCTTCAGCTCATCTGTCATCCAATTAGCACTCCACCCACCAGCCAGTCCCCCATCACACCCCTACACACACACACACACACACACACACACACACACACACACACACACACACACACACACACACACACACACACACACACACACACACACACACACACACACACACACACACACACACACACACCACCATCGTCGTCGTCCCACTGAGTCGGGATCAATCAGAAAACCACATTATCCCACCTCTATCCCGGTAAAACCTCCTAAATGTGATTAAAGAACGAATGAACTAGTCGTGGAGGATTTATTTGTTCTAGCAGAATGAGGAACTGTTTAACGTGCTCCTGATATTTTGTTCTCATAGACAGTCACTGTGTTTGGTCGTTCTGCCTTTCGGTTTTTTAATATATATTCCTTGTAAAACTCTCTCTCTCTCCCCGACCTGCCTCACCTGCAGCCACTCTGCAACCAGCCATGTCGGTATCTCAGCTCCCAGAGACGTCTTTAACCTCCGCTTTCCTGCCTGCCCGGCCTGTGTTAGTTTAACAGTTGTTTGGGGACCGGACAATAGAGGCTGCATCGAAACCCCCATCATGCATTGCACCGCTCACCTGGGTGCAAAGTTGGGTTTGAATGAAAACACCGGTTTCCTATCGGATGATGGCCACGACATCATGAAGTCCGCCACACGCCTGTCGTTCTCCAGCACGACTTCAGACGCTGCAAACGACAATCGACAGGCGTTAAACTGAAGCAGGCAGCGAACCACACGGTGGTTTTATTGATTGTATTCACAGTTTGATTATTGGGCCGTGGTACCGGTATGCTGCTCCATAATTACTCATTTCTATTAATATTTTAAGAATAGTCAATTATTCTTGATATTTATTATCAGCTAACCAAACCTGCTCCCATAACTTCTTTGTTTACTTCAGTCTGGCTCCGTGTCGTGCGTTTGATTCCTTTCCCTTGTGAAAGTCTTTTTCAAGTCCAGTTTCCAGTTTCCATCCAGGTCTGCTCAGACTCGGATCATAAACAACCGATAAATCGGATTCTGAGAGAACACAAAGTTGTTGCCATGACTACGGACGACGCTTCAAATCTCGAAGTTGCTGCAAAGAAGCTGCAGATTTTAAAAACGTGGATGTTTCGATCACAGTCGGTCCTCAGTCAGGATCTGACCACATGTGGAATATAGTCACGGGAAGACAGAAAACCTTCTGATGACATACTGAAGTTGACCTTTGACCTTTTACATGTAAAATATCCTCAAAGTTTAGGACTTTTGTGTGAAATTTGTAGTTGTGGCCACGAATGTTGGTGATGTCACCGCGACCTTTTGACCAACAAAATCTCATCAATTCATCTTTTAAATCCAAGTAAATGTTTGTGCCAAATTTCAGGAAATTCGGTCAAATCTTTCCTCACAACGATGGGACGGACGGATCCGAAAAACCACAGGGTGTGTGTGTGTGTGTGTGTGTGTGTGTGTGTGTGTGTGTGTGTGTGTGTGTGTGTGTGTGTGTGTGTGTGTGTGTGTGTCCCAGGAAATGGGGTGGATAATGCGCCGGTGTAACTGGACTCGTAGCGACGCCCTGCTCTGTCTGCGCTGTGATTGGCTGCTGTGGGAGCGCGTGGGAGTTTTTTGGCTCTCTGAGTCGATGAGGACTGAAACGAGGAGCGGAAACCTTCTGGATGACCCCTCAGTCCACAAACTTTCATTATGAACCAGCAGTTTATATGGTGATACTTGAACAGAAATCCTTCTGTCACTCAAACAACACTTCACGTCACTTCTGATGAACACTGTGTTTACGACAGCAGCAGACATTTATTTTCAACAGATGAGTCCTTTTTTAACAAAACTCGCATTAAGTGAAACAAATATTTTTTGGGTTGTTTGTTTTTCTCGAACGACAACCGACAGTGACGTCGCCCGTTGGTTCGTGAACGTTATGAATCCTCCAGTTCAGATTCTGTCCGTCACCATCTTTGCTAGTTCAGAGCGGTTTGGAGCAGGAAGTGACCATATTTGGACGAGCTGGGGGAGGAGCCAGCGGTGGATCTGACCAATCTGACTGGAAACCGGAGGACATCAAGCTCCAATAGCCAATAGCGGAAAACTGACTGCGCCGCAGGCCTGTCAATCAAACAGACACGCCCCCCCTCCTCCTCCCACCATCACAGGAGGTAACACAGACCCCGAATGGTTAATTACAACCACAAAACAGCTTCTGATAACTTCTGATTGGACCCGAGGGCATTAATCATGCAGTGTCAGTTCCCTGCAGAAATGACTGCGTAAACATCCAATTAACCATCTGGGGGAGCTGCTGTCTCATGTCCAGACTTCCTCAATTAAATAGGTGAGAGAACACAGTGATGACGGCTGTCTGTTTAATCTGACCGAGGATCGTGCTGCTGGTGTTCACCAACCTTCTTTTTGTTTTTTAGCAGTTTAATCCTGCAGATTTGTTCAGTTTTGTGTGCAGTAGTTTTCCCGTTGGACACCATCTGTGTAGAGTTTGACTGAGTTTTGCTCCTAAATCCAAACACCCGAAACTTTTACACTTTCTTCTGACACAGAGATGTTCTGTTCAGTCTGCAGCTCGTATATTGAGCATCTTACAGAAATGTGGAGTTACGACCCTTTTAAAATAATAATTTCATGACGTTGACGATAAAGTCCAGACTTTCTTTGCTGTTTATCTTTTTCAGCATGTTGATGGTTAGTTTAGATGCTTTGTGGCTGTACTGGATTCATATATTTATGTCATTAACCTGTAATTTGTTGGTCAGTGGAGTGAAGAGGGAGGGAGGACATTGATATACATTCCCAGATGTTCCAGCACTGCAACAAGTAGGACCTGATTATACTTGAACTGATCTGAATATTTCTTTCATCACCGACTGCCAGCATGCAGCACATTATTTTAAAACAGCAGTAAATAGACAAGAGGAAGATAAAATGGCAGAAACCTGAAGACAACAGATGCTGACTGGATTGCAAAGTATCAGGATAATCAAAATATGAGCAGAGTTTATATCAAAATAGAAACTTTCCCTTAAACCCTCTTTTTTTTATGACAGCAGTGGAAACCAGCTGTGAGCCGACACATTATAAACCGTATAAAGCTGAGAAGTGAACTTGTTTGCTGCAGCTGCCTGTTTACACATCCAGCAGAAGATTAACACTCAGCAGGTGTGGTGTTTCTGGTCATCTGAGGAGTGTTAGTCTCATGTTTACTCTGGTTTAAATATATTTTTTGTTTTTCCAGGGTAGCTCTTCATCTTCTAAATCCTCCACTGCGTCGCCAACTGTGTCTTTCTGTTGAAAACTGTCTTTTGTGGCTGTGAACAAAGTTTTCAGACAGAAATAATCAAAACCAAAATGATGATGACGGAGCTGAACTGTTCTGTTGAGCAGAGAGAAACGTCAGAGTGTCTTTGTGGGTTCATCTGGATTCATTGTTTTTTTAAATAAAATGTAATTCATAGCATCTTTAAGTGTCAGATGTTTTCCATCAACACAACTCTTTCAACTAAAGTGAGTTTGAGGAAAAGACAGAAGACTTCACGTTACTTTTCTGGAAAACAAAAATAGCTTGTTGTTTTCTGCTTTGAGTAATTTTTTCTTTTTTTTTATACAGTTGAATTTATTTTCTGAGAAGTTTAACTCTAAATGTGTGTTTGGGTTTCTGTTGGTCCATCTACCACCATATTTGGCTTCTTATGGTGTGATTAATAAAATATTCAGTTTATTTTTTCCCTGTTTGAGAGAGTTCTGTATCATATCACATATCACATCAGGCCAAGTTTATTATATATCTATATATATATATATATATATATATATATATATATATATATATATATCACATTTTAATGCAGGAGGGAGGAGGATCATCTCATGTTGTCTGTGGTAGTGCTAGTGCTGTGAACTCAACATGTCTCATAATCAAACATCTGTAAACTGCTGCTGGAGCAAAGTTCATCTCTGACCTGCTGCTGCATACCTTCCTCTTGCTGAGTTTTACAGCACTTTGAACGGAGGTTTTTTATTCAAAGGAACTATTCAACTAAACCTGTCTTATAATATAATATGTCTTTATAAAAGACACAGAAGAACGACACCAGCTCAGATGCACTCATGGATTCATTGGTTGAAAGTACAGATTATAATTTTTAGCCATCGTCTGATGTAGAGGTTAATCTGCTCACCTGTTGTATGACATGTTGTATTCTGGTCATACAGAAATAAAACTTGAGTAAACCTTGAATAATTACTTTTAAAATGAAGGAAATTAAAGCACACAGATGATACAAGAATTAGACTAAATTAACTTTTTTGAGCCTCTTAATCAGTGAATGTTTGGAGGTTTTTATGGCTGCTGTCGACTATTTGTTCTTGAAAAACCTTTGTTCTCACTGTAGTGAGGGGAGGGAAAAAAACTGTGGCGTACTCTCATGGAGTGAAGCCGTGTGTGTGCGTGTGTGTGTGCGTGTGCGTGTGTGTGTGTGTGTGTGTGTGTGTGTGCAAGTGTGTGTGTAAGTGTGCGAAAGGGCAAAAGGAAAGAGGGTCGTGAAAGGGAGAGGGAGGTATTGTAAAAGTGGGAATGGAACAAGGCTAAATTCTTTGAGAGGCGTTTTGTATTAAATGTTGGTCACAGAGTAAATACAAACACAATATATGACTGGAGAACATATTTTATTCTTTTCTTATAGCATACTTGGTCATTTTAGTTTATTGTTTCCACCTAAAATCAATAAAAGTTCCCATTAATAGGTTTACATCTAAAATCTGATTGAGACTAAAGACAATCCATCATCACTGTGAAGTGAAGTCACATTAAAACTTTAGTGGACTTTCTTATATCGTGTGTTATAAGAGTCTCAGAGGATTTTTCTTAAATGACCTCAAATTAATTATAGAGGTTGTCAGACACTAAAATAATCTGAATTTCGGTGTGTTTTTTGTTTGATTGTGTGGCTGAGCCACGTCTTCACCTCACAGCCCTGTTTTCCATCTCTTCCCTTCCTGCCTGCGAGAGATAAATTCGCTCACGGCATGAGGGGGAGATTTCTTTCAAGTATTTGGGTCAAAAACAAAAACCTGCCAGCGAGCAGAGGGACGAAGAGGAGGAGGAGGAGGAAGCGTGGAGGGGGGCGAGAGAGGGAGGGGGTGATGAGAGGATATAAGGGCAGACAAACAAAACTGCTTTTGAACACATGGACTTTCTTCACATGAATCAACATTCAGGCCCAGATCTCCCCATTGAGCAATGAGGCCACAGACAAGAGGGAGCAGGGAGACAGATGATACAGAGGGAGGGCTGTGGGATGTCATGTGTAAAGAAGGAGACGCTCATTGGAGGCACAGAGAGAGAAAGACGAGCGCTATGTGTGTTTTAAGAAAAGGGGGAAAGCAAAAAAAGAAAGCATCCTGCATGTCGCAGCCTTCTCGGTCGCACTGACACGCTGTGGACTGCAGGAAACCAGACCGGACTGTCGTTGAGGTAAGACGAAGAGCTGAGACAGGATCAAAAGATGCACTTCAATATTAAGTTGTGGGTGGAACACTGTTTCTATTTTTAGTTGGAGTCAGCAGAGAAAAAGAGGTCGAGTACGAAGGCTTCAGTTTAGGCTCCATGTTAGAATGCATTCCTCGTTCTTGCAAAAGAACATTTAAAAATGTTGATTATTTTGTATTTGTGTACAGGCATCCTCACTCCTGATGTGACAATCTGTTTTTATTAGTGACAGAGATTTATTGAGGCTCTTGTTTGTGATAATAATAATTTTAAGGTTACCTACTGGTAAATATTTATGCAGAGAAACAGGAGCAACCACAAAACTTTTGGACAAAAGCCCGTTGACCTCTGCACTGGAATATAAGCATGCTGTTCTGCAAGATTGTAATCAGACTTTGTTTTTTCAGGACCAGGATGAATAATTTCTTACGTTGTTGTCTTCTTACACTCCTAGTTTCAGTGTTGTTAAAGAGATCTCTTCAGTGTGGGATGATGTTCTCCAAGTTGAAGTGGCTGCTTGTGATCCAGCTCCTGTTGAATGAACAGGCGCTCTGCAGGGCTCCACCTCCTCTGGCACAGAGAGACACTCTGCTTCCAGGACCTGACGTCCACGGAGAGGAGGAGGAGGCCCGACAGGACCTTCTCTCTGCCCAGACTGGTCTCCCATCTGCAGAAAGGTCCCATTCAGAGAGACTCCGATATGCTCGACGGGTGACCTCCGTCCTCGGGGCGAAGCTTCAGGGCCGCATCCAAGACCGTCTCCACATTCGGGGGAACGTCAGCTGTGAGGAGCTGCTGTCTGCCAGCAGTATGGATGACCCGTTGTCCTCCGGGTTCCCCCAGGAGCTGCTCGGTCTCTCTTTGGTGCCCGTGTTGGTGGTGGCAGGCTGCCCACAGGAGGCCCAAACCCTGGTGCTGAAGCTGTACGGCCTGCTGGGAGTGGCTGACACAGACGAGCTCCTGATGGAGGTGGAGGGGATGATAGAGAGGAGGACGAGCAAGTCGGCACCTAAACCTACACCTGCGGCGCCGCCTCCGGAGAGAGATCCAGCATGGCGGCACATAGAGGCTGTGATGTTCAACATCCAGCAGCTGGCTGCGGCGGGAGACGGCACCTCGGAGCCGGAGGGACACTGTGAGGGCTGGACCCGGGTGAATGGGACCCTGCTGGTGGGAGCGGCTGTGGAAGGAGCCAGCGGAGGACTGGAGGATGCTGTGAGCGGCTGTGAGAAGCTGGGAGTCCTGTGTGCCGGTGTGACCAGCGGCGGGCCTCTCACTGCCGGTCTGTACCGGGCAGTGTTGAAGAAAGGAAGCCACATCCTGCCGTCGGAGTCCTCGGAGTCAGAGTGCTGGATCCGTCAGTGCGGCGCCCCAGAAGACGCTCCAGGTCATCGGGTGAAGCGCAGCGCTCAGAGGAGCTGCACCAACAGGAGCGAGGAGCGCGTGTACAACGTGGTGGAGTGGATCCCTGGGGTCAGCACCTTCTACAACCTCGGCACAGCTGTCTACTACGCCTCCGTCAACTGCTCAGAAATGGCCAAGGAGAGAGCCCTCCTCACCGTCGTGGACCTGGGAACAGACGCCCTCATGGTGGCCACGGGCGGCACCGCCGGGGTGGCCGGCTACGCCCTGGGGGCAGGTGTGAAGACGGGTGTGAAGGCCGGCGTCAGGTACCTGCTCAACTCCATGAAGGAGGAAGACGACGTGCTGGTGAACCAGTTCAGCTGGGAGGACGGCGTCATCACCGTCCAGTAGAGAGAGGGACCCAGAAATCAGACAATAAATACTCACATCTCTAGATTTATTCTTCAAGAGAGAGGATCCGTGTCTGTTATCGTAAATATAACAAAGAAAAAATGCTAAATGTTTTATAATCTAGATTATTTGGAAAACTGGATTAAACATTTACACATCTCAATTTGTGGGGGGAAAAAAAAAAAAAGCTTTTGTTTTTGTGATTTTACACAAATTGACAAAAACTTTTCTCATTGTTCTTTATGAATAAGATAAAGAAGAATTTCAGAGGATTGTTTTCTTTTTTGAGAGAGACACAGAAAACTTAGCTAACAAAGAAATTATAATTCAGTCAGAGTAAAACATTAACTTTATTTTATTGATAGTAAACAGTCTCAATAATCTGTAAACTCTAAAAGTAAGCTTCCATTGATAGTTTAGAGATCATTTATTTTTGTGTGTCATTGATGAAGTAGAACAGTTGATCATATTATCAGCATCATTGAAAAACTGGTCTCAGGAAGTTCCACCTTCAACCCGTCATCACTTCATCTGTTATCTCCTTTTTCCTCTTCCTCCCATCAAAACCTTTTATCAGGTCAGAGTCACATTTTCAGCTCTGGTGTAATCATTGCAGGGACGGTAGACTGGCATGAAAAATGTTGTTGTTCTATATGTTGTTGTTTTTCTCAAAATGTTAATAAATTGTTTATCAGATTTGTGTGCATATAGTGACTGTCAGTGTGGGAGTCCAGTGTATTAACAGACTGTTTGTTATCAAAGTGTGGGCGACTGAAAAGTCTCAAGAAAATGATGTTTAATGTGCATTAAATCACATTGAATTATATTTTCACTTTAGGCTACGGCATCGTGTGGTTTATACACATTAATAAAGAAAACAGTTGGCCAGGTAAAAAAAAAAAGGTTAAATAAAGGCTATACGGTATAAATGATTTGTGCAAAATACAATTATTCTAAGTTATTCTTATGGGCAATATGACTAAACTTATTTTTTTGCGTGAGTAAAGTTTCTACCTGCATGAAAAATCACATTTAAGCAAGAGTACATCAATTTTAGCAGCGAAATGTTCTTAAAGTTTTAACGTAAAAGTACTGGTCCTCTGACAGAGATCTGATTATATATGACATCATTCAATTATGAAAACTGAAGTTTTAGAAGTTTAGAGGGAAGAATTACCACTAGGTGGCGCTGTTAACAATTTATACATATCTAAATGTGACACCGATAATGCACTGATTTTTGTAAGAAGCTAACAAGTTTGGAAAACACTGGTTTAATCTTTAAAAATGAGTATTAATTTGAAAATATAGATCTTTATCTTAAAGGTAACAAAAGCTGTCAGATAATAATATAGTACAGTAGATAGTAGAATATTTAATGATATTATAAAGTAGCATCAAGTGGAAATACTCAAGTAAAGTACAAGTACCTCAAAACTGTACTTAAGTGCAGTACTTTGAGTTTTGAGTGTTTCAGTATAAAACAGCCGAGGCCTGTTTCAATCGGTTGTCTGAGACATCTGGAATTGGAATATTTGATCTCTCTTTTCACTGCGGTTTTAGTTTTAGCTCCGAGTCTATTGTGTGCAAGCCAAGATATGCAAGTCATGTGAACACAGTGTGTTTGTTTTCTCTTTCTGTGTGCGTGTTGACTCTGTGACAGACCGGTGACATGTCTCGTCAAGTTCCTGCTTCTTGTTTATTTGTACAACCTGAACAAGATGATCTGGTATGGACTGATAATTTTCCAGAGAATGTTATTTATGGATGCAGATTAGTAACATGTCCGTCTAAAAGATGATCTGCAGTGTGATCACTGGAGGACTCATCCTGAGTACAGTCCTGTGAACTCTGCTCTCTGTTCCAAACTGATCGATCTACACTTCTCAACTTAAGATAACAACTAATATTACATTACATTAAATTTCATTTAGATGACGCTTTTATCCGAAGTGACTTACAATAAGTGCATTTCAACCATGAGGGTACACAACCCACTTTAATACTTTCTCAGTAGATTGATCAGCTGGACGAATCCAGATCCAGAGCTACCAATAAAATATACAATACAACGTTAGCTCTGTAAATCTACTGGGAAAAGATAAGGACCAAGAGTGGTGTTGTCTCATCAGATAAATGTAGTACAGAACAAACAGCCTGTTAATGTGAGAAAAAGGGATTTGATTCAATTCAAAAACATGTTTTAAAGAGGTAATGATGTGCGAATATGAAATCAGGACCCTTCAGTGCTTTCTACTCCAAGATAATGAGTTTCTGCATGACACATTTATATTATGTTCTTTTTTTTTTTTTTTAAATGCCTCCTCATTCCTGCCATGTGTCAAGTGTGACATCTGGTGGTGAGAGTGGAAACTGAGGAACTGAATACAGTGAATGTGATATTACTTTAATAAAATGCACAAAGGTGGAAGAAAATAACACTGCCAGGTTTGCTGTTTTAAAGATAGTCCAACAGCTCCCGGTAGATAAAAGCAACTATTTATCTTTTTTTGATTTTAAAGAAGAACCACCAGTTATTCATTGTAAAGACACAAATAAAGTGCAGCTCCAAGATCTAGCAGGAGCAGTGTCGGGAGTTCTCTGTCTGAAGCACTGAGAAGATCTTTGGTAAGTTTCACCAGTGCTGTTTCTGTGCCATGATGTACTCGTAATCCTGACTGAAACTTAAAAACAATCAATTGATTGTGCAAAATGTCACATAATTGATTTGCAAAAGCCCCTTTTGAGGATTTTAAAAATAAAGAGGAAGTTTGCCTGATGCCTATTAGTGTGGTTAGATTGAGCAGCTTTAATACGGAAGTATTAATTAAATGTAAAACATCAATAAAACACAACACTAACTATTAAAAGACTTTACTAGTCGTTATACGGACTGAAAGAATCAGCCAATCAGAGCCCTTGTGGGCATCCCTGTAACGCATGTGCTCGTTGTTGCTGAGTCGGTAGGTGAGAGAGAGAGAGAGAGAGAGAGAGAGAGAGAGAGTGAGAGAGAGAGAGAGAGAGAGAGAGAGAGAGAGAGAGAGTGAGAGAGTGAGAGAGAGAGAGAGAGAGAGAGAGAGAGAGAGAGTGAGAGAGAGAGAGAGAGAGAGAGAGAGAGAGAGAGAGAGAGAGTGAGAGAGTGAGAGAGAGAGAGTGAGAGAGAGAGAGAGTGAGAGAGAGAATGAGAGAGAGTGAGAGAGAGAGTGAGTGAGGGTGAGAGAGAGAGAGAGAGAGAGAGAGAGACGGTAGGTGAGAGAGAGAGAGAGTGAGAGAGAGAGAGAGAGTGAGAGAGAGAGAGAGAGAGAGAGTGAGTGAGAGAGAGACACAGAGAGAGAGAGTGAGAGAGTTGGTAGGTGAGAGAGAGAGAGAGAGAAAGAGAGAGAGTGAGTGAGTGAGAGAGAGTGAGAGAGAGAGTCGGTAGGAGAGAGAGAGAGAGTGAGAGAGATAGTGAGAGAGATAGTGAGAGAAAGTGAGAGAGTCGGTAGGTGAGAGAGAGAGAGAGTGAGAGAGAGAGAGAGTGAGAGAGAGAGCAGGAGAGAGAGAGTCGGTAGGTGAGAGAGAGAGAGAGAGAGAGAGAGAGAGAGAGAGAGAGAGAGAGAGAGAGAGAGTGAGAGAGAGTGAGAGAGAGAGTCGGTAGGTGAGAGAGAGAGAGTTAGAGAGAGAGAGAGAGAGAGAGAGAGAGAGAGAGAGAGAGAGAGAGAGAGAGAGAGAGAGAGAGAGAGAGAGAGAGAGAGAGAGAGAGAGAGAGAGAGAGTGAGAGAGAGAGAGAGAGAGAGAGAGAGAGAGAGAGAGAGAGAGAGAGAGTGAGAGAGAGAGAGAGAGAGAGAGAGAGAGAGAGTGAGAGAGAGAGAGAGAGAGAGAGAGAGAGAGAGAGTGAGAGAGAGAGAGAGAGAGAGAGTGAGAGAGAGAGAGAGAGAGAGAGAGAGAGAGAGAGAGTGAGAGAGAGTAAGAGAGAGAGAGAGAGAGAGAGAGTCGGTAGGTGAGAGAGAGAGAGAGAGAGAGAGAGAGAGAGAGTCGTGAGAGAGAGAGAGAGAGTGAGAGAGAGAGAGAGAGAGAGAGAGCGAGAGAGAGAGAGTCGGTAGAGTGAGAGAGAGAGAGAGAGAGAGAGAGAGAGTGAGAGAGAGAGAGAGAGAGAGAGAGAGAGAGAGAGAGAGAGAGAGAGAGAGAAGAGAGAGAGAGAGAGAGAGAGAGAGAGAGAGAGAGAGAGAGAGAGAGAGAGAGAGAGAGAGAGAGAGAGAGAGAGAGAGAGAGAGAGAGAGTCGGTAGGTGGGTGAGAGAGAGAGAGAGAGAGAGAGAGAGAGAGAGAGAGAGTGTCACCAGAGTTTCCGTGATCAGGTGTGTGCATTCAGAGATCAGTACAACCACACCTAATGGAAAACACTCACACAGGTGTACACTGTTATTCACAGACAGACTTACACACCCACAACCACACATTATTCCACATTATTCCACATTATTACACATTATTCCACATTATTCCACATTATTACACGTTATTCCACATTATTACACATTATTCCACATTATTACACGTTATTCCACATTATTACACGTTATTCCACATTATTCCACATTATTCCACATTATTACACATTATTACACGTTATTCCACATTATTACACGTTATTACACATTATTACACGTTATTACACATTATTACACATTATTACACGTTATTACACATTATTACACGATATTACACATTATTACATGTTATTACACATTATTACACGTTATTCCACATTATTCCACATTATTACACGTCATTACACATTATTACACGTTATTACACATTATTACACGTTATTACACATTATTACACATTATTACACATTATTACACGTTATTACACATTATTACATATTATTACACGTTATTACACGTTATTACACATTATTACACATTATTACACGTTATTACACATTATTACACGTTATTACACATTATTACACATTATTACACATTATTACACGTCATTACACATTATTACACATTATTACACATTATTACACGTTATTCCACATTATTACACATTATTACACATTATTACACGTTATTACACATTATTACACGTTATTACACGTTATTACACATTATTACACATTATTACACGTTATTACACATTATTACACATTATTACACACCCACACTAATATCCAATAAAGAAGATTGTAATACCAACATCTCCCTCTGTGGTCACAGCCCCCAACCAGCTCCGATTACGGTCCCATCGCTGTCAACCCCTCATCACAAACACATACAATATAAGTCGGTAGCTTTTGTTATTGGACGTGGCAGTAGTATTTATTTACTTGTTTGAAAGCGGAAATCCTCAAGTAAAGTACAATTATCTCCAAAAGTGATGATATTAATCACTTTCCATCGCAGCAGAGAAAAACACAACCGTTTTTGGGGGGTTTGTTTTTTTGAGTTTTGGTGAATCACGTGCTCACTTCCGGTTCACCGCTTTCACAACGTCATTTCTGGGAAACGTTCACGGTAAACCGGCCGTAAGTTTCTATTCTGCTGAACACTCCGCTTTACCGCGGAGGGACATAAAAACGCACCAATGGCATTGTGCGCTTTTTTCATCGGATCCGCCAATCAGGTGCTTAGCTCTGACCTCGCGAGGAAACTGTCTGACTGCACGCGACATTTCGGCTCTTTTAAAGCCGTTAACAGCAGTGGCTTCAGAGCCAAAATGGCGCCCGGAGTTCGACGTCAAGAAGGCCATAGGGAGGTTAAGACGATATCCAATGAGGTGGAAATACGGAGGAAATAACATTCACACGCCTGCGGACTCCTCACGGGCAGTTTTGTTTCACCGACAATTAACAGCGACCGTAGCTGCAGCTTGTACCTCCGGTAACGAGAGCTGGCAATGCGCCGAAATTAAGATTGACTTCAAATACTTCTCAGTGGACTCGCTTTGACAACTTCAGATAAGGTGAGTAAACGTGTTGTCACCGACGGGTCGGGCGACGGTCGTCATGTTTACATAATCTTTTCAAGATCTTGCTAATCTGCAGAAAGTATTCTCGACTTGATCCTCTTTGATCAATAAAACCAGTTTTCAGTCGTGACAGTGAGTTTATGGTTCGTCGACAGTTTGCACTTTGTCCCCTCAGCGGTTGTTTACAGACATGTTTGACATAGCAGGACCAGTATGGCATCATACAATCTGTTGTATGGCACCCGGAGACGTTTTCACTTAAATGGTTTAATCTGGTTCATATGTGAAGTTTTGGATCATATTTACGGCGACTATCTTTGCAGCTTTATTTTGAAAGGTGCTTCATAAACCTGCTATTACTTTTAACGGAACAGCTGCGTTAGAACAATTGCTGTTTTCTGTATTTGTACATCCATGTTGGTGTGTGTCCCAGATCGTGCTCAGGATGGCCCAGTGGGAGAGACTGAGGCAGCTTCCTGCTGTGTACGGACAGCAGCTGCACGAGCTCTACGACAGGGATGCTTTGCCCATGGACGTCCGGCACTACCTGTCGGGGTGGATAGAGAAGCAGGAGTGGTAAGGCAGCAGCGTCTCTGACATCAGTCGACACACCTCAGTCCAGGATTAATGTAGAGGAACCTGTTTCTCTCCCGCTGTTGTTCGTCAGGGAAAGAGCAGCCCGGGACCACGACCTGGCCGCGGTGCTGTTCCAGGTCCTGCTGGAGAACCTGGACATCCAACACAGCCGCTTCTTCCAGGAGGAGAACTTCTTACTGCAGCACAACATCAGACGTTCAAAACAAAACTTTCAGGTTTGCAAAACTAAACCGTACCTCCGTCACATCTATATATGCATTTCAATTATCCTCTGTGAACAGAACCAGCTCCCTTCACAGTGTTTTACATGAGTATTGAATCACCATTTGCATGTTGCTTGAGAAAAAGAAAAGATAATCCGTCCTTCCAAGATTTCACTGAGTGGTTTTTGTTTTTTTTTGTGATTGTTGTGATAAAAAAATTGTTGATTTTACAGCCGATTTTCTCCAAAATTGCGACGTAATTTGTGGAGTTTTGAATGAGTTTTTTTTTCTGTAAAAGTGAGGGAACTCGCAAAAGTTGCAAATCTTGGAAAAAAAGAAAACATCTGCTGTCAGAATAAGATGAAGAAGAAGAACATGATGTTTACTTCTTATTAATTCAACGCTGATTGTATGCACACAAAGAAAGTGCAGTCTCTTGCGGCTGGAAGTGTGTAGAAAACTATTTTTACATATTCCTCATGTCAATGATAAGACCACATTTCCTTAAAATTCACTTCCTGTTGTTCCAGTTTGTGAGCATGAAGTTTATTTTGACGGGGAGATGAGCGGGAGCAGAGCCTTTCTGAATTTATTTTGAAAAACTTGAAAAGTTGTGTGAATTTTGCAAAATTGCAAACTCCTGCAAATATGAGGGAGATTGCCTGAATTTGCATTCACTATTCCCCGGAGGGACTGGAAAATGAACTCCCTGTCAGTATGTTGGCTTGTCAAACAAACTAGATGGATAGATAATTACTTCATTAATCCCACAACGGGAAATTTCTTCTGCTACAGCAGCATTTATACGGGGTAAAGCAATAAAGATAACATAGAAAAATATTAAATGTAACAATGCACAATATATACAATAATAATAGGCAGGAATGATCTCCTGTATCGGTCCTGAACTGTGTATTTGTACTTTGCAGGGTTGGACTTGTTTTTTCTGCAATTATACTGTGTGCAGTGCAAATTTGACTAACTTACTTTGCCTCTGATGTGGTTGTGATGCGTCTCTCTCTGACAGAGGTATTTGGATGAACCGTGTGCTCTGGCAAGCACGGTCCTGTGGTTTTTGGAGAAAGAGAAGGAGATCCTGGCGAGTGCTGATCTGGCTGAACAGGTCGGTGCGACAACTCGTTAAGGAATCGCCATCTACACGTCACAGCTCATTATTTTAGTGACTGAGAGAGATGCACATGTACTGAGTACAAACTTTCACTCGCTGAGTCATCAATACCCAGGACCACATCTGAAAGAAGAAACTTTCTCTGCTGTTTTTGCATTCGTCTCAGGTCCAGCTGTTGCATGTCGAGCAGGAAGCCATGGAGACGAGCAGCCAGCAGGACCTTGAACGTCAGTTGGCCGGCCTCAGGAACGACGTGCAGGTGCAGATCACGTTGCTCTGTGTTTTTACGTTGTGCTGTGTCGATAGAACATAAGAATTTTGTAATTCATTCTTCTTTTGGGGGGGGGGGTATAGTGCATGGAGCATACAATCATATGTCTGGAGGAGCAGCAAGACGAGTTTGATTTTAAATATCAAACACACAAGATGGAAGGTGAGCAGGTTAAAACGTTTGGTTTTATATTTCAGTTGTGATTTTGCAAATTCAACCAATCTCTGCAATATTTGGGGGGAGCTTGCAATTTTGCAAAATTCTCATGATTTTTCTGCAAAAAAATGCCGTTGACAGAAGCTCTGCTGAGTATTACGACATGAAGTGGCCTTTCCAAACAAAACTCACTTTATTAACAAAAATACTCCTGATTTACAATCAGCACGACTCTGCTCCGTCTGCTCTCAGCAGCAAAACAAACTGTGTACCGGAGGAAACAGGAAGTGACGGGGTTTGTGGTCTTAATATTAAAATGAAGAATACTGTATGTTAAATTAGTTTTATACACACTTCCAGCTGTAAGAGACTGCACTTTGTTTGGGTGGATACAGTCTTAATATGAAGTAAACATCATGTAAATCTCTTATTCTGACAGCAGATGTGTTCTTTGTTTCTATATTTCAGTCACAGACGGTTTGTTCTGGAAAGATTCATAACTTTAGAGTCTTTTTATCACTTTGAGCCCCGTGATGGTTCTCTAAGTTCAATAAATATATAAAGAAAGATTAAAATATTTCTGTGATGTGCAACAGGATTATTTATCACGCAAAGTCCTTTCATATTACTCTTTAGCAGGTAGTGCTGAAAAATGTGCACATTTTTTTTAAAACTTCCAAAATCCTGGCGGGACGGATATTTGCAGGTTCTGATAGTGTTTTCTGAGAATGACTGAATCACAGCTTCGTGTTCTCTCTCGTCTTCTGTGGAAACTGTTGATCAGCTGTGGCAGACGAAGCCGTGAGGAACGAACAGATGAAAGTTCTTCAGTTGCTCGTCAACAAACTGAACGACTGCAGAAAGGTGAGGAGCCGAAGATATTCTCAAATATCACCTTTGGCGCTTCAGTTTTCCTCACTTCTTTTTCCTTTCTTTTGACTTCTTAGAGCACCCTGTCCGACCTGAATAAGCTTCTGGAGCGGGCGGAGGGTCTGATCGAGCTGCTGGTGAAGGAGCTGCAGGAGTGGCAGAGAAGGCAGCAGAAAGCCTGCATCGGCGCTCCGGACAACGTCTGCCTGGACCAGCTGGAGAAGTGGTGGGTTCAAGTCCACCGGCTCCACATCAGTTCTGATGTTTGGCATTTATGACAACACTTCAATAAATAACCTCTCTCGTCAGTGCACGTAGAAAACCAGTCATTATTGTGATAATGACGTCCCTGATCCCGCCACCACAGTTATCACCAGTTCCTATGTTAGTGTTCACCATCTGCCTTTTCCTTTTTCTCAGATCTGTGAAAGTTATTCCCTCTGCTCTCCTCCTCTCGTTCTGCAGGTTCACCTGCGTGGCCGTGTGTCTGTTCCACGTGCGAGAGTTTCTCGTTAAGCTGGAGGAGCTGGTGGGGAAAGTGTCGTACGAGAACGACCCCGTGAAGGCCCAGAAACCGGCGCTGCAGAGGAGAACGGACACTCTTCTGAGAGCTCTGCTCAATAGGTCTGTCCTCTGTTTCACATGCTGTCTCACTGTCAGGATTTCTTAGTGGAATTTACTGACATCGTTGTTTCACTGTTCCCTGAAGTTCCTTTGTGGTTGAGACTCAGCCGTCGATGCCTCAGGGAAAAGGACAGATGGTTCTCCGCACCAACGTTCAGTTCTCCGTGAAGACCAGGTGAGCGTTGCACTCGTTGGTCACGTGATCTGCACATACCGCCATAATGAGACATTTCTGACCAATGCACTGATTGTGATGTGTTGTGTGAGTTTTAATGATTAAATATGTAGTAGTTATTATAATAATTGTGCATGTTAGACCACTGAGGAAAACCAACTAAGATATGATATGCTGTGATTTATTGTAGTTCATTAAATTAACCATCTTGCGATCACAATAATTTACACAAATTCAAGAAATTTCGCAAAAGTTTTGAAGTTTTGTTTTGGTGCAAAAAATTTAGTCAACAGAAACTCTGCTGAAAGTATTACAGCATAAAGTCGTCTTCCCAAACAAAACTGACTTTATAAAAAGAAATAACTCCTTGTTTGCAATCAGCAAGGCTCCGCCCCCTTCTCCTCTCACCATCACAACAAACTCTGACCCCGAGAAAACAGGAACAAGCGAAAAAAACAGAAGTGACGGGGTTTGTGGGAAATGTGGTGTTCTCGGCTAAAATGAGGAATGCTGCACGTTCAATTCGTTTTCTACACACTTGCAGCTGTAAGAGACTGAACTTTGTTTTTGTGCACAGTCTTTTTATTACTTTGAGCCCTGTGATGGTTCTCTAAGTTCAATAAATACATAAAAAATGATGAGAACTGGAATATTTCTGTAATGTGCAGCAGGATTTTTATCACAGGAAGTTGTTACATATTCATCTTTCTCAGGTTGCGCTTTAAAAAAAAAAAAAATATATATAAATTTTTTAAAAAAGATTATGCAATTTGAACGGAAAAAAAGTCACTTAAAACTCCACAAATTACGTCGCAAATTTTTGAGAAAATCTACTACAAAATGAAAATTTTTTGATCAAAACAATCACTCTGGTAAACATCACTGCAGTTCTTAAATAACATGAGGATAAGAAGGAGAACAAAGATGATTTCATGCATTTTTTTCCAAACCCTTGTGTTATCTTGTTCTCATGACTCAGGACAGTCAGACTTTTGTTTCGTACTGTAACCTTGACGCGCTCCCGGTTTCCTGTTTTTCTCATTAAGTTGTAACATCGACTTGATACTTTCAGACTCCTTGTGAAGTTTCTTGAACTGAACAACTCCATGAAGGTGGATGTGTCCATGGACAGGTGAGATGTTTTTCCCTTCACAGAATAAACCTTCAGTTCTTCACTTCAAACAATAGCGGTTGACGTTTTATTGCTCTCTTGTGGTCTCTGCTCTGTTTGTCTCACTCTTGAAAGTAGGGAGGCTCCTCAGATCAAAGGGTGAGTTTTTTTTGTTTGTAAATAACTTCTCCCATCTTACGTGATATATTTTTTAGAGGAGCTGCCTTTAACCTTCACATTTAATGTGAATGTGTCTTCACTCAACCTGCTCTGTGTAGATACCGTCGTTTTAACGTCCTGGGAACTAAAACCAAGGCCTTGAACATGGCTGAGAGCCAGAGTGGAGGCATGGTGGCCGACTTCAGACATCTAGTGAGTGATAACGGCTTGAAAGGAGAAAAATTCTTCAAAAGCTGCAGAGGAAACGCTCGGCAACAATTAAACATAAAAGCTTTGAATTATTCGAAGGATAAATCCTGTCCCATGTTTATTATAAACCAGTCTCCAGCAGCTAAACTCAAGTAATTAAAAGACTAAAGTGTTTTGCAGGAACCTCCCTTGAATATTGTGATGTTGATGTATAAATATTTTGTCTGCAGACTCTGAAGGAGCAGAAGTCTGGAGGTGGCAGTAAAGGATTCAGTGATGTGAGTTGACTTGTGCAAACCCGGAAGATAGCATCGCTGCTAATGCTAATAATTCAAGTTTATTGAATTGTGTGTGATCTGTGTGTGTTTGGTGTGTGTTCGGTGTGTGATCTGTGTGTGTTTGGTGTGTGTTCGGTGTGTGATCTGTGTGTTTGGTGTGTGTTCGGTGTGTGTTCGGTGTGTGATCTGTGTGTTTGGTGTGTGTTCGGTGTGTGTTTGGTGTGTGATCTGTGTGTTTGGTGTGTGATCTGTGTGTGTGTGTGATCTGTGTGTGTTTGGTGTGTGATCTGTGTGTTTGGTGTGTGTTTGTGTGTGTGTTTGGTGTGTGTTCTGTGTGTGTTTGGTGTGTGATCTGTGTGTTTGGTGTGTGTTTGGTGTGTTTGGTGTGTGTTCGGTGTGTGTTTGGTGTGTGATCTGTGTGTTTGGTGTGTGTTCGGTGTGTGTTTGGTGTGTTTGGTGTGTTTGGTGTGTGTTGTGTGATCTGTGTGTGTGTGTTCTGTGTGTGTTTGGTGTGTGTTCGGTGTGTGTTTGGTGTGTTTGGTGTGTGTTCGGTGTGTGTTTGGTGTGTGATCTGTGTGTTTGGTGTGTGTTCGGTGTGTGTGTGTGTTTGGTGTGTGTTTGGTGTGTGTTCTGTGTGTTTGGTGTGTGTTCGGTGTGTGTTTGGTGTGTGTTCGGTGTGTGATCTGTGTGTTTGGTGTGTGTTCGGTGTGTGTTTGGTGTGTGATGTGTGTGTTCGGTGTGTGTTTGGTGTGTGATCTGTGTGAACAGATTTCTCTGAGCGTCACAGAGGAGCTGCACATCATCTACTTCGACACTGTGTTTGAGCTGAAAGGCTTGTCGGTGGAGTTGCAGGTGGAGTTTCTTCTTCTTGTTCAGACTTTGTAAAAACTGTCATTAGTTATTAGGTGTAAAGAAATAATAATGATAATAATGCTTCCACGTGTGAACCCAGGCCTCCTCCCTCCCCGTGGTCATCATCTCCAACTCCAGCCAGCAGCAGAGCGCCTGGGCGTCGGTCCTCTGGTTCAACATGGTCTGTCAGGATCCCAAGGTGAGACATCGCCATCAGGGACGAGTTTCTAAATCACCATTCAAAATCTGCTCTGAACTACTCTATTAAAAAAACAACAACAATCCCTCGTTCTGGTTTTCCAGGATGTCATGTTCTTCGCCAACTCTCCTGCAGCCACTTGGCAGCAGTTTGGAGAGATGCTGAGTTGGCAGTTTCTCTCTGCCACCAAACGCGGTCTGGATGAAGCTCAGCTGGAAATGATTGCACACCGGCTCTTCGGTAAATTCTTTCACCATTTTCAGCTTCAGCTGCTCGTCTGTGGTCGATTTATGTTTTTGGGATAAATTTGTTCATGTGTGAGTCAGAAGATGATCCCAGGAAACAACTCGGCGTGACAGGAAGCTGAAATTGATAGATAGCAGCACCTCTAAACTTTGAACCGCGCTGCAGATTCATCTGTCTCTGATTAACCAAAATAAATCCTGTATCGATCGATGGTTGTTTACTGTTCGACTGTTCTCATAAGAATGAGGCCGACCGTAGATCGACTGGATGTGAAGGAAGACGCGTTATTGTCGAGCTAAAGTGTGTTCATGACTGCTGTATAATTTACATCCTTCACTGTTGTCTTTCTGCCATAGAAAAGTGTGATAATGAGAATCCTCATCTGATTATGATGATATTTGCTCAACATAAATTCACTCATTATTTGTCGGCTTGTTTTATTCCACATTATGTTTTACATGTTGTTGTTTTTTTTATCTTGCCAGGGAAGCAGCCGAACTACAATAGCTGCAAAGTATCGTGGTCAAAATTTAGCAAGGTAAGAATATGAAATGTTTTTCAGTGTGGCTCGACGGATTAACGAGAACTCAACCGCTCGACCCGAAATATCTCTGATTTAAAAAAAACAACCAAAAAACCCCTGCTGAGCTCAGCTTCTCTCCATCGTACCGCTTGGTTCTCTTTACTATGAAGATTACAGCCGTTGCTGAGCTGCTGGCCTGAATGCAGATTCTTAAGGATATATTTTATTGATTGATGGTGTGTCCAAATCCACTTTAGCTACTTTAATGGTAGATAATCTGACGCCAGAGTGAGCTGCAGGCTTCAGAGTTGTCGTACTCAATGGCCTAATTAGACAAAGGTGAGTTTTGGTCGTAACACGAAATAAAGCAATCAGTGTTCCCTTTGAAAAACAGGTATGTTCGTAGCTTCTAACAGCAGGTTTGCCAGGTTGTAGTTAAGAATGCTTCTCTGCAGAGGAAACGGATCTGAGCAGGTTGATGCACGTAGCAATAATCGGAAATATTATAATCGTTTTATTTTGAATTCCTTTGCATGGTTTTGCACTGTTGCACATCTGTGTGTTTTAAGCAGAGTATTTGTGTGTTGCAGTACCACTGAGCGCCACCAGAGGTTGGCTCCTGCTAACTGAAAAAAAAAGAAAAAAGACAACTGCATAGGTCTGAAACAAGACATCTTCATTGTTTGTGAATACACTTTGTATTGATGATATTTTCCACCTGTTCTGTTTCAGGAAAACACTCCCGACACTTTCTGGGTGTGGTTCGACGGTATCTTGGTGATGGTGAAAACATACCTGGAGGACCTGTGGAGGGAAGGGTACGTTTCCTCCACATTCAGTCAGGGTCCTGTTCTTTAAGTGAGGCAGAGCTAATTCAGGCTAACACGGTGCAATCAGGATAAAATCAGGAATTCAACACTAAATCTTTGATGTTTGCACTTAAATCACCTTTTAACAGTTTTGATTTTATTTCTTATTACCAACGTATGCGGTGGACAGACTACATAGTAATGCTGGGTGCATAATTGGTAGTTAAATGGATGTGAAATAGACTTTTCAGTGTGTTTTGAAAAAGGAAAGCTCACTAAAATCTATTAAGGAGCTGCTTTAATTGCATGATCATGTTTTTAGCACAGAATTCACAGTTAATCAAGTAGTTTGTTAAAGTTCAAGTGACTAATTGTTTCCCAGTTACAGACTTTATATCTTTTTTTTTTTCACATTTATCTGAGACTTTTTACTGTATAAACTTTTATTTTGCTGTTTATTTTTCATGCTAAAATTAAAGTGTAATAACTGTAATAGATGACAGTGATAGACAGATGTTCCTGTTTAAAAATGAGGTCATATCTGGTGTTCACCCTAAAACCTGTTGGCCACGATGCAGGTAGTTGTTAATCCACCTGCAGCCGATCGGGCTGAAGGATTTGTTTTTAACCAGGTTTTAAAAAATGAATCCAACATTTTACTCAGAAGGACAGGTCTCAGTTCAGCTCCTGTGAAATGAGAGTTTCCTGTCGGAGTAAAATCTTTTTTTGTGTGCTGCAGCCTCATCATGGGGTTTGTGAACAAAGGCAAAGAGAAATCCATCCTGAAGAAGAAACAGAGAGGAACATTCCTGCTGCGCTTCAGTGAGAGCGTCATCGGCGGAATCACCTTCTCCTGGGTGGAGACCACCTTCATCGGTGGGACGTCTTAAACTGTTAACTTGTACACAGAAATACAAACAAGCTGCCTGCCTCATTACACTTTCTATCTATCCTCCACTCTGTGTTTCAGGTGAGCCTTACGTAAAGACGGTCCAGCCCTTCACCAAAGTCGACCTTTCCCAGATCCCCTTCCATGAAATCATCAGGAACTTCCAGATCTTCGAGGCTGAAAATGTCCCAGAAAATCCTCTCCTGTACTTGTATCCTAACACCCCTAAAGACGAGGCGTTTGGAAAATACTACGTAGACAAGATCGGAGGTAAGGACTCCATACAGCACTGCAGATACGTATTATTACTACAAAATACAAGACATTTGAAATCACATGTGAACTCCTTCTCTTTCAGATGACAGCCCCTACATTGTGTACATCAGAACCAAGCTGATGTTTATTTCAAAGGAGTGAGTATGAGTCGGATTCACAGCGTCTGGCTTATTCGAATTATAACACAAAACTACTCCCTTAAATTCAACAGGCTAAAAACGCATTTCATCCAGGATGCACGGTGCCTATACCCGTTAATGACTGTTTGTCATTGGTCATGTAGGAACACACTGGAGGCTAAGTCACCAATGCCCTCTGACATGGCACAGGGTGAAGGCCTGGAGCCAGTCGGGCCTCTGTATGGAGAGGCAGCTGGTGAGTCATGGCTCTCCTTGCTGTCCAATCCAGCTAAAATCCTTGTCAGGCAAATCACGCTCCCCTTCGTCAGACAGCTCTGTCACCAGCTCTGTTTCGGTCCTGCGGTGTATGAAATCAGGAGGAACTTGATGTCAACATTCAGTAGAAGTTGTCAGGCGACAGCTATTGTTGAATTAACTGAAGTGTGATGAGGGTGTTGGCTGCTTCTGCTGCATGCACGTGGACTTCAGTCTGCTGCACTAAACATACAATCTAAAAGGTGTGCAGGTGTTTGGGTGGAAACTATTACTGACAAGTCCCTCCAGGAAATTCTTCCTGCGATCGCAACGATTAAATTCAAGCAATCTCAAGCAATTTTACAAAATTCGCTGTGATTTTCAGTTTGGATATAAAAGACACTTTATCACTTTGAGCCCTGCCATGGCTCTCTAAGTTCAATAAATACAAACAAAAAAAAGATGAGAACTAAAATATATCTGTGATGTGCTGCAGGATTATTCTCACAGGAAGTGATTACATACCAGTCTTTACCAGTTGATGTCAACATTTTTTTGTTGTTGTTGAAAATCTGGCACAAAATAAAACAATCAAAACAATCAGAAAAATGAACTGAAATCCTGAAGGGACTGTCGAAAGTCATTGATTTGATTTTACATCCTTTTTAATCTTCTTTCTGATGCTTTTACATTTAAACACTTTTCTTGGCATGAAGGCAGGTGACAAATCTACTTTAACCTCTAAAAGTGAATAACTGATTCAAGGGATAGTTTGGATTGCTTAAGGTTGTTTGAGCTGTTTGTTCATAGTCACTATTCCCTGCAGTACATGGAAGTCAGCATGTCTCCAGTTTGGAGAATCAGGCAGTTGTACTGGAACAAAAGCTGAGTTATGTAATGCTGCGGTCAGTGTCGACATCAAAATGTGTTTCAGCCACCTAAAAAAAAAAAAATCAACACCGGTTAACAGGATGCCGTTTTTAGCTTATCCAGCTGTCTTCAAAGCCACCAGACTCCACTGTCATAAACAGTCATTTTACAACGTAGAACTGGTTTATTGCTGGTAAACAGCAGTTCGATCTAAAATGTTAAAATACCGCCAGAGTCACACGACAACACACGCAAACTAAGCGTTTGAGGCAGCGGTCGACCAGCAACTCCCACGTTCTGCCAGGTAAAATGACTATTTCGGTCAAAGGACAGTGGTGGCTTCGAAGAGAGTGGAGATGGATATAACTGTTCTTTTCCAACAGCAAAGTAAAGCAGTGAAAATATGGTAAATATTGGTACTTTTTTGAGGTAGCTAAAACATGTGCATGACTTAACTTCCCTGCCGGTGCAGCTGCTTGCTTCAACAAACTGGGGACATGTGGACATCTACTGCAGCTTGGTGGAGGTCGGCACTATCTAAAATATACCTTTGAGTTATACTTTGTTGGTTGAATCTATACAAAAATCACAGTGTAAAAACAAGAACTTGCTGTTTTACAAAGGGTTATGTGATTATTTATCGGTCATGAGTCTTTTGATTCTTGAGACTTGTCAGATCCCCCAAAAAGTTGTTTATTAGAGCTTTTAAAAGCACTTTTTGGCAGATTTTTGACCATCTAATAGAGCCAGGGTAGCCGTTCAGCCTCGTACTGCAGTCTTTATGTGAAGTCAAGCTAAACAGCTGCTCAGTGTAATTTTAGTTATCAAGGGCACCATATAAGAGTTGTGTTAAACTGTTCCTTTAAGAATTAAACATGTATGTAACTTGGGTACAGTTTGAACTGCGATATTAAAAAGAGTTAAACTGAAATGACTGAAGAAAGTGATAAGCAGTTCATGAATGTTTTGCATGAAGCTCCTTACAGCATCCCTCTTTACTTTTTCTTTTTTTTGGCTTCCATTTTTGTCACTCTTATTTACCCGTGAAAGCATTTCCACAAATAAACCACACAGCCATGACACCAGAAACAACTTTCTCTTTCTCTTTTCCCTCAGAACAAGATGTGGATCTTCTTCATCTGCAGTGCCCTCTGGAAACTCACCCTGATCCCATGCTGAGTGGTTCTGTTGAACCCGCTATGGAGGATTTTATTACCTGTCTCAACCAGAACATCTGTGACATCCAGCAGGATGAGCCTGACTTCTGTTTTCAGGGATTTAACTGCCTGCCGCCACAGTCCTGTGGAAGCATTTTCCAGTAGGCCTGTGTGAGTGTGTGTGTGTGTGTGTGTGTGTGTGTGTGTGTGTGTGTGTGTGTGTGTGTGTGTGTGTGTGTGTGTGTGTGTGTGTGTGTGTGTGTGTGTGTGTGTGTGTGTGTGTGTGTCCAACCGAACCACTGTGTATAACTCCTCATCAGCTTTACTCTTCGTTACTGACATCGCAGCATCAACGTCAAACTGCGGAGTTCACAGAAAATCCAGCGTTAATATATTAGTCTGCTTTTACTTCTGAGATCCTTCACCGCCCATCTGATCACTAGCACCATCTCTTTTTATCATGTTGAATATTATTAGTACTATTTGAAGACACAAAACAGAGATAATTGAATGAGCTGGACTCGTATCCACTCCAGATTTAGCATTTTCTTGCCCAGACGTATATAAAGTGCTAGAAAATTGACCATGTACGTTTGTATGCAGGACTGTGGAGCACATTGCGTCGACTGCACATAATTTATTGTTTCAATGTTAGCTGTGAATTCTTTTGAGTTTGTTTTAATGTCGCCCCCTACTACTTGTCATAAATTCTACTTAAACATGCCACTTCCTCTGTTCAAGTTTTATGGTTTTATCAACCTGCTCATTGAAATAAATGTGACATATTATCACCAATAAAAGAGGAAAGGAGTTATTTATATTCTGTTCATGAATAAAAAAATTGTGAATTACCAATTAGGGATGTATTTTTTTTTTTTACATCATGATGACAGTAGTTTGCTGCACTAAACCTGCCTTAATCAAAGTTGTTAAAAACGGAGATAAAAGTTGAATTATGCATTTTCTGCTTTCAAATAACATGCAGATTTACGTTGATTTAAGTTGCTATTCATATACAGGCTGTATATGAAAGCACGTTACAGCTGAAGTTTTTTAATTTATCCTCATCTGCAGCAGCTGTTTGCAGCAACAGGTGTCGTGCCACGTGACGACCTGTCTTCAATTGAAGAGTTTATATTCAATGAAAAATAAAAGCAACTTTCTGTTCATCCCAACATCAAATCATTCTGAGAGTACAGTTTATACGACCATTGAGGCATTCAAATAAAATATTGAGATAAAGAGAATATGCGAATAAATAGACTTGACGACGGGGTGCTTTTGTTTTTACGGCAGAGGCGTCTCAATACGGCACAACGTGTTGTACAGGAAGCATTAATTAAGTTAATAAAGACATAGTTTGTTGCGGAACGGACACAAGACAAAAGAAAATGAAGGTCAGTGTGTACTTTACTTATTTTCGTCAGCTGATATATTTTTTTGAGCCGTCTGGCTGCGTGAGTAACGTTTTTCACATCTTTCCTCCTTTTCAATGTTATATCGCCGTCGTGGCCAACATTATGTCATTTATTTGTTTTATTAAATATATCAACAGCTTCATTTGACTTCCACTGTTCTTAGAGAATAAGAGAGAATAAGTTACACGTTTTATTTTGAGCAGAGTGAAGATCTTTATCAAGTCAGTGCGGTGACATATCACAAAGAAGTTTGGATTAATTCAGCTCAAGTTGTGGACAAAAGTTAAGGTGAAAACTGACTTTGGAAACGTGCACATGCCACAATAAAGTTATCCTCATAGATTTGCTAATATGCTAAACATTATACACTATTATACTATTAAAAGTTAGGATGGAAAATAGGGTTGTAAACAACTGTAAAAGTAAGAATGTGTTTAGTGAATGAACTGAACCACTTAGTAAAGGTCTGTTTACAGTTTAAAATGCTATGAAGTTATTTTTTGTGTTGTTTTTTTTTATGCAGGTATAACAACCAGAATCAGCTTTATGGGCCGGGACACATTGTTGTAGCTTCTCTCTCTCTGTGCAAACAAAACAAAAACAGACAGACATAAATAGACATAAAACATAGACACATATATGTGTGTGTGTGTATATGTATGTATGTATGTGTATATATATACACACACACACACACACACACACACACACACACACACACACACACACACACACACACACACACACACACACACACACACACACACACACACACACACACATATGTGTCTATTTATATATATACACACACATACATACATACATACATACATACATACATTACATACATACATACAGCTAAGAACTCCTAATCCATAATTACAATATGCAAGCAAAACATAAACAGAGATATTTGTTTACAAGCCAGATAATTGTATTCTCATGATTGGCGCCTGCACTCCGACGTGTCCCAAAATACTCCTGAAACAGGAGTTAAAGTAAAAATCGTCTCTTTCTTCCAATGCGACTGCCGGAGGCGAAGTGCAGCGCGTCCACGTCACCAACATGCGCCGGGCTCCAGGTAAGCGCTGTTGTTCACCATCTTTCTATCCTCAACATCTTGTCGCCCTGTGTGATGATTTTAAGACGGTGCGTTCGTCTTTGAGCCATCGCTTCAGGTCGTCTCCCAGATAGCTGTGATTTTATTGATTGCACATATATAGAAGGATTTCTCAGTTTCCCAGAGTCTGAGGGAAGTCTTCAGATGTATTTGTTTTCTAGTCCAACAGTCAAACATCCCAGAATATTCAGTTTACCATGACATGAAACAAAGACTAGCTGTACATTGGCATTTGAGGTTGGTTTGTTTTTCTAGCAGTTTTAATTGAAACAGCTACAGATTGATCATCTATTCAGTTAATTGACTGTTTCAGACGTTTTTAAAGACAGAAGACGAAGTGTTAAAATTTGATGACGACACGAGTGTCTCTGACTTCAATGTCTCGTGTGGAAGAGAAGTGTTGTAATGAGTATTACGGCCTCAACCCTCAGTAGATAAATTCCTCCACACAATTCAAACATGCATATGGACACACACACACACACACACACACACACACACACACACACACACACACACACACACACACACACACACGTCACACCGAGTGCGAGATCACCTGAATCCCTCTCTATCATTAGTCATGCACTATCAGCAGAAGCAGCGCAGAGTTGAGACACATTGCAGTCATCAGTTCCTGAATCACTGAAATGAGGCTCGTTGTGTTGGACTGAAATATCCTCTTCTGATTTTGTAACTTTTTTTTTTTTTTTTTTTTCATGTGATGTTAAAACGTGCAGACTGTTGTTTCACACACACAAAAAAAAATCTGTGCAGCTGTGAAAGATGTGTCACAAAATAGAATTTATTACATAGAATGAACACGTGATGAAATCCTGGGCAGACAGAGTAAATATTATAAAAGCAAGCAGCTATAAAACATCCCTTTAAATGCAGGGGAGGCTTCAGAGGAGGCTTCAGAGGAGGCTGCAGGGGAGGCTTCAGAGGAGGCTGCAGGGGAGGCTGCAGAGGAGGCTTCAGAGGAGGCTTCAGAGGAGGCTGCAGAGGAGGCTGCAGGTGAGGCTTCAGAGGAGGCTGCAGGGGAGGCTGCAGGGGAGGCTTCAGAGGAGGCTTCAGAGGAGGCTGCAGAGGAGGCTTCAGAGGAGGCTGCAGGGGAGGCTGCAGAGGAGGCTTCAGAGGAGGCTGCAGGGGAGGCTTCAGAGGAGGCTTCAGAGGAGGCTGCAGAGGAGGCTGCAGGGGAGGCTTCAGAGGAGGCTGCAGGGGAGGCTGCAGGGGAGGCTTCAGAGGAGGCTGCAGAGGAGGCTGCAGGGGAGGCTGCAGAGGAGGCTGCAGGGGAGGCTGCAGAGGAGGCTTCAGAGGAGGCTTCAGAGGAGGCTGCAGAGGAGGCTTCAGGGGAGGCTTCAGAGGAGGCTGCAGGGGAGGCTGCAGGGGAGGCTTCAGAGGAGGCTGCAGAGGAGGCTGCAGGGGAGGCTTCAGAGGAGGCTGCAGGGGAGGCTGCAGGGGAGGCTTCAGAGGAGGCTGCAGGGGAGGCTGCAGAGGAGGCTTCAGAGGAGGCTTCAGAGGAGGCTGCAGAGGAGGCTGCAGGGGAGGCTTCAGAGGAGGCTGCAGGGGAGGCTGCAGAGGAGGCTTCAGAGGAGGCTTCAGAGGAGGCTGCAGAGGCGGGTGAAGGGCGCGGCAGCCCTGCTGAGCAGCATGCGGTAGGCCTGTTGGAACTGCTGGTTCATGACGGCGTAGAGCACCGGGTTGATGCAGCTGTTGAGCCAGGTGAGGTTTGCACAGAACATGTGCAGCACCTGCGGGGCGCGGTTCCGTTTGTCGGCGATGTTCAGCAGCAGGAAGGGGACGAAGCAGAACACAAAACACAGGAACACGGTGAAGCACATGCGGGTGACGCGTTTAAACTCGACGTCGTCTCCTGAGGTTGTGGAGTGGGAGGAGGCGACGGGTGTCGCCGAAGACGGTGAACGGACGATATCGGCGGTCAGCTCGTTGGCTGTTGCGAAGCTCTGAGCGGACGTGGACGGCTTCTCCCAGGTGATCTCGTCCGTACTTCGGGCCGGTTCTGCCTGGCTGCTCAGCTCACAGCTGCTCGTCCTTCCGACGCCGCTGTCGTCGGTTCCGTGAGCCGAGGGCGCCGGTTTCCTCCTCGACGACCGGCGGCTGAGCCGGTAGCGGAGCAGAGCCCGTGATGCAATCCGCACACGTCTGTAGATGAGCAGGTAGAAAGCCGCGACGCAGCCGAGGCCGACGAAGAAGTAAAGAACCAGCAGGATGGTGGTGTAGGGGCGACCTCTGGTGCGATGGAAGCTGCACGTGCACACCTGCGGCACGAACACGTAGACCGGCCAGAGCGGGCCGAAGCTGGCCAGGCCGAGCGCCCACGTCGAGATCAGGAGTAGAACGAGGCCGCGGTTGGAAAACACACGGTCAAACACGGAGCGCTTGGAAACCAGGAGATATCTGCTCACCGCCAGCAGGCAGAGGGTGATGATGGAAACCGAGTTGGAGAGGAAGAGGAGCATGCCGAAGACGCGGCACCAGAGCTGACCGCTGCGCCATCGGAGGTGCAGATAGGAATCGACCGAGATGGGCTGCAGGACGACGCAGTACAGGAGATCGGCCGCGGCCAGGTTGACGATGAGCACGTTGAAGCGGGTCCTGAGACGGGCGTCCGAGAGGAAGGCCAGAACGGTCATCAGGTTCCCCGCCGTGCCGGTGACGGTCACGGCACATCCCCAGAGCACAGCGACGTAGCGGTAGCCAACGACAGAAGGACTGTAGCAGGAGAAGAGGTCGTCCTGCGTTTGGTGTGTTTGGTTCATCGGCATCCTGTCAGGGACCAGAAACAGAAATTACAGTAACTTCTTTGTAATGTGCTCATTTCCAGATTTAAACTCATCAGTGGCAGCGGTGAAACAGGAAGTCACCGCTTCACTACTTCTGTTTTTGCAAAAAGGGACCGGAGTGTTTGTTGGCTTAATGTTATTTTTGTGAGCATAGTTTTTGCAGTTTTGGGATAATATATTATATTTTTTTGGTTTTCTGAATTACACAGCTTAAAAATGTCCTCACTGTTCTCATGAACAAAGTAGAAACAGGCTTTGTAGACAGTAAGATCTCAAACAAACTGCTTTTTATGTAAGTTACAAAAAATTATGTATTTGTCAATTGTTTTTTTAAACTGAAACTTTAAAACTTCATTTTATAGATCATGACTCTCAATTAGTAAAAAAAAAAAGAAGATATTTAATACAGCTTTAACTAAACCAAGATAAAACTACACATCATTTTTACTTACAGTTTAATTTGTTGGTCAATAAGATTTGCTGTTTTAAAATATTCCAGTCGTGACGTTCTCACCTGAAGTGTCGGTTTTACTCGGTGTGCCGGCGTTATTCTGAGTTGTGTTTCTCTTCCTGTTGATATTTCTGCTCGTGTGCATCTTCTGTGTTGCTTCAGTTCTCTACATGGTGACATGGTGTGAAGACTGGTTTTTCCATTTTGTGTTTAAAGACAGGAAGAGGATGTCATTGGTTTTTAGTTTGTGATTTCAGAGATTGAACAGGCTCTTTGCCAACAGCGTTTGTGTTTATAATAATGTTCACATGATCAAAATGTGCTTTTGTGCACACATTAATGAAAGTGAAACTTGAAAGTGAAACTTTCATTAATGTGATTTGATGATTTAATGTGATTTATTTAAATGTGTGTTTATAGCCCCGTTCATCCTTTTCATGATACAACTGCCATTTTGAATCCTCGTGTTTTAGTGCTGATAGTTAAGGACCGAATGCTTTACGTGGCTCGTTTAGTATAAATAAAACGGCACATATTCAAAATACTTGCAGCTGTAGTCACACAGTTACGAATACAATACCGTGTCTCGGGTGAGCAAATATAAACTTTTTAAACATTTTTATATAGACAGTATATAAATAATCTCGGGAGTCCAACATTTTTTTCCGACTGCCAGCAGTCACACCTGAGCAGAAGAAACCATTTAAAAAGACAACATTTTCTTAAATGAATGTAGCACACTTACTGTGTTTTCCATCGACACCGAGGCGTTCTCTCCAGAGACACTAAGCTACTCAAATATGAAAATATGCTTGAGTATTTGTTTGTAGTCAAATGTCTGCATGCACTGCTGATGGTGCGTCTTGCTGTCATGCAATTTATCACAAGTATCTTATTTATATTTATATCTGTGGTTTCTAATTTTACACCAGTGAAGATGATCATTTTAAAAGGCAACACAAATTTTCCTCATAAAGGTCGATAGCGGTTGAATGAAAGTCGCAGGTGACGGTTGCAGCAGCTCGCAGCAGGCCGGTCCAAACCGTCGCATTATGACAGCGGCGTCACGGGGTGGATCAGCTGTGCAGCTGTGAGGTTCGCAGGCAGCGTGTGCAGCACCTGCGGGGCAGAGTTGTGTTTGCCGGCTTCGTTCAGCAGCAGGAAGATCGTCCTCCGCTCGGTTTGTTTGGTTCATCAGCTTCCTGTCACGTAACAGGAGTCAGAAGACACGTCAACAAAGTGCTTCCACAGACGAGACGTTGTCCGTCACCTCTTCAAATGTTTCAGTGTCAGCTGCACCGTCCAGCTTGGTGGCAGGTTTTTTTTTTTTAATTTTTTTTTGAGTTCCTCAGATTATAAACCTTGTTGTCATCAGTGAAATAACACGAGTCTCGGAGCAAGCAGCTTCTTCTTCATCATCATCATCATCATCATCATCAGGTGCTCCAGTTGTTCAGTTAAGATTTAAAATAACTAAAATGGAAGAATGAAGTCTCGTCTGGCGTCTTTCTACAAACAATACAAATTGTAGAAGCTGTGATCAGTATTAAAGGTCACAAATTAGACGACGTCTGAATCTTCTCATTTAGAAAGAAGGTCTCTACTAAAGTACTGGTAATAATACTAATAGGTTATTTAAGGCACACCTGGCTAAAGATTATTATTATTTTTATTGTTATGTCTTTATCAATCTCTCTTTTTTTCATATAAACTAATTTAACATTTGGTGGAAAGTAAACGTGCTAAACGGCCACAGTGATGTTGTTTGTTCTGACCAGCAGTTATAAAACCCTGATTCAGCATTTACGTCCTCTGTCACTTTAAATTGAATCACAATTATCCAGTAATATGAATTTTAGATGACCTCCAGTCCTCTTTGTATATGTTGTTACCTCGTCCCAGAAAAGCATAATCCCCCCCAAAAAATTCTGTTACATTCTGATTTTCTCCTCGTGATTTAAGAAATAAATAAATAATTGTCTGCTGCTCTAACCTGTAAAAACTCAAACTTCAGAGCCGAAATGTGGATATGCTTTCGTATATCAGTTCTGTTTGTTAGTCACTTATTACAAGGAATCTACTTCATAAAAATGTAGGAAGTCAAAAACTTCTACAACAAAATTAATTCATGATTTCATGTTATTATATATCATTAAATCTGAAAATAATTAAACTGGGGAAAAAAAAATCACCACTCACCATTTCTTACAACCATAAAGTCAGTTTAATGATTTAATATATAATTTCATTTAAATTTAACAATTAGGAAGCCCCGACGTGAACCATTTCTCATATTTTTAATGATCTACATTTACAGTTATGTTTCAATACACTTCTCCTAAATAACATTTATTACATTTGTAGACATTTTCTTTTTATTGCAGTTGACAAGAACAGTTTGTAGGAGTGCTCAAAGTATTGCTACAGATTCCATTTCCTAAAGCTTGCCACTAATGTTTGACGAGCCATTGTGACGGTTTTCACTGGGATACTTTAGGGGGGTCGAGGGGAGGTCGGGGGGAGGGGGAGGGTTGAAGTACAGGAGGCAGAGCTGACAAACTAAACATTTTTTAATCCCAACACAGGCCTATAATACTACCAAAATGTGTTGTTTTATTTTTTGCATACAACTACTCGTCTGTGTATGTGGTCCTCTTCTCTTCCTTTGATAGCATAATGCTGGTGTCTTCACATCCTACCGGCGCCGCTGTCCGTCTATGGCATAGTGCTGAAGGTGTGTGTGTGTGTGTGTGTGTGTGTGTGTGTGTGTGTGTGTGTGTGTGTGTGTGTGTGTGTGTGTGTGTGTGTGTGTGTGTGCGCGCGCGCGCATATTGCAATTAACCTGCTGCTGAAGTCACAAATCAACCGTTCACAGTGTTAAAATGATTCCATTAAGACACAGAAATCTTTCTGTTTTGCACAGTGATGCAGATGAAAATATGATTAATTTAAATGTATTTGAGGACATTTACATGACTTCTTACCTCCTACTTTTACTTCTGTGCTTTGCGAGACGTTTATCGACGTGGTTGCTATCGGCTGTAATTCAGGGAATCATCCTTACCCACTAAAATCTAACTTGAGGTTTCCCTCTTGTTATTATTTCCTCCAACCTGACTGCATCTTCCACAGATTGAGAACGAACACCGACGGCTACACAGCGCATCACAAGCCGATCACTTCCTCACGATAACAAACCCACATTTGCCCAAAACATAAATGCGTCTGATGAGCGCATCACTTCAGTTTTAAGACGTAGTATAAATTCCTGCTCTGACTTCCTGTTTCTCTCCCACCGAGGTAAATAGAGACCTTAAAGACCAGCTGCGATAATGTCGACATACAGCACAGAGAAGTGTGAATGATATATGGAAGTTGCAGGAACCTTTTTTTTTTTTTTTTTTAAATTTTTTTTTCTCTCCTCATGGGCCACAAAAGCAGAACCTACAGTGGATCAGTCCACTCTGCTGTGACAGCTACGGTATGACACCAGCTAACATGAGAGGCAGCTACTAAATCTAACCCCCAGTTTGTTTATACTAATGCTTTGGATAGGTGATGGGTTATTCCTGCACAGAGGAACATTCAAAACATAAGAGAGGTAGGGTTTTGAGTCCGATGCAGTGGATCATAAGAGGGTTGAAGATATTTAGTCAGTTGCAGTTTGCAGGATGCAGGAAGTCCGTGCTTGATTTTAAAGTTCCTCGTCGGACTATCTGCTCAGTCAGTCCGCCCGGTGACAGATAGTAAAGTGATGAAGGGAAACGGGAGAGGATGAAAACAAACATCTCTACACAATGCACCGTGAAGAGTCATATTTACGTTCACTGTTTTTGTTCTCTCGACGGCACGTGTCCTCCGATTCACAGTGTGCTTCTTCTTCCTGATTCATCCTCGTCCGTCCGCCGTTAGTACGGCGTGAAGAGGATCGGCCCGTGGGCGGTGCGGATGGGTCCGGGGGCCGGCCTCAGCAGGCTGAGCGGTGTTCCCTGCAGGAGGTGGTGGTGGGGGTGGTGGGGGTGATGGTGCGGGTGATGATGCTGGGTCGAAGCACGTAGTGCCAGCTGATTGGAGGAAGCTGCCGCTGCCATCACCGCAGCAACAGCCAGAGGATTTGGTAAAAGTCCGGCCCCCAGAGTTTTTGGAAGTTCCTTTGAGGGAAAATCGAGAAGATAAAAGTGAAACAACTTTAAGGAATAAATCTTAATGATGATTTGATGAAGGAGAATAAATACCATAAAGTCTGTGCGCTTCTTGTGCCGACTGAGAAGAGGATTAGGTTTCCCTGCGACTCCATCCCGATGCCTCCGGCTTGATATATGCTGGAGCATAAAATGAGACAAATATTCAGATTGTCTGTAAAATAATCCTCTCGGCTTCTTTCTTTCTTTCTTTCTTTCTTTCTTTCTTTCTTTCTTTCTTTCTTTCTTTCTTTCTTTCTTTCTTTCTTTCTTTTTTTGTGGGTTTCTCACCTGTTTGAGCTGCAGCTCGGAGTTGACCCTGACGTTGCAGATCTCACAGTGGAAGGTGCGTTCCTGAGTGTTGGGGTCAGTGGACAGATCCCCTCCCTGCTCAGGGCTCAGTTTAGGACCCAGGCGTGGGTATGCTTTAATGGGTCCCAGTCCACTTCGAGCCTCCAGGATAGTTTTGTGTTTGGTACCTGGCAACAACAGGAGACGGTTTCTACAGGTAAAAGTGAGGCCATGTTATGTTGTGATGCATGTTGTAAATACCAAAGTCTGCTCATGTGAATGTTTTTCATGTAAATTTGAACATCTGTATTTCTGTTTCACTCACACAAACTTGATGAGCATCATGTGGCATGATTAAAATGTCCAGAACGGGTACTAACTGGAAAACGGTTGTTTAAAAACTGAAGCGCTGGATGTTATAAATAGTTTTTTCTGTCATTGCATCGGTTGAGTGAGATAATCTGCAGTGATTATGATGATGAGGTTTTTATCGCCATCCGTTTACTCCTAGTTAAACCATGTTTGGTTTGACCTGCTGTTCTCACCACTAGGTGGCAGTAGTGAACCTGCTTTAGCTTCTTAGGTGAGGAATCCTCTCTGAAGAGATGTTTTTTTTAATTTTGCATAATTTGTAGAGATGTATTTCTCTCTGGTGACGTCACAACGCTGCACTGGACCAACCTTTGTTGTGCGCCTCCAGCTGTGAGAGCGAATTAACAGCCACTTTGCACAGAGAGCAGTAGAGGAGCTTCTTGGCTTTCTCTTCCTCCGACTCCCCGGAGGACGGGCTGGGTGCCGGGGACGGGGTGTCGGGGAGACCGGCGGCTGCTGGGTCTGCAGGGGGGGTGCTGAGGGCTGCGGGGGAGGAGGGCAGGGGCGTGCTGAGAGAAGGCAGGAGGGGGCACTCGGTGTCCGCGGAGCTCAGTGTGGGTGTCGGGAGGGGGCTGCGGGTCAAAGGTGACTCTTTGGAGTTGGAACAGGGTTGAAGGTCGTCTGTAAACGGCACAAAGGTTTTTAGGCAGTGAATTATTTGTCTGAAAACCAAACATGAACCAGATCATTAACCCGCCGACGCCCCGGATCATGAAGTGTGTAATTAATGATGTGGTTTTAGCAGCAGCAGCTCTCTGCTCTCAGACTGGGTTTGTGTGTAACGTCGTGTTTCACAGGTGATGCTCACCCTGCTTGTTGTGACTGGGATCGGGCTCGGGGCTGGAGGGCAGGGGGCCGGGCGGGGGGGGCGAAGCAGCAGGAGGAGGGTGCTGCTTGTCGCCATCTTGGAGACGAGTTGTCTTGGACGTCTCGATGCCCTTCACCCTTCGAGCGTGGCGGTTCCCTTTGTAGTGGGCCTCTGCCTGGCTCTGGCAAAACAAGACGCATCACAGGTTCACATGAAATATAGGAGTTGATGTTTCTCTTTTATTTATTATGGTGTCATAAAAGCTCATCAGCTTTATATTTCCTTTTACTCTTATCTTTACGTAAATCAGGGGTCTCCAACCCGAAGCACGTGAACCACCAGGATGCCCTGGTGTATTTGGCAATCAATTTCAGCATTTCTTATTGATTTATTTTTCAACCAGTTTGAGGGAGAACCACGCGCTCCAACGATATACTGGGTTTATACTTCGATGCGTTTCTTTTGGTGATTATGGTGGAGCTCAGCTATGTGAATAAATGTTACTAAACATGAGGAGCTCTCGGAGAATAAAAAACCCTGATCTAAATAGACAAAAGCATTTGGAAGCTAAAAAATATCAGATGTTCATTACTTTCAGAAATTCTCAAATTCATCTGAAATTCCTGGATCAGTGAGAGAAAATGAAAATGTACTGCAAGAATTTACGGGTCTGGGAAGCTCGGATGTCCATGGATCCTACTGGGTGCAGACTTTGCTGAAACTACCCAAAACTCTACTGCAACTACATCTAGAAAAAAACCACCAGACTTCAACATCATCACGTGTAACCATGGACACCGAGCACTGATTGATCCGTCGCCCAGACTGGCTGCGCGAACATTAACGTGAACCGTTTCCAGACTATAATCCAAGAAACCGTAAACTGTGAATAATAGTCTGGTGGAGCTCGGCTGAGAGTGAAGGACTGCAGGGTGAACAGGAAGAACTCAACAATTAAAAATATAACTAATTACCCCTGAAATCTGACATGAATTGCAGCACCGTGTGTTTTCGGTGTGTTACTGTTGAGCTGACGGTTTGCAGCAGGATGTGCTGATGAGGTTGTCAGCGGAGATTAGCCTCCGGAATATTCTCGCGTCCCTTCACCGCTGGTGTAATCACCGAAGTGGCCCGCTGAGCTGATGATGGTTATTGAGTGGTGGGATTATCTAAAACAGGCCGAAGGGCTGCGGGCCGCCCGGCGACCGCTGACAGTCAGCTGCTGAGGGAAAAGTTTGTGTCCGTGAGCACTTAAGAGGATCAGTTCAAAAGTCAGGAACTGAAGCATGAAGACGTTTGAATCATTTCTGTGGGGGGGTCGAGGTTGGTTCTTGTTTTTATCATAAATCAAACTCCATTTTTGATGTTTTAACGTTAACGGCTGGGACTTCTGTGAATTTGTACTCTGCAGTTACACCTTTTATTAGTGCTGGAGTTTTCTCATTCCCCCGCTGGACAATCCATCGATTTAATCCAAACTTCCTCTTTTTGATTACAGATTGTTTACAGCTTCCCCGTTACTGTTTGTCCTCCTGCAGCCATATCAGAGCTGCATTAAGGTACTTCTTACAAACTGAATATGTCCCCCTGCTGCTCCTTCAAATTAAAAGCATTAAACTAGCACAGTTGCTTTTATTGTGAAGCCGTCACAGAAAACTTAGAATACCCAAAAATTCGACAACACTTTCTACGATTTCTACACATGACAATATGCTTATGGTTTTGGCAAAAAAGTTTACTAAATGGAAAATAAAATATTGTTCAGATATGCAACAAAAAAAAACGGCGTTAAGATTTGTGAAAAGATTTTGGTTACACTTACAAATGACTCCACACCCTCACTTTCTGCCTCACTGCTCATTGGCACACTGGATGTAAATCATGAGGTGCAGAACTCCTCAACATGAAAATACTTCCCAGAGTCACAGGACTGTGAAATCAGTGTTACTGTCCAAGTGCAGATAAACATGTTTATGTCACCATCAGATGAAATCAAAGGACAGAGAATGAGGTGTTGGGACACAGATAAAGTTCCTGTAAACTCCTTATGACTATAGTATTACCAGACCGAGTGTGTGAGTGTATGTGCATGCATAAGCAAACATCCTGTGGAATTAGATCTCATTATGTCAATAAGAGGGACCCTCTGAAGGCATGTGACGGGTACATGTTGGGGGGCTCAGAGGCGAAGGGACGGCTGGGACACATCCAGGATGCCTCTGTAAGCCGAGGTATTAACTGCCAATGATAGTCACCCATATAGCCCTCATCCTGATTGGTGATGACAGAAAGGCAGATATAGCTCAGGTTGTGTAACTGTACTCCTCAGGCTGCTGCTCCCCAAAGCGCTGCAATTAGACAAGGAGATGAAGGCCTGCAAGTCCACAAACAAATCACAGCGGAGAGCTCGAAAACGGGAGAAATACCCGACGCTCCGTGTTGCCGTTGTGCGGCGTTTCATTTTTCTATCCCTTCCTGCAAACCAGTTGTTTTATGTCCGCTTGAGCTTTGATACTTTCCCCGTCCTGATGACCTTCAGTGTCAGGTCGGAAGAAATCGATGAAGGTCTGCCACCAATTCAAGCATAGAAAAGCTTTACAGGATCGCAGGAGCAGCGCAGACAGTAGAGTCAGGAGCGATTCAAGTCAACGTAAATAATACAAATAAAATATGATAGAACATAAATGATGTTCTGCATGTTAGGTGAAATAAAGCGCGAGAAGCTACCACTGAGCCTATATATTCAAAGGGAGATTTACTGGAGATCAATTGTGAGGTAGAAATTGGATTTAAGGAGAAAATGAGAGCAAGTGAATGTCTCTAAAATCCCTTTTCTCTCTAAGCAGGATGTGCTTTGATGTTTTATCTGTAAAGCGACACAAAGGCACAGAAAGCTGATAGAGCAGCCAAATCTACTGCACGGAGAATGGGCGGCAGTGACAGGGGGGGGGGGGTGGAGAGGTTGGAGATGGTCTACAGTAAAACCTCCACAGAGGAATGAAGCGGAAACACAAAAACTGATGAGGAAAAAGGGGAAAAGTTGCCAAACAGACGGGAGATAGTAATGAAACACGGTTTGTGTTTGCGCCTGAGGGGAAGGAGAAGCGAGAGGGGTGTCCGGTCCGGTACAGCAGCGGTGACGGTGGTTAATGCAGCACGGTGTGACGTCAGCCTTGCAGCAGAGCCGAGCTGAACACTGGCAGGCTAATCTGTCCTCTGTGGCTTCAAATGAATTGCAGTGTTATAATTACAACATGTGGGAGTCCAGAGCCGTAGCAGTGGGAAGCACCTGCTTCTCAATGACCGCTATCAACCCATCTGCCTGTTTCACTTTGTATTAAAGGACTCCCCTTCCAATGCACCAGACAGAAACATGAAAGACAATGCTGGTATTATTAATATACTTTAATGACCTGCAGAAGACTGAGCGTTTGTCTGCCTTTGAACACGATGAGTGAGCCGGGCAGCGCACTGTAAGCAGAGTATTCCTTCATTATTAAAGAATGTCCACCGTGTGCTTTAAGCTGCCGGTCTCTCGGGTTACTGTGGAAAGTGGCGTGAGAGCTGCAGATGCACGGCCAGTAAAACGGCACCCTTGACGAACAGGTGGCTCGGGATTGAAGATCCGGCCACACAACACGGGCACCAAACAAACCGGAGACGCCCACATGCTCGTTCAGTGAGCTCGCAGGTGTTTGTATGTAAATATGAGCATGCCGACGTAAAGGAAAGCGCTCCCCGCTCATGTCGACCATGTGAGAACATGCGGGTCTGTGCAGGGGAGATATAATTAAGTGGCTCCTCACAGAGGACAAAGCAGCGTTACACAAGTTTCAGATGACTCCCTCCCTGCATGTGTCCTTTACACACCGCTGCATTTAGAGTACGAGTGTTTCACACTTCATCGCTGGAATGCACTCGTCTTTTCAGCCGAGCTCGAGTATCAGGCTTTTGTTTGGTTTCTGCTCGTGTTTAGGTTACAGTGGAAGGCAATAAACGCCAGGATGTTTCCATCTGCAGAAGCTTCTTTAATACGGAGGATATTGATTACAAATGCAACATCTATGTTTATTGATTCAGTCCTTCCAGGAAATCCCAATGAAATTCAAGCATTCTCTTTAATATTTGTGGGAGCTTGCAAAGTTCCCGTGATTTTTCATCAACAGAAACTCTGCTGACAGTATTTTGGCATTAAGTATCTTCTGCAAACAGAACTGACTTTATTAACAGAAATGACTCCTCGTTTACAATCAGCAGGACTCTGCTCTCAGCAAAACAAACTGCACTGGAGAAAATCAGAAGTGACGGGGTTTCTGGGAAATGTGGTCTTCTCCTTAATGAGGAAAACTGTGCGTTAAATTAGGTTTCTACACACTTCCAGCTGTAAGACTGAACTTTGTTTTTGTGCATACAGTCTGTGTTAAATTAATATGAAGTAAACATCATGTAAATCTCTTATTCTGACAGCAGATGTTTTCTTTGTTTCTATATTTCAGTCACAGACGGTCTGTTCTGGAAAGATTCGTCACTTTTACACTCTTTATATCACTTTGAGCCCCGTGATGGTTCTCCAAATTCAATAAATACATTCAAAAAAAGATCAGAACTAAAATAAGTATGCGAGTTGCAGCAGGTTTATTATCACAGAAAGTGATTCTCGGGTAGTTTAAAAAAAAAAAATTGCAATTGTTTTTCCTCTACTCTATTTTTTTATTTCTGCAATTTTACCACAAAAAACAAATTTAAAACTCCAAAAATAACATCACAATTTTTGAGAAAGTCCACCGCAAAATCAAACATGTTTGATCGCAAAGATCACAAAAAAACTCGGCTCAACTTCCGCTCAGTATATTTGTGTCCTCAATTGACTAGAAAGTAGTGAGCTGTTTTCTTGTAGGTTGATTTGAAAGCTATATATATATATATATACATATATATATATATATATTTTTTTTTAATAAATGTAGAGTAGAAGCTTGAACAGAAATGTTGTGGCCCACCAAGACCACACACACACATGAACAGGCCCGGTACCAGACTCCCAACACGTCAATCATGTCATCCAGTAGCTGCGTTTTGGATGCCCACATTATGAGTTATTTGCTTTTGGACTTCAGTTAACACTGCTGCCTCTTTAATCGTTCCTCTTAAGTTTCATCACTGCTGGCCTCTTTTATTTCCGTCGCTCGGCCTCGCGATGGCACGGTGCCGCCTGTCAAGAATGAAATGCAGAAAATGTGCTGGATCAGCGTTAAGGTAGCTTTAAGCACTAGCTGCGGTTCATCCTCCTGCTTCACACTAACCCTCACACGTCCATTAAAACCTCATCCGAGGGCTCTTAAAGACCGTGTTCGTTATACTCGCAGGCTCACCATCAACACCCAAGACATGTTTACAAATCCTGACACCCAACAAAACGTCTGTGCACACAAACTAAAAATACACCAACACATTTTTTAGAGGTTGGCTCGCTGTCCGTCTTCATTATTTTTCCTGATGGGAACTTTTCTGACACAACTTTCCTTCCAAACTGTGATGCTGACGTGTAGAAGTGCACGAAACAGTCAGCCAGACCGTCGCAGTGTAAATGAAGCGAGCAGGGATTTCCACTCTTCTCTCTGGACGAGCTGAAAGTGGAGCTTGTTTTCACTCCAGCTGTGCAGTCAATCACCAACCTGCTGAGTCCAGACGAATAACCTGATCGCTCATGATTTAATGTGTAAAGTGCCGGTACCCCGGCCCCGAGGAATACCAATCACATGTTCTTCAGCTACATGGATTTCCTTAACGTGCTTTAATCGACCCGCTGACCGATCTGTAACGACCTTTTGTATTTGTATAAATATGTTAGTTACTTGTGTAAAGTTGTCTTGCGTAAGTTTGAAATTTTTGTTGAACAAAATGTGTCACTTTCGACTTTTGTTTTCACAGGAGACGTAAGCGGCGGTCTCCTCGGTGACGGGTCTCGTGTTTGATGCATTCTCCTTCAAACGTAATGTTTTTTTACTCTTTATTCTACGTAAACCGACTTCCTACTCTGCTCCTGTCGTAATTACTACGGCCACTAGAGGTCACAAGGAATGTACATATGGGTCATATTCTTGACCTTGAACAGTAGAACTTTAGTAGCACTTAAAATGACACTTACTGATAGCACTTTGTAGTTTGGCTTTCTTGAAGAAATGGTATTTTCTTGATTCTTGTTGTTCTGGTTTTGTACCCTCATGGTTGAAATGCACTTATTGTAAGTCGCTTTGGATAAAAGCGTCAGATAAATGAAATGTAAAAACCTTCTTGCGCAGCCATTTTTTTGAGCCGTGCTTTAGGGGAGGGCTGTCGGGGGAAAACTCAACACAGTGGATGTGTTAATTCTGAACAGGGCTTTTCTTTATGTGACCTCTAACCATCTGTAGAGTCAAGACTGGAGTCACAGATGCTCGCTAGACAGCTGAAGCGAGCATGTTATACTGACGTGTGCAGGTAGCAGATTGAAGAAGAACCATTATTAAAGTGCTTGTAGTGTGTTATTTTACTGCGGTGGACTAGTTTGCAGGTCATTTTAATAGTTGCACTCCAAATATTGAGTGTCACTCATTCTGCAGCTTCATGCAAGCAAAGCTATGCAATTTCTGTTTGAGGTGTGGAGTTTAGCAAGAGTTTAATTAGTCAGAAATGTCCACGAAAGCAAACCTTTGATTTCAGCTGTTTGAGCTTTCATACCTCTGAGTTGAAGCGTATTTGACAGACGTTGCAGGAGATGATTGGCCGCTTCGTCTTCACCAGAGGCGGCCCGAAGGTGTGCGTCATCACCGCCTTCTGGACCGGGTCCATCTGAGGAGACACAACCCAGCGGTCACATCAAAGATTCAGCAACACGGGAGGAATTCAGAGGGCGACGTTTCTCCTGAGCGTCGAGAGGTTCAACGGAGTGATAAGAGAGGAAGGTGCAGGTGACTGACAGGGGGAGCTGCTGAAGGGGGGGGGGGGGGTGGGGGAGAGAAAGCTGTGAGATAAAAAAAAAAGAAAGGGAGTGGAGAAGAGTGAATTGAAGAGGTGATTGATGTGGACAGGAAGGTGTATGTTTTCTCAGCAGCAGCTGGTGCGGCTGTCTGTGCCGGAGTTCTTGGGTGCCGTTCAAACGCTTTAATTCATGCTCGGGTTAGAGGGGCCTAATTACAGACTCCCCATCGCCAAGAATGTCTCCGTCGCAGTGTTCGGCAAAACCTTCCTCTTTTCATATCTTCGTATGACACGACACAAAGATTTATCTGTGTAGGTAGGTAGGTAGGTATATACTTTATTGTATATATTGTGTAGCTTTGATAAGAGATAAAAATGTATTTCGGGTAAGATTCAGTCTTGTGATTTTTTTGCATTATAAATGTAAAAGAATGTGGAAACAGAGTCATGGGGAAACCAAAAGATGAAATATGAAAACCATAGTTATAGAGGTATCTTTCATTTTAAATGCCAAATTAAAAACCTTCGCCTGCGACTTTAAAAATAAACAACTCGGCTTTTCATTTCCAGATCGAGCCCACAAACATGCCACGTCACTCACTTTTACTACCTCCGTTTGTGAGCCGACAACCCACAGTGGACTCGTGTGAGCTCTGTGACCCGCTGGCCGGGTTCAGAAGCCACAGCGCTGGGTGTTGCCCTAATTAAACAGCCAGCAGCACACTGCGGTTTTACTCAGCCTCTCATCTCCTGCTCAGACTGAACGTACGTCGCCAAATGAGAGACTGTTTACACTACGAAGCTGCAGGCACCCGGGGAAATGGTATAATTGGTCTGAAAACCTAAAAACTCCATCGCTGGAAATATTTATAGAGTTTAGCCTAATTTTAGTTTTTTTGCTCGTCTCTCCCGGCTCACCTATCTCTGGTTTTGTGTTTTTCACGTGACGGCCGGTAACGCCTCTAAATCTGTTTGTGCGTTTGTTTCTTTGCTGCATGTCCGACGTCGTTATTATCTTCGTACGGATGTGTGTCTGCGGTAGGTGAAGACGAGAACCTCCGTCTCGCTGTGCTCTCTGTTGCAGATTTCCCTCCTCTCGCATCCATGTGTGCGTTTCGCTGCCTTTCTTTGACCACCTGTTCTCGTCTGTCCCTCCTGTTACGACCTCATTAACCTATCAGTCCTCTCTTTGTCTCCTCTCACACTCCCTCTCCTCTCAAACAAAGGAGCTTTTGTTGCACCGGTAATTGACCCTCTGCCACCCTGTATGTACACACTTCTGTATAGTTCATATTCTTTTTATTATACACAGTTACAGGGCCGCACGATTAATCTTGTTGAATTCGCGATTTGGATTCATGCCTCTACACCATCTCATTTCGAAATTCGTTCGTGACATCATCCGCATCAAAACGAGCGCTCCTGCTCTGCACTTAAACCAATAAGGACGCGTCGTTACACTACGTGATGCAGAGCAGCAGAAACTGGCAGTGAAGAAAATAAACCGAGCGAGAGACGGAAACAAAGAAAAAGAAAATGCACAGAAAAATACTGAAAGGTTGTGTTTGATAAAAGAAGATGAGAGACTAAATTTGATTGTTTTTATGTTCAGTATTGAGGTGAGGTCTGAGAACTGCATGCACCTCGCAGGAAAACTAGCAGACGTTGTAATGAAGTAGCAGTAAACCCGGAGACAGACCTAATAAGAGATCGTTAGATAACTCCTGGAACTGCTCACTCCACAGAAAAGTTGGTCCCCAAACAGGATCATAACTGTGTTTGTAATCGCTTGATTACTGTGATTCTTGTTGCAGTTTGCCCTTCGCGCCGTCCTTTCAGTCTCTGCAGCCTCCAGAGACGAAGCTGAGCGTCATCATCCCGTTTTAAATAACGGTTCACGTGGAGCTGCGGCTGTCCGTCACCAGCCGACACCGTGTTGTAGACTTGTGTCTGCAGACGGAGAGTGATTTGAATTAAAGTGCTGTGACATTAGTGGCCGCACTCAATGTCCTCGATGGAAAAGGATGGATCATAAACTTGGAGGAGGGTCATTTGGTCTGAGCGCATGCAGATGGTGTGTGTGTGTGTGTGTGTGTGTGTGTGTGTGTGTGTGTGTGTGTGCGGGGGGGGGGGGGTGCACGTGCATCCCTGTTTGCCACCATGTTGACCTTCACATGAAACCCAATCTAGAAATGAGAAGGAGCCACAGAAAATGCTGACTGTGGAGAACGCAGCCTGTGTGCCTCTCATACAATTGATTAGCTGTAACTCATTTTATCATAGTAAACCTCTCGCATGGGCATTTTCTCAATTATGCTGAAACCCACTGTGCTGAATGAAAAGCAAACAGCTGTCGGCTTATCATTTTGGATTATACAGTATAAATCGTTTTCGCTTTATCACTCGTTCTCGCTCGTGAGGCAACGCGCCAAAGCCACGGCCGAATACCGACTCTGTCTCCTGTTAGGAGAAACAAAATGATAACAAATCCCAGACGCCGTGTGCAGACACATGACGGTGTGACGGCGAGCGCTCACCGTGTTGAAGTTGTGGAAGAGGCCGATGCCGGCCGGGTGAGGAGGTTCCAGGGGAAACTGGAGGAAGGGCTTCATGTCCAGTGGGGGAGGGATGACGGGCGGGCTCCGGAGGAAGGCAGGGACCGGCCCCGGTCGGTTTACACTTCCTGTGGTGGATGCACAAACGGGGTAATTAGAGATTAATGGAGAAAAAAAAGAAAGAGCAGAATCCCCTATAAATAATACGTCTAATAAAGTGTTGTTGGGGCTGAAGCACAAACTTAAAACTCACACATGATGGAAACAAGAGATGATTGAGAATAAACCTGTTTAAATCCCTCTGATGATTTCTGTAATAAACAGGAAGCTGCGCTCAGCTGGTCTGTTTCTGTCCACAGGTAACCAACACGCACAACAAAACCAGATTCACTAAGATTCTCTAATCTTATATTTTTTTATTTCATCTGAACAACATCTGAAGTGACAGGAAGCTGTAACCCTCCATAGGTCACGCCTTGTTTTTACACTTCTTAACAGATTCAAGAAAGCTTTCATAATGTTAATAAATGAGTGTTGGAGCTGTTTGTAGGCAGATTTAGTTTCCTTTGGACAGAGCCAGGTTTTCTCTTTCCTCTCTTTATGTTCAGCTGAGCTAACTGGCTGCTAGTGATAGCATCATATTTACCATACAGCAGTGAAGGACGTATGTAGGACAGATGTTTGTTTTGTGATTGTTGTTATCAAAAATGTTGATTTATTTGTTATTTTTGTATTTTTTTGCAGTAAATTGAAAAAATCAGGAAAAATTTCAAGTGGAGGGAATTTTTTTTTAATAAAGCCAGTTTAGTTTGGAAAGACTAATTTTGTATTAATATGCCGTAATACTTTGCGCAGAGCTTCTGTTGACGACATCAAAATTGCAAATATTGTGGAGATTGCTTAAATTTGCGTCCATTATTGCGATCGTATGATCAGGATTTCCTCGAGGGACTGATATATGAAGGAGGTATTAATCTTCTAATCTGTCATTCAGCTGTAAACATATTTCCCAGAAGGTGAAAACAGTTTCTTTAACCTCAAGCTCGACATAAAAACACGCATTTGATTTAAAACAGGTTGCATATCACACGTCTTATTTTTTTTCCTTGGAGAAGTCTACGGCTCCCTGTTTTCTAAATCCAGACCTTCATCCTCTGCGTCATTTTGCTGTGCTGAGCCCCCCCCCCCCAACACACACACACCTCCCCTCCCCTCCCCTCGCTCACTTTTCCCTCTGTAGTAGCTCAGCGGTGGTGAATGTCTGCACTTGAGGAGTCTTCTGTGATGGGCAGGAGGGCTAAGCTCCTTAAGCCTCGCAGCTGGGATGCTGCAGATATCCGTCTTTTCTCCATCTCTCTCTCTCTCTCTCTGTCTCTGTCTGTCTGTCTCTCTCTCTATCTCTCTGTCTGTCTCTGTCTCTCTGTCTCTCTCTCTGTCTCTCTCTCTATCCCCATTTCATGGTCCCTTATTCCTCTGTACCTCTCTTCACCCCATCACCGGTACTTCCAGCTGTTTTTGTTCATCATCCTCTTTCTGTTTTCGCTGCTCTCCATTCTACTTGTGTTTCCTGTAGTTATTCTTCTCTCCGGTGTGAAACCAGCAGGGTGCTTCAGGCCCGATCTGGCTACGCACTGAGAATTTGTATAATCTTTTCTCCTGAGATTATATGCAGTCGTCGCTCTTGTATTACTGCCCGCTTTGTGATGACCGCTTAACAGTTTTGTTAAATTTGAAAAGAAAAACTGGTCACTTGTCAGAACGAGGGAAAGAAGCAGCTATTTTGGTTGTGAGCAGAGGAGGCTCCTTTCACTGACGTGAAGAATGTGTTGTCAGGCTGAGAAACAGATGCAGGGGGAAGTCTCCGTCCTCGTGGCAGCTGAAGCTCAGCTGTAGATATTGTCATTGGTGTGTGCATTCTCTTGCATGTGCTGCATCAGGTCGGGGGTGTCCAGACGGAAGGAGAAAGAAATATGATATGAACCTGGAGGTCACAGTTTAAATGTCCTTCGGACATGCCGTGAATCCCTCAGCTCACGTGGCGGCCATTATCGCCTCTCTAATCCAACCGCAGCGAAAAACCTGCAATAATGTTACATCTTAGTTCACACCGGCATACCAACATGGAGGAATGACAGAGCGCTCAACATCAGATGTCGTGAGGGAATGAGCATGAGCAAGATAAAAACAAGTTTATCAGATGATCAGGAAAAATTTGGGTGTAAATTTTATTCCTTTAAAACAAACAAATTAAAGGGGGAGGAAGTTCTGACACAAGCTAACAGCCATTTAATCCGTATTTTAATACGATGCAGAAGTGCCTTCAGCTGCAATACCACCAAGTGCCACTAGAGGTCGTCTCCAAAAAGCCTCCGGCTCCATAGACTCCCATTCAACTTCTCTCATCAAATCCAAAGTGAATAAAATGTGTCCATCAGTTATCTCGGTGTTGTTAGCTAAAGTCACTCCTTCTTCTTAGTTTTCTGGAGGTCCATCTGAAAATAATCCCTCATTCATTAGAAAAGAAGATTCAAGAAGACCTGTTTTTGGGGGCGTGTCTGTTTGATTGACAGGCCTGTGGTGCAGTCAGGTTACAGCTATCGGTGGGCGGGACTTAGTATCGTCATAGTTTCCAATCAGATTGGTCAGATCCACCGCTGGCTCCTCCCCCAGCTCATCCAAATATGGTCACTTCCTTCTGCTTAGTTACTACCAGTCCTCTACGTGGAGCTCTGACGTTGGATGCAACAACAGCAGAACCATTGAAAGACAAACACACCAATCAAAAAGTTCTTTAACTCTGCAGGTGAAGCTGGCACATCATACACCAACTCTGCAGTCTTTTTATAGCGGAGCTCCGAGCAGAAAGTCCGTCCACAGATCAATGACTCGCTTTGCAGTCAGACAAAGTAAGTTTGATGTTACAAACAGCGGCCCTCATCTCACAGATGATAACCGAAGACGCGTTTCTCATCAGTTTTTACCGAAGTCGAGGGTTCCCAGCAAATATCAAACAGTATTTCCGCTTCAAATGCCGATCACGTGTTTGTTTGTTTTAATTGTTTTTTGGACAGAAGAACAGAACATAAATTACACCTGTGTGAAGGATCAGTTCACTGTTCAATCAGAAAAAACCTTCAACCTTCCTGAAATTCATTGTCCATGTACATCTGTTGGCCATCATCTGTTGGTACATCTGTTTCTTGGAAAGTGTAAATAGATGGAAAAGTGTCTTTAACGCAATTAAACGTGCGTCTGACGAAGCGATTAGCGGCTCAACGAAGCCTCAGCTGTGCGGACGGGTTGAGCGTATTCCCGACATGCTTCTGATAAACCCGCTGCTCATTTTACGCTACGTTACGACTTAAAGGTCAAAGCGTGTCTCCTGTAATAAATCTCTGTTTACAGCGCCGACACGTCGAACGTACATAAAGTTGCCGCGCGATGTTTCGGGCGACATATTCTGCAGCATCCCCACAGCTGCTCGGTGCGGCAGCAATCCTCCCCTGACCTACCCTCCTCCTGAGTGATTTACAATGACATCAGATAAGTGAACGCTACGAGTCTTCGACAGCAGCCTCGCGGGGAGGGAGAGCATTGATCGGACACATTCTGAGGAGCGTTAAAGTGTTAAAGAGCTGCCAAACCCCATAAATCCCGGCTCCACCGTCCACAGCTCCTTCTCTCCACTGAAATGAGCAGACAGCGCCGTCATCCCGCTGCACCCCCCCTCCCCCAGTTTTTTTTTTTTTTTTTTTCTAATGCAAATGTTTGGGTGAGAAAAGGATCAATGCCTGTGTAATGGCTTATTGAATTTTTCTGTGGACTGTGTGAGAGAGAGGTAGTTGGACAGAAATGAAGAGACGCAGACGGGAAAAAACAGAAACACAGACAGCCAGAGACAGAATCTCGTCCTTAGATTTCACGAACCCCGTCATGTGCACACTCGGCCGTGCTGTGACTAAGGCCTCTCAAATTGGCAATTCATTTAGCCAATTTAGCTTTAATGATCACAGAGGTAATGTCAATGTCAGTGACGTCGCAGGAACCTCTCTGTATTCCCCGCCCGCCTCCATCTTTGTGCTCCACGACGGGACCGGCAGGGAGGAAGAGGGGGTGCAGGAGGCTGTGTGACACGCTGTCTGCCAGAATGAGGAGTGATGAGCGGCAGAAACACTGCAGGGTCCCACCGGCCAAAAGACAGAAATAATCAGGGAGCGGCAGCCGGCTTTAGTTCCAGGCCCCGGCAGCTCCACGCTGGAGAGGACCGGCTCGGCACGCCGCGCCACATCTGCATCTAAATGGCCTGCTGTGCACAGATGACTCTGAAACGAGCGTCTGCGGTGGATTAGCGAGGCTCCTCCGACGAAAACCCGCCCGCTGTCACTGCAGCAGAGAGAAGCACCTCACCAGAAAAACACTCTCCACCGCATTTCGCTCTGCCTTTCGTTCGTTGTTTTGTGCATGAAGCAATGTGAGAGGGACGTGATCCAACATCTCCTGGCGTGTGACACCGTCAGTACGTCTATGATTCACGACTCCTGTTCGGAGTTTAGTGGCAGGAATGCTGAGCTATTTGCTGCCACATTATAACCAGCCCTCTGCACAAATAAAAGCTCTAAATTATTTGTTGCATCAGCTCTCCCGTGTGTGGCGTAGATGCAATGCAACCGTGGTGGAGACGGGAACCTTTAAGGAACCACGGCGCCAACTTCGCCGTGATTGCAGCGGGAAGACGCCTCTGTCTTGGTGTCGCATGCTGCAACTGTGAAGGACTGAGCATGAAATCCAATTTACTGCAGCTCAGCTTACCCTCAAGTCAAAGGCAGCTATTTCAACCTAAGCAGGGGACGGACGACACTATACACACACACACACACACACACACACACACACACACACACACACACACACACACACACACACACACACACACACACACACACACACACACACACACACGCCTTTGTAGTGTGAGTGAATGATGCTCTGAAAAGAGTAACTTCGAGGCTCAATGCTGATGAATGTTGTGTCGGTGCGGGCTGAGTGACCCGGACGGTGAGGGAAGGAGAACACATTTGATTTCTGTCTGCACTTTGTTTTAATGATAGATGCTTTGCGCCCCAGCGGTCAGGATTAAACCCGACAACTCTCAGAAGTCCTCTTTCACTGCAAATGTGTGCATGTTTTTTTTTTAAAGTTTTTTTTTATGCAGCACTCTTGAGATTAGCTGCTTCTTCTGCCGTTCCACTCTCTCATTTTATGCAGTATTTGTAATTGATGAAGAGTTTTGATTTTCCCTACAGATTTTAATGCTGCTGTCATTAAAATATAATCATTATGCAATGATACAGTAGGACATCGCTTTTGTTTTGGACCAACTAATAATCCCACATTTTGTCCTGAAGAGGTTAAAAAAAAAAAAAAAACCCGCTGATTAGCAAGGGACTGGAAATGACAGGCAAAGAGGAGCTTGGTAAGAAATAATGACAGCGGGTTGAGTGGACCGAGTCGATTGAGCGAGGAAAAGAGGTCTGGACGAGGAGGGGAGATGAGGTGGAAAGAGAAGGAAGGCATTGGGGAGGAGGGGAAAGGGGGGAGGAAGCGGGGATGAGGGGAGATGAGGGGGGAGGGGGAGCCGCATGTTTTGAGGTGAGTCCAAGGTGACCAGAGGAGGTAAAGAGCCCGTTAACCTGCAGGTTAATGTCCAGAACAAAAGGCCAGCTGGTGACTGAAGTCCCTGCAGCCAGACACCAACATGCTCAGCACACGCATGTTCAAAACATCACGGCCGCCTGGTCAAAGTGGAGAAAGCGGTCGAGTCGGTGCGGCTGCGTCGAAGCGTTCACCTTCAGCTGTCACGTGCTAAATGTCGAACACATGAACAGTTTTGTGTTATTTTGCCGGCTTCCTCCTGGACGGACTCCACGTCCTGCTGGAGCCGAGCCGATGTCAGCTCCACTGGGAATCGGTGTGGTGCACCTCCACCTCCACCTCTACCTCCACCACGTCACCCCCACCCCCACCTCCACCTCCACCACGTCACCTCCACCACGTCACCTCCACCCCCACCCCCACCCCCACATCCACCTCCACCTCCACCACGTCACCTCCACCTCCACCTTCACCACGTCACCTCCACCACGTCACCTCCACCTCCACTCGGTCAATATTGATTTTCTACGTACAACGTTTCAGCAAATTTGTCACCTCATGACCTGAGAATATTTCCATGAACATTTCACCCTCGTCCCAGGACGAGTGGATCCATCTGTGTTTTCACTGTTATGTGTTATTAATGTTATTTTTAATGTGCCAGATATTCACATGCTAGCGAGCTTCCCTTCCTCACCAACTGGAGCGCTAGTCATTTCTGTATTTCATTAAAGGCCTTCCTTTTTATACGGCGGCCACATTCATCATGTTTTTGGGTTGTCGTCCGTCCGTCCGTCCGTCCGTTGAAGTCTCCCGACTGTGAGATCTCAGAAGGACCTCGAAGGAATTCCTTCAGATTCGGCTCAAATATTCACTCGGATTTAAAGGTTTGGAAGTCAAAGGTCACTGTGACATCACAACTTTAAGAATTCAGTCCAGATTTTCACACAAATGTCTAATACGATGAAATAGTGAAGTGGTGACAATTTATATCCCAAAGGTCAACGTCACTCTGACATCATGATGTTCTGGCCATCGTTCAGCACCATTAATCAGAAACGTTCAACATTTGATCCGATACTGAATAATAGACACTAATACTCTCTTCAGCAACATCCATATTTGAAGGCTTGTCTGCTGTCATGGCTGCAACTCAATCAGCAAAGTCTTCACTGTGTATAATATGAGTCTAGCATCCATGTAAATGGTTATTCTACTTCCTTTTAATCCTACGTTCCATACATTTAAGAAGTTGAGCCATAAAGCACACATTTCTTTTTCTTAATTTGCAGACTGTCCCTCAAAGAGGAAAATCCAGCATTAGTGGTTTTAGCTAGTGTCCCCGAAATGACTTGTATTTGCATTAAAGTGACAAAAACAGGCCATAAAAATGATGATAGGACGAACAGAAGGTGACATTGTTATAGAGCAACGAAGCCCCCATATGGAGTCTGACTTGTTTTTTTAATTTATCACGTAACCTTAACTGCTGTTTATTGTGGTAACCATGACGACAAAGATCCCCTATCATTAACTAAGTCGAATAATGTTTGATATATGATGTCTTTGGCTCAGTTCGGGCAGTACGGAGAAACTTCTCGTCTATTCACGCCCACTCTCTTCCTCTCTTTAGCTTTGGATGTAATTATGCAACGTCTAACTTTGTCTTCATGTTCTGTCTAAAAACATCCGGGTGTTAGTTTAGTTTAACTTCAAATCATCAGCACTTTCTCCAAGTTTCCCAAATATCTAAAGCATAGCTGGTGACCAAAGACTAAACTAAGATGGTCAACGCCCTGCTCAGAAAATACTGGAATTTCCCTTTAAGCCACATAAAGAATAGTTGGCAGTAAAGATTTGACTTCAACACTACAGTTAACATAATATAACATACGTAAAACATAGCGTAGTTGTGTACACGTTCACATGCGTTGCTTCATAAAGAGGCTGGTGAGCATCTTCCTGTTGTGCAGCTCCACTCAGCCTTCAGCTCTTTAAGCAGGTGTTGGATCGTTTATTCCATTATGTCACCGACATGATGTTGCACAGTTAGAGGTAAACACACGGCTCCACACAAACCCACACAGAGCGCAGCGATGGCCGTTAAGGGATCCACCGTGTCAACATGACCCTGCCCCACATTATTATTCCTTTTTCAAAGCATTTACACACCTGCTGGGAGGTGCAGCGACACGACTGTAGATCCAGAGCTGCAGAAACCCGAGAGTGTAAAGTACACAGGACACACAGGAGTGCACAAAAGAAAGCACAGATGCACAACAATGGCATCAGACGGCCAGCAGCCAGATGGATCATCATTTTACACAATAGAGAACACAGAAAGGCAACAAAAAAAAAATCATAATTTGAAAAGAGGATTATGCAGCTGAACTCCATTTTTTATTTTTTTTATTTTCCAGAGGCTGAAATTACAGGCGATATTTTGGGAGCTGATTGGAGTCTGAAGGGCAGGGTGCGGTTTCATGCTATGGTTAAGGTCTTGAAGCGACACGCAGGGGTTGCACAGGGTAAGAGTCGAGCTGGTGGCTCAGCTGTGGTCTGCATAACTTCACAACAATAAACAACAAACAACACAGTGACTTTATGCTCGGCCGTGCCCTCCTGCCATGTTTGGCATCCTTGAAACCAGTGAATGACCGACATACAGTAAGTGGTGCAGACGTCCTTCTAGGTTTATAATTATGGTCAACAAGATGTCCAAACTAAATAACAAATATATCATTACCTTGCAAAACAACATCTGAGAATTTATGATCTGACACCCACATCAGCAGGACTACACGATGTATTTCCAGATGGTCAGTGTGTCAAAGTAGACAAAATATAATCTTAAATTATTTTTGTAATTTGGGCAAGATACCTGGCCTTTACTCTGAACCCCCGACCAATCGCAGCTTTCAATTCTTCACATCTTCATTGGACAGGAGGTCGCAGGGACCAACTTCCTGGTTCCACCTTACAAGCCCCACCACCACTCATCTCGTGTTTTTATTGGGTTGTAAACAGGGTGTTTACCCAGACGTCACCGGTTGGTTTGTGAACGTTATGAAGCCTCCAGTTCAGATTCTGTCCGTCACCATCTTGCTACTTTGGAGCAGGAAGTGACCATATTTGGATGAGCTGGGGGAGGAGCCAGCGGTGGATCTGACCGATCTGACTGGAAACCTGACGATACTACGTCCCGCCCACCGACAGCTGTAACCTGACGGCACCACAGGCCTGTCAATCAAACAAGACACGCCCCCCCTAAAGAGGTAATTCTTTTTATGAATGAGGGATTATTTTCAGATGGACCTCCAGAAAACTAAGAAGAAGGAGTGACTTTAGCTAACAACACCGAGATAACTGATGGACACATTTGATTCACTTTGGATTTGATGAGAGAAGTTGAATGGGAGTCTATGGAGCCGGAGGCTTTTTGGAGCCGACCTCCAGTGGCACTCGCTGGTATTGCAGCTGAAGACACTTCTGGATCAGAACCATTTTTCAGACCTGAGGGTTACTTCCACTTTTATTTACAGTCTGTGGTCAACATGTTATGTTGTAAATAATTGTGTTTTAGTGTCAAGAAACATGGTTGCTTGAGATCTTTGTGAGATAAATGTTGTTTGTTTTGCTTCGTTGCTTTTTCTTGAGTGACAAGACTCTATATAATATACAGTAAGTATTTAGTCTTTCGGTTTTCTTCCAGATTCTCGCTCCTCTCCCGTCATGGTTTCTCAATATTTCCGAGCTTCCTCGACGTATAAAAATGGGTTTCAGTTTGTCAAACATGCAGAGTGACCGACACATTTCTTCATTTTAAATGTCAATACTTTTCATCCTTCATTGCATCGCCTCCATTTAAAGGTCATGTTGTTTATCAGGCTCAACATGCACCTGGGGTTCTTTAGGAGGACAATGATGAGTGGAGAAATTTCACCTCACACACACACACACACACACACACACACACACACACACACACACACACACACACACACACACACACACACACACACACACACACACACACTGTGTGGGTGAGTGAACAGTGATGCAAGCTGTGAACTTTCATATAGTGCTGAGTGAGGTCTTTGCATCAGACTAGAGGAAGCCTTGGCTCACTTTTAAATAAATAAAAGCCTCTGGGTCTGAAATATTCATCATAAAAATCACACAAGAGTTACTAAACTGTGCTCCACGCTGCTCTGCACCGAGGGAGATGAGCCAGCTTTAGCACATTTCTTTCAGCCTCCGCAGCTGCTTGTGTCGACATGTTTGAATTCCACCTTTCATTAAAAGACATAAGATCTGTACTAAGGTGGTGGCGGTGGTGGATGGAGGGCCACAGAGAGGAGATGGTGCTGGAGATGGTCAACTCCGTGTTCGTCCCTCCATCTTTGTCGTTGCCTTTCATGGACGCTATTTCAGTATCTGGATCTACTTCTGTATCTGCAGGGAAACTTGTACAGTTTCTAAAATCCCATCAGCCCATGTTGTTGTGATCATGTGTCAGTACGTTTAGAGTCTAATGCTCGCAGAGTTAAAGCCTCCGCACCGGGAGAAGGATTACCACAAGCTCCAGCTCACACTCAGATCACAGGAAGACTCCAGCAGCGGTAAGAGCACGCAAACAAAAATAAAGTAGTCAAATATTTAGTCAGTGGGCACTGACATGGAACAAGTGCCACCGTGGTTGAACAAATTAGACTCATTAATATCAGTAAACTGACATGATAAAAACATCTGCTGCATCCGATGGCGTCACACGGATAAAAATAAATTCACCTTCGTATAATAAAATGCTGTTAAGGACATTATTGGACCGGACAGTAAACAGCATCTGTGCTATTCTGCAGAATATTAAACATCAGTCTAATTAAACTGATTACACTAGATGCGTAATTAAACAAAACATAATTAGAAGTTAATTTGCAGGTAAATGCATATAAATTACAATCGCTCTACTTTCAAGTCAAAGTTAATTTTGTTGCATAATTTTATTTCATTTAAACAAAAAAAATCTTTGGACTCCGTTTGAATTTTTATGGTCTGTATAATCATAGTGCTGTTTAACCTCTCACCTCTTTGTTCCTCTTTTAGTGCTGCAAATTACCGCCTGCCTGTTTTCTGCCTCCGTTAAGGTTGTAGTTTACATGCAGTTCATGTACACGCATGTTTGTGCTACATTTGTAGAGATTTCCTCAAATTGTTCTTGAAATATGGGGATGTGAATTTATCGTGACCTTTGACCTCTGACCACCAAAATCGTATCAGTTCATCTGAGTCAAATTTAACATTTGTGATCAATTTTCAGAAAGTCCCTCAAGATGTTACTATAATATTGCGCCCACAAGCACAGGCCAGTGTGATAGGACGATGACCTTGACCTGTGATGTTTTTGCCAGGTTTAAAGAAATTCCCTCAAAGTGTTCTTGAGATATTGCGTTGACGAGAACGGGACAGACGGATGAGAGGGACATGAAGGTCAAGGTGACCTTGAACTTTGACATTTGACCACCAAACTCTAATCAGTTCATCTGAGGCCGAGTGAACGACTGCATCACGTGAAGAAATTCCATTCAGGCGTTCGCGAGATATCATGTTCACGCGCATGTGTAGAATTGAGGTCACAGTGACCTTGACCTTTGACCTTTGCACCACAAACGCGACTCATTTCCTCCTCACTATCAAGTGAATGTCTTTGCCAAGTTTGAAGAAAGTCTCTGAATTCGTTCTTATCTTATCTTATTCATATTCATATTTCTTATTCCGGTTGGTGAAGCGCGACTTGTTGTATTTGGATTTGTAGCGATGAATGACGTCAAGTCTTCGTCCTGTCGGTGCTGAGTTTCATATTTACGACTGAGACGACTGATAGCATGATGGACCAAAGTTAGACTAAAATGAAGAGGTGGCAACCGAGGGTCGGGTTAGACTACTTAAATAAATAAATAAATAAATAAGATATTCTCTGGATATATTTCATACAAATTTGGCTTTTTTTTCTGAGTCTAAATTATTGTGATGAGTTTTAAGGAGTGTGTGTGTGTGTGTGTGTGTGTGTGTGTGTGTGTGTGTGTGTGTGTGTGTGTGTGTGTGTGTGTGTGTGTGTGTGTGTGTGTGTTTGTTGACATTGTTTATTGGATACTCCTGTTCTTTCCATCTTTTCTCTTTCTTTTTTTTCAACATCTTTTCTACATATCCCTTTGAGCGAACTATAACAAATACTAAATATATAAATGATTATTACTGTGAGAGTGAAATTCTTCCAGGAACCAGAACCAAACAGTTCCTGCTCACATCATCCTATAGACGACCCTTCGGTCAGACAGATCCTCTCAGATACATCTAAGTTGGACTAAAAGTTTTAAGCCTGACGTGAGTGACGGTCTGGACGGAGGACGGTCGGATTTGTAGAAAGCAAATCAATCAGCTCAATAACAGCAAAGAGGAGGAGAAAAGCCTTCTCATGCGGTCTTACCCAAGATCATCCTGCGTCCGTCCACTTCTTCTCCGTCCCACGTATGTTCCCACTCTCGCTGCTCTCCTACTGGGCTGACTGGGATCTGAAGCAGCCGCCTCTCTGGCTCACAGAAGTCAGCGTGGAAAAGACATCCAGCATCACAACCTTCACTCTTCGTGTCGTCTCTCCTTCCCTCCTCGTCCAAACAGGAGACGCTGCGTCTCCTTCGGATCTCAGCCAGCTGTTGCGACAGGAGAAGCGCAGCAGCAGCAGCGACCGCAACACAACAAGCACTCAACGCGCTGCAACGACGGCTGTAATGTATTCTCTGTTCTGTATTCAGGCCAGCAGGAGGATCAGCGGAGAGATGGAGGAACCTCTGCACTACACCGACTCTCTTCCCCTCGCTCTCCGTCTCTCGCTCACATTTTTGGGGTTGGGTATAACCTAAAGGCACCTTGCGCTCCCGAGCCGTGATTGGCCCGCGGGCTGGTCCAATGAGAGCGTCGGCAGCCGAGCCTTTTCTCGGGGTGTTTGAATGAGGAGGCAGAGTGATAATGCTGCTGTCGATTCTGCTCTGCCTTCCTCTCCGTCACTCGTTCTCCACTGTTTACTATTGACCATCTCTGTTCTCCTCCCGTGTCTCTGCTTGTCTCTCTCTGTACTCCGCCTCTCTCTTCTCATCGACAGCATCTGAAATATGTCTCGGGGCACATTGATCTCTGCCCTGACAATATCCTCCTCCCCCCCGTGGGTGAGGCTGCATATTTCCTCTGTTCTCCCCCTTCCACCTGTCTGTCAGTTGGTTTTCACAAAGATCAGGGATGTATTTAAAAAAATGCTGAGTTCACGCCACAAACAAAGAAGAAGAGAGAAGCAGACACAGAGGTGCAGCGAAGACTGACAGCTTGAGAGACTCGATGAAGCATCGCGGCGGGAGAGTGGGGGGGAAGAAGGGGGAGGAGGGCGGAGATTGAGGTTAATGCAGACTGACTTGAGGATGAAAGTGTGGAGGTGAGGAAACGTGGAAGATTCGGTGAAACGGCACGATGATGAAGGAGGACGCTGGCAGCTGTTTGACAGGCGGAGAGTGCTGACTCAGCTCGCTGTAGCACGTCGCCGTCGCAACGTTTACCAGAATAACAGAGTCAAAGACGGATGATGCGTAACGGACATTCAGGCTTCGACAAACACTTTCGCACGAGATCAGACGGTCACATGACCTCCGGCTTCAGGCAGCCAGTGGTGTTTTCAAGTGAAGCCAGGCATTCCCGGGGTTTTTTTCACACTAGTTTCATTTTAAATAAAACACTTTAACAGTTTTGTCTCTCTTCTGTATTTCTCATGTACTTACAGCAGCTGTCAAAGAAGCATTTTCTGAAAAACAGAACATAGATTTGAGGTCTTGTTTCACTTTGCTTCCACAAAAATGTTGCCTACGCAACAGGAAGTTCTCCATTTCTACTGAACTTAACAAAATAAAAACACTAAATAAATGTGTTCATGCTGTGTGTGTTTAAGTTTGTGTGTGTGTGTGTGTGTGTGTGAGAGAGAGAGAGAGAGAGAGATACGGTTTCTTCATTAGTAGAGTCGGCCTGAATAATGCAGGCAGGTGTATTGTTGTGTCCGATGGAGCAGGTGCTAATGTGGCTGTCTGAGGGCGGAGGGTCAGACACAGCATGACTTTAATGGATGTCACCACGGCAAAATGAAACCGGACCACTGGGCTCGTGTGACAAACCGTGTGTGTGTGTGTGTGTGTGTGTGTGTGTGTGTGTGTGTGTGTGTGTGTGTGTGTGTGTGTGTGTGTGTGTGTGTGTGTGTGTGTGTGTGTGTGTGTCCTTGGGGATTTATGGTAAGGCTTTAAGTTGTTCACTTATGAAAACACTTTGCTGTTTCTCGCAGAAATAATAATAATAATTAAAAAAAACACTCAAAGATGTTATTTCAAGGTTGATAAATTATACGGTAGACTTAATTATGGGCTTTAAAAGATTGAGGTTTTATTATTCAAATATATGCAGAAGCAAATGTCATGGCTTTGTGTTGGAGCAGCAGCAGAGATAATAAACGGCCTTTATTGAGAATGTGCAGGAAACTGTGGGTTATTCAACATGCAGCAGAGCTGCAGACTGTGAAGATGCAGGCTGATGTTTTCACTATTTTTTTGGTCTTATTTGAATTAATTTGAAGTGTAAAATTGATTAATAAGTTTAGGATTGTTGATGCACTACTCCAGCTGCTCCAGGTTTTGAACTTTTGTACAGATATTCATGTTTCCCAGAGGATGTCTGACTTTAATGATCCCCTGACTTTCCCTGCAGCGCCACCATGTGGTTTACATTTGTGGTTTTGACTGCAGTGTCTCAACTACTCTTGTAGAATAAAGCTTTGTATGATGAATAAGCAATTTTGGTTTTTATCTGTCACTTTATGTCAGGGAAATAATATATTTATTTATTTTATTATAATTATTTATTTTTTATTTATCGTACCCTATTAATCCCCGAAGGGAAATGTCTTCACTACAGCAGGGGGGCTCTCAGGGGGGAGCTGCTGCAGCATGCTGCCACTAGCGTGGCGCCAGGTAACCTGACCTGAGGTGCATGTTTTTGGATGATGGGAGGAAGCCGGAGAACCCGGAGAGAACCCACGCAAGCACAGGGAGAACATGCAAACTCCGCACAGAAAGGCCCAGGACCGGATTCGAACCTCAGAACCTTTTAGCTGTGAGGCGACAGTGCTAACCACTGCACCACCGTGCCGCCCTAATTATGACTCTATTACATGATACAAGGTTTTTACTGCACATACGTTAACATTTTATTTATAGTATTCAATAGCTTTACTCAAAAAGATTTTATTTAAATCATTAAACAGGAGTTTCATGCCAAGGTTCATTTTTGAAATCATATTTGGCAAGAAATCTTTGATTCTTTCATCTTTTTGATTCTTTGGTTCACTTATTCTTATCTGCAACTTCAGCCGGCCGTCCATCCGTGCGTTGTCTGGGGAACACCTCGAGTAAATTTCATTAAATTTGGCACAAAACATTAATTGTGGCGGTCAAATATCGCTGTGACCTCATGTGACCTCATGTTTGTCCCATTCTTGTGATCCTGAAGCCATAACTGGGAAACCGAAACCATCCGGTCAGATACTGAATGTCTGACTCTCATCACGGGTCTCCACTTTGAAACTGTGCTGCTTGTAAAGATCTTCTGTGTTGTTGGGTTGAAGATGAAGAAACATCCATTTTTGAAGCATCATCTGCTGTCATGGCAACAGCTTTGTGATGTATCAGATTTATTAGACAAACTCCTTCAAAGTTTTATCTTGACTGACTTGGATCTAAACTGGTTGGTGGAGGCATAAAACTGCAAGGCGGGAATTGTAATGAGTGTTTGTTTTTAAAAGGGAAATCTTCAGCTTCTCATGTTTGTTAGAAGGTCAGATTTGTTGACTTCTGCCGACTTCTGATTTAAGATTCATCCGTCATCTTGGAAATAATCAGAAAACTTCCACACATTTGTTCTGGTTTAAAACTTATTTTCAAAAAGTACAATTATCAAAGTTTGGATCAGGGTTTAGTGAGTGACTGTCGGTAGCATCCTGTGTGTGTGTGTGTGTGTGTGTGTGTGTGTGTGTGTGTGTGTGTGTGTGTGTGTGTGTGTGTGTGTGTGTGTGTGTGTGTGTGTGTGTGTGTGTGTGTGTGTGAGAGAGTGTGAGAATGTGATTGTGATTGTGTGCATGTGACCTCTACCATCCTATCATTCCCTCACGCCGCCCCGGGAGGCCATAACTGTGTCGACAGGCTTGTTAAACTCTAATTTTAGCCTCGACCGTTAGCGGTGTGTCCTGAGGAGTCCTGCCAAGGTTTAATGAAGCCTTCATTTGATGTGTAACACATTCAGACAATCACAGATTAAAGAAACAAACATTCAGGTTTGTTTTGTTGGTTTTTTTTTAGTAGTTTGTTGACTGTGTTGTGTGATCATTTGGTTTCAAACACACTAACTGAAGCTGTGTTTGGTTGTAAATTTATTTGATGTGTTTCTGCGGTGGAGAAGGCTGTTTACTGCACCGCAGGGGTTAAAACAGGTGCTGGGAGGATAAAGACGAGGAATGAGCACTGTACGCTCTACATAAATACACACACACACACACACACACACACACACACACACACACACACACACACACACACACACACACACACACACACACACACACACACACACACACACACACACACACGGTTGACCAAACACACGTCTCCTGTGTGCAGTAGACGTAGACTCTGCTGCTCATTACAGCTGATGAGGAACGGACACTCAGATAAAACTCATATTGTTTAAGACAGCTGAGCAGCAGCTACCGACACATAAACACGTCTTTACGTATAATCACAAACGTTGGGTATAATCCTCAAAATTGCACGACGTCATTGAAGAAAAAACATCTCTATTTAATCCAAATTTGTATGTTGGAAATTTATATTTGGGCTTAAAATCATCACAAATAAATAAATATATTTAAATAATTCAAAGTTCCACATTTTCTAGAGCTTTTAACTACATCAGCAAAGAGATTTTTTTTTTTTAACCTTAAAGCTAATTGGGAAAGAAATATACATTTACAATCTGCCCTGATATACGAGCACATGTGAATGAAGTTTCATACTTCACGTCGAATCAGCTGAGAGACCATGAGAGTGCTTAACAGGAAAATCCAACAATCTTTTTGTTTTCTGTCAAATGCACCAGTTTTTTGTCTTTGGGTCGAAGTGGCAGGTTTCCACGAGACTCGTTCAGAAGAAGCAGTTTTTTGTTGTCTGATCTGATGAAGAGCTCATGACTTAATTATGACATCTGATGGATTCTTGGATTCTTTTTTCGATCATAGATAACTGTAGTTGCTCTACATTAAACTGCTTCTTCCCTTTTGAATCATTTCAGGTTATGAATATGAAGGTTAAGTTTGCCCTTGTTAAAGAAACCTAAAGTAATCCAAATGTTGGTCTTTATAGAGGAGACTGTGGCGATCCGTCGAGTCTCTTCTCATTTTTGGACCCTTTAACCAACTATATGTCGCCTTCAGGTAAAATGTCTTCCTCCTATTACGGTTATATTGATGATTATTTTTCTCTCCTGTGTTTCTGGCTTTATGAACTTTTCTATCCTGCTGCGATGCCAAAAATGTGAGGAAATATGCAGACAATGCCTTCTCTATTGAAGCCGAAGCTCACCCTTCCTCCTCCTCCTCCTCTCCCTCTCTTCTTCTCCCATTCCTCCCCTGCATCGTCCCGACGGTGCAGGTGAGAGGTTGAGGAGGTCAGACCGGGTCTGAGTCTCATCTGACACTCAGTGCTGATGTTTGCAGAAGAACTCTCATCAACGAGAGAAGCCTTCAAAGCCGGTCGAGCTCTGTCACTCGCTCTTTATTTCTGCTCAGAGTATTGCAGTAATGAGGGGATCCCGGCTCATCCAGCCTCTCACTTCTTTTTAAGGTGATCAAAGGAGCTCGGTCGGGATCTTACCTGAGCTCCACATCGGTGGTGTCTGTTCCTCACGATGCTTGAAGTGATCCCGTGTCCAGTAGAGCGTCCAGAGTCCGGCTCGTCAGCCAGCATAAAGTACCGTAAACACACGTCCTCTTTGGGTCGGATAAATATTCTCAGGTTAGCGTGGAGAGATGAATGAAGTAGCGCTCGGCGACATGAGAACCCGCAGCAGTGGAGGAGGAAGCGCTCGGTGCAGGCAGCCACATGCCCACCGCGTGGCTGCATCAAACAGCCAGCACCTTGATGTTCACCTCCTTCATCTCCCTTTATTCCTCCTCTGCTTGTAATCCCTCTGTGTTTTCTCCTCGGCGGCCCTTCATGCCGTCACCTCCTCCTCGGGAGTGAAAGAAACAAGTGCACGAGTTTCCAGAGGCTAATTCTGCTTCTCAGGACGGGGAACCTAATATTTGAGGACAACTGTGGAAGGAAGGGAGATACAGGCAGAGAGAGAGAGAGAGAGAGAGAGAGAGAGAGAGAGAGAGAGAGAGAGAGAGAGAGAGAGAGAGGGAGGGAGGGAGGGAGGAAGAGGGAGAAAGAGGAGGGGCAGGGCAGAGAAGACCCAGCGACCGATGGCAGATCAGAGGAAGTCAGGACTAGAGTGTGTGTGTGTGTGTGTGTGTGTGTGTGTGTGTGTGTGTGTGTGTGTGTGTGTGTGTGTGTGTGTGTGTGTGTGTGTGTGTGTGTGTGTGTGTGTGTGTGTGTGTGTGTTGTTGAGGAGGAGGAGGAGGAGGAGGAGGGTGGCGGGCGAGTCCTTGAAACTTGAAAGGAAATGTTGACATGGAGAAGCAGAGGGAAATCTGATTGGTGGAGGAAGCAGATGGTTTACAGGCAGGTATGTTGTGTATTTGTTGTGTTTGATCTTTGAAATGGGACGACTGCTTTCTGTCCGTGACTGTTTAATGGATGTTGAATATAATAAATAATAACCATCAAACCGTTGCTCAAACACTCCTGGACGCTGGTGAGCACCTCCGTCCCGCGTCCCTCGGCTCATCAGTCCTCCAGTCCTTAAACTGCTAAAAGCCAGAAACACATCAATTATGTAATCGATGAATTGAGGTCAAAATGAAAGTAACATGAAGAAGAGACCTTAATTATTTGTTAGTGTTTCTGCTGCATTTTATCTGCAGTTTTCTTGTCTGTCAGAAACATATTGAAGTGGATAAAAAGTGGGATTTAGACGAGTCTCTCCAGGAACATGTGATCTAATTAACGCAAATTCAAACCATTTTTAGGCAAAAAAAAATGACGTCAACAGAAGCTCGACTGAAGGTATTACAGCATAAAGTAGTAATTACAAACAAAACTCCAAAACGCTTCTTCCAGCTACAAAAAAGCCTGAAAAGACATCATTTAAAACGGGAGCAGGACGGTCGTTGCCGTGGAGACGGTCCACTGTCTTTGCGTTGGTGTAAACTGGCAGATGAAAACGCTGATCGCTGCAAATCTAAACCACTGACAGCCTCTCACTCACCCTTCAGCTCAATTTGTCTTCCAGTGAAACTCCCAAAGTGAAGCGCTGAGATGATGAAACTGAAATGTGGGCGGCTGTGAGATGAACACATTTGACAAACATGATACTGTGGGAGTCCCGTGTGCGAGCCGGCCGGGTCCACCTGGCTGCCAGCGAAGGTGTGGATTCAGATCGGATGTCCTAAATGTGCTTGCGGGGTTCATTTTGGAGGAGGTAGCGGAGTATTGGGTGGAGGAGATGAGACTGACGCATGGCGCAATGTCGAGTAAATGTCACGCTAATTCTGTTCCGCTAAACGGCCGCAGCTCCGCTCCGCTGGACACCGGAGATAAACGGGAGATAAACGGGAGATAAACGGGAGATAAACGGGAGATAAACGGAGATAAACGGAGATAAACGTGTGGTTCAAAGTAGTTGATCAAAGCAACACGGACGGTTTAATGACGTCCAGTTTAAAAGAGAGACGTTGCTTTAAAACACAGAGAGGCTTTAATGTGAGCAGTAAAAGCAGCATTGGCAGCGTCCCACCTCCAATCACTCAAATCCCCCCTTGATTATTTAATTATTATCCCATTTACCAAGTATGCACAAACACACACAAACACAAACACACACACACACACACACACACACACCAACAACAACAACTCCTGACAACGTGCCATGTAGGGGTTAGGTTAAGGGACAGTGAGGAAGGACGGCAAACTGGAGCAGTAAGCACATTTCATCAGAGGATCCAGTTACACACACACACACACACACACACACACACACACACACACACACACACACACACACACACACACACACACACACACACACACACACACACACACAAAGTCATGTTTCTATCACTTCAGAGGACATTACATCGACTTACACTCACCATTACCCCCGCCTGTTCAACCCTGACCTCACACACGTCTTCATACTAATGATTTATTTTATAGGAAGTTTCTTTTTGTTCTCACAACATGAGTTAATCAGTGGACACTCTGCCATGAAATCTTTACAGTAACGCTCAGCATCACATCCGGTAGAGTCATGCAGGACGTTGTAGTTCCCCTCCTCTGATCTATATATGGCTCATCGATGTCGCGGAGTCGTTTTAATGTCACTAATCTGCTGCTCTCAGAGATGCAGTCGAGGCTCGCTGTTCTCACTCTGTTGTTGGCAGTCGTCTCCACACTTCATTTAAATTCTTGTTTCTGTCCTCAGAGGTCGTACGAGACTCATTCACATACTGAAGTGTACTCTAAGAGGAAAAACCAGAAGGTTCTCTGGATGACAATAACTCAAGAAAAGATGTTTTTTTTTTTATAGAAGGAAGCTATTATTTTGTGAGTCTTTTTAGTTTTATAAAACTTATCTTAATTCCTCTGCCACCCATCAGATCTTCTTTTCTTGTTGATAAAAAACATACAAAATGTTATTGATAGAAGCAATATGCCTTCACTTATACCTTAAAATTCTCCATTACAAGTACGTCATCCATTCAGCATCTTATTTAAGTAAAAATACAGAAATATTATCAGTAAAATGTCCTTAAAGTATTAAAGTAAAGGTACATAAAATCAACAGAATGCTGCCGCTCTATATTATAGTACTACAAACATTTAAGCTCCAGATTTAATGCAGCGAGTCAACGCGTAGTGGATTTTAAACAGCTTGTATAAAGCTGTACAAGTTAGTCTTTAAACATTTCTACTTCAGTTTATTACACTTCATAATACCTTCATACATTTTGTAGCATAAAATCTTATTCTGCAATGTAACTTGTAACTACAACTGTCAGATAAAGGGTGTGAAAAGCTCAGCAAGTACCTCAAATACAATAACATGATTTAATGGACTTCCATTTTTGACATTTTTCTCTTTTTCATTTTGAGATTAAAAATAAATAGTTTTGACAGAGTTGTCTCTTCATATCCTGCTGACCGTTTTATAAACAGCCACAAAGCGAGAGGAAGTCTAAAGAATATTATTAGATTTAAATCAGGTTTTGAGAAAAAATCTTGTATATATATATTCAGCTGCATGTCGGAGGAATAAACTGCCTGTCTCGATCAAACTAAACCGAGTTGAGAGTTTTAAATCAGATCTTAAGAAAGGGTTGTTAAAAAAAGTGTGAAGTTTATATATGCAAAAAATTAATCATGATCATGTTTAATAAATCGTAATCATTGGATGATCCACTTAATGCTTTAATTAATGTGTTGTTCATTCATGAATGAAAGACTTTGAACTCGTGCTACTTCCTGCTGATTTCATGAAGCATATTAATGCATGAATTCATGCACGAATCCAAAAGACCAAAACTTGTCCGCGTACTTGCAGACTGAAGGCATGAATTCATCTCTTTCCTTCTTTATGGGACTAAAATAGTTTTGTGCTTTCTTCTTGTTTTCGCTCCCACCTACATGAGAATGATTGAAACATCATTTTTCTGATTATCTATGAAGGAATTTTCTCATAAAATCAAAGTGAAGTTTATCCAACAACAACATTGAACCCAAACAGGACTTTTCCTTCAAACTGTTCCAGCTCTGTTGTTTTCCTCTCTCGTCTCTTCCACCCCAGCAGTCCTGGTGAGTTCTGTCTCTTCTGTGTTCATTCATTTTTCCACCTCAGGGATAAAAGCGCCGACCACATCCCTCCTCTCTGTTAGCCCTTACACTTCAGTGCTGCCTTTGAAGATTTAATCAGTCAGGTTTCCTTGATTAATCCTTTTTCATGTCCTTTTACGGTAAATAAGTGCAGCGTCTGATACGATCACTGGCTGCTCAGAGAGGACAGCATGCAGATTACTGACAGAGCCGAGTCCCCAGGTATCTTCATTAGCCTGATTATTCTCATCCAAACACACTCCATCAACCAGTTTACATGTAAATAGGTTAATTCTATTCCCACTCCTGACTCACTCTGCTGGCACGCTGTGTCAAACAGACGAGATCTCGCCGAGTGTTGTCTGTTCTGTCTTCGCCTCCACACTCATCATGCTGGAAAATATCAGACACACGACGAACAGATGTTTGATTTAATTCTGTATGAAGGTTTTACAGCAGAACTGAGTCTCTGTCGTCTGCTGAGAAGCCAAACAGTGAAGGATCCGAGTCCTGACAGAAAGCTTTAGTCGCACATCAGTGTTACATCAGGCGGTCCAACGTTGACACCTCGTGGCCAAATGCTTAACTCTCACCCGACGGATGAGTTTTCTTTCTTCCACCAGCAGGTGGCAGTGCAGTTCTTTTTCAGAAATATTTCAGATTTACTTCTGATTAATGTCATAATATTTTTTTTAAAAAAGGTGTGCACATACAGTACAAAATGCTATTTGAGATGCTGTTAATGTTGCATCAGATGCTCTTATGATGCCGCGTCCTGTTGTGCAGCAGCGGCGGCGGCGACGAGGAGCTGCAGCGCTGACTGCCTCTCTCTCCTCAGGATTAGTGAATTAATGCAACCATTCAGACACTGAGCGCTGATCAGCTGCTTAATACTGTTTTATCCCAAATAACACAACCGCCATTGCACGCACGATGTGAGCACTTACAGAGACACACAGACTGCACATGAACATACCGTTCATATACCTACTGGAACTAACACACACTTCATGTTGTTGGGAATATTATTCAGGCTGAAGGAGGTTTTTATACCGACATGTAAAACATATGAATATCTGTAAGGCTTTATTTTAAATTTCTCTGAAGAAACTGCAAAAATGGCAAAAACACAAATTTTCTCTTCTTGAATCAAAATAATTGTTAATTTGTTGATTCCATGTGATTAAAGCTATTCATTTTGAAGTTTTTTGGATAACTGTTTCTAGTTTTCATACAAATAATATAAAAGTACATGATTCTGTCAAGGAAACCTCTTTGAAAATATTAGAAAATTGATTAAAATAAAAACAGCAGACCCTCGAAATAAGGCTTCGCCAAAGAGCGATGTATTCATCCAGCAAAGTGCGTCACTGAGATTAAAAGTCGGAGGGGTCAAAGGTCAAAAAGGGTGAGGGTGAATGCAGCGCTGTCATTGTCTGGAGTGCAGAAGTGTCCTTTACAAAAAGGCAGATCGTTTTTTCTTTTCATCGAATCCGTTAGTCTATCGTTTATCTGTCATTTATCAGGAGGATGAACGAGGACTCTGCTGCATGTTCGGTGTCAAACGTCCCGTCTGCGTCTCCGAGCACACAGACGTCCTACTTTTGTTCTTCATCCTGCCTCTTTCAAGTTAGTGCCTGGTTTTTGGTTTTTTCCTGCACTACAAACACACACAGGCTTACACTAATCCTGGAGAAAACAAAGCGGTATATTTCTCCCTGCACAGGTCAAGCGTGGGATTATGAGCGTTTCATCCATAACAGAACTCCAACGTCGTGCTCGCCCGTCCTCGTTGGAGACGGAGCGACGCGGTGGACGTTGTGCAGCGATACTCAGGAAGGTGATGCAACTGGTGACCGTGATTCTTTCAGACCATTCCCACCAGTGACCCATGACCCCGTGTGACCTCTGACCCCTCTGACTGACCTCTCAGTGGGTGGCCTTCACGCTGACCAGACTGTGAAACAACAGGAGAGGCTGCTCTGAGATCAGATCTCCGTTGTTGTTGGCTTGTGGATTTTCTGTTTTTATTTGAATGCGTTTCCAATATTCAGCTCTGTGTTTCTCCACTCAATAAAACTTCAGGCTTATCCGGCCCCATAAATCTTGATGTTTACACATGCGTGTTCTGTGTGTGTGTACGTATGAAGGAGACACGAGTATGAATGCACAGACATGTATTTATTACATATGCGTGTGTTAAGTTGTGGTCTGAGTGGATGTCAGGACAGGATTATGCCGACCGAGTGTCAGAGGAGAAGAAAATCTGCAGAGGCGTGCGGCCATGTTAATCATAAATCTTTATCTCACAATCCTGCCTCGTACATCATTAAAGGACGGCCGAGGGATTAGTGACGCTAAACCACCGAGATGTGGGGAGAAACAAAGTAAACAGGATACCCTGCTGATGGTGGTGCTGATAGATCTACCGCTATCTTCCTATCTCTATCTGTCGGTGTATCTCTATGTCTCTATATATCTATCTGTCTATCTATCTGTATCTCTATATATCTATCTGTCTATCTATCTGTCTACATCTCTATCTGTCTATCTATCTGTCTATATCTCTATCTGTCTATCTATCTGTCTATATCTCTATATATCTATCTGTCTCTATTTCTATATATCTATCTGTCTGTATCTCTATGTCTCTATATATCTCTATATATCTATCTGTCTATCTATCTGTCTCTATCTATATATATCTATCTGTCTGTATCTCTATGTCTCTATATATCTATATCTCTATATATCTATCTGTCTGTATCTCCATGTCTCCATATATCTCTATTTCTCTGTCCTTTCCTCTTTCTCACATCTATTTTCCTATCTATCTACCTACTGTTTATCTAGCTCGCTCTATATCTACCTCTCTCTGTCTACGTTCCCCTATCTATCTCTATTTCTACCTCCCACTTATCTCTGTATCTCCATCTCTCAATCTTTCCTTTGTCATTATCTCTCCTTCTCTCTTTGTCTTTATCTCTCTCTCCATCTCTCTATCTTTATCTTTCTATCTCTGTCTATCTTTCCATCTATCTCTATCTATCTGTTTCTCTCAGTATTTATCTTTCTTTCTATGTCTCTTTATCTCTGTTGATCTCCATTTCTTTTTCTATCTCTTTATTTATCTCTGTCTCTATCTTTCTCTCCTCCTCCTTCATTTTTCTGTCTCCATCTCTACCTTTCTCTCACTTTAAGAAGTAAACACAGAATACACTGACATGTTTCAACTTTTAATACTTTAAAAACATCCATTTTCTAAAAGACACAAAAATGAAAAAGACTAAGAAAGAAAAACATCCAACTGAAGATTTTCACAATGTGAACCTGAGAATTATATTTTTGCTTCTCTCTTCTAAACTCCACAATTATTTTCCTGCACTTGGTTTGCTCAGAACATTTTCCTTTCTTCTTTCATCTCCCACAGACGATCGGCGACGTCGTTTTCACAGATCGACCTTCGAGTGCGTTTCGAGTGCAAAACATTAAAATATTATGCGACACAACAGAAGGATAAGAGACGAACTATCAGTCTAAGTGGTAAACAGAGAGAAGTCTAGACTACAAGTATGTACAAATAAAAAAAACAGACACGTGAACAGACTCCATATATACTGTATTAAATTAAAGAATAAATAAAAATACTTTATGTAGAATATCTGACGTTACCAAAGCTAAATTAGAAGTGCTTACAGGACCAGAGAAACTGGTCAAAACGGCCAGAGCAACATTTCCTCAGTGGACCGGCGAGGTCCTCGTTTCATTTGGTCATCAGTTCGGAAGAAAACGGTTGAAGTTAAGTATGTTCTAACGTTAACGATGTTGAGCGGTGCTCGTCTACTGTGGAAACGCACCACACGTGTAAAAAAGAGAAGTTTTTATTCTACAGTTCTACCAGAAGTCTACAGAAAGAGATCGATCCTTTGCTCTTAAAGTCGGCGAGACGTCGGCGACCCTCAGAGTTCATGAAGGATCACGAACGGGACTCCACCAGTCAGCTCGTATCGACCCCCCCGGTCCGTTTCAGTCTCTGTAGACGGAGGTTATCTGTCGGTTGGGCATGTGTGGGGGATGGTAGGAGTTGTACGGCCCCTCTAAGTGCACATCGTAGCCGGTGTGAGTCTGATACAGGACCTGGTCCACGGGGGAGGGGGAGTAGTGGTGTGAAGGCGGGTAGTGGGGCGACGTATCCTGTTTGGTCACCAGGTTACTGCTGATGCTCAGAGGCGGCGTGGGGGGCCCGTCGTACGGAGGCGTCCCCACGCCGCCGGCGTTGTACTCGCTGGGCGAGTGGTTGTCGTACGGTCCTCCTTTCATCGCCCGCAGGTGGAGCAGGTGAGCTGAGTCAAAGGTGCCGTAGGGGGGGCTCGGCAGACCGGGGGAGGAGTAGCTCACCATGCCGCCGAGAGGGGCGGCTGGCGGCCGGACTCCGTGTCGGTCCTCGGGCCTCATCCCGGGGCCGGGAGACGGTCCCAGCTGCAGGCAGCCGGCCACCAGGTTGCTTGTGGGCTGCGAGAGGCCCTTACACAGCGTGTCCATGAAGGCCCTGCTCTCTGTGGACAGGCCCCCCTCCAGAGCCTCGGACAGAGCGCAGATGTAGTTGCGGGCCAGCCGGAGCGTCTCGATCTTGGACAGTTTCTGTGTTTTGGAGTGGCAGGGCATGATGGTGCGCAGGTTCTCCAGGGCGTCGTTCAGGCCGTGCATACGCGAGCGCTCCCTGGCGTTGGCTTTTACACGCCTGGCGCGGAAACGCTCCTGCCGGGCCTTCGTCATCCTCTTTTTCTTCGGCCCTCGTCGTTTGGACTCATTCTCGTCCTCCTGTTCTTCTTCTGCGTCCTCCTCGTCCTCCTCTGCGTCCTCGCTCCCCATCTCTCGGGCCTGCTGGCTCACTCCGCCCGCTCTGTAGTGGTGGGACGAGACCGACGTGTCTCCGTCGGGGGAGCTCATGTCTCCGTCCATCCACTGCAGAGGACTGACCACCTCCTCTCCCTCCCCGGGTCTCGCGTATGGCTTAATCATCATCGTACTCTGCGGAGAAGAAAACATCTCTGTCACCACCAGGTCTCAGTAAGGGATCTATCACTTTGAACGAATGATTGACAACTTCTTGTTATCGACTTCACTCTTAAAACCACAGAAGAACAGTAATGGTGGACGATAACAAACTGGATTCATTCGAACATGGTTTTAAAGTAAAATGTCACATACTTGTACTTTAGTATTTCCATTTTGTGGTACTTCTACTTGTTCATTACAACATTTACTCAAGTTATTTTGCCTGTTTTGACTTCACATTGTATGAGTTCACAACATGTGATGTATAATTAAAACTTTCAATACTTAAGCTACATTTTGCTGATAGAAACTTCATATATTTAATATGCTGTTTATTTCATTTTGCTTCTTTTACTGAAGTAAAGGACACGGGTCGGTTTTTTTTTTTTTTCCGTCCCTGAAAAACACCCAACAGCCTGTTTGGGGTCAACTCTCAGATTCTTGGCCCATTTCAGCTTAAAGTAGTCCGGAAGAGTATTAGTTGAGCCAAAGTGTAATGACAGGATTAAAGAATCACAATGTCAGGTTATATTAAGATAAATCACAGTTTTCAGATAGCTTCTTAAATCATTAGACAATGAAGGTTTAACTTCCTTTGCTTGATATTAAAGGCATGTTAACAATGATAAACCATTACAGTGGTCATTGTTAACAATGAGACCACACGTTTTTCACAATTAAACACTTTTAGAAAATGTGTTTTTTTTAAATATTTTTTCAGACTCTAATTTGAGAAAAAATATAGGATTTGATTTTCTCCAATAGAGAAGAAGATGACAGAAAGTATTCTATAACAGTTTACCACATGACAAAAGTACATTTTCAGACCTTTTTGGTGCCTACATTGAATATTTCTGAAGAGGTTTTGGTGGGATTTAAGGGGGCTGGCCACCTTGTCCCTAAACGCCGGCCTACGGCCCTGTAAAGGATGTGACCTGGAGTCAGTGATTACAAGTCTTCATTCAGCAGTTATAAACAACAATAACAATCTAATATTTCTGTAAACTGTGGCTGTCAGCAGCACAAAATGACCGACGCTTTCAGCACCGGACAGTTCCTTCCTGGCGCGCGCTGCTCAGCCACAGGTGCCTCTGATTGGCCAACACGTCACGAGCTGTTTTTTAAAGATAGTCTGCTATAGATTCCTCTGTTTTTCTTTTTTATATATATATAAAAGCTATACGTTATGTGTTCCCCTGCTGCCACGGTAATCCCGGACAACTTGTGAACTGGTAATACCTCGGCAAGATAAAGTCACAGACTGGACTTCAATCTGGGGCATCGCAGGATTTACTCCGTGGATGAAGCGGCGACCATGGGATTAAATGAGATCGACATCCCCCTCAGATCACCGGCCCACACAGCGCTCAGATTGAATTGAAATACATATTTTCAGGCAGAAAGGTTCGTGTTTCGCCATAAATTGCGTGCTTGAGCTGTTATTTGCTGAATGACGAGGGAAGCATTTTTTCTTCTACACTTTTTTTCATTAGAGAAACTCTAATCATCGCTGTGTAGTTGTTTTTATTCTAAAACAAACTGGTAAGAGACAAAAAACGACTGCATTACAATTAAAAACACATGTAAAGTGTGTGACGAGTTCAAATACACTTTAAAATCTTAATTAAGTCCTTTTAACTGCACATTGAGTCCGTTTTGAAACCTACCGGCGCTGAAGTGTGAAGTTTTGTCGGCTGATATTTGTCCTCTCTCCGCCGGATCACAGTCTCTCTGCGTCCATCAAGCAGCGTGCAGGTTGCGTGCCGAGCCGTGCCACCGTGTCTCAGTGCGGGTCACTCTGCGGGGGCTGCGGGTTTTAACCTCCGCGTCGAAGCTCCTCCTCCCACTCCCCTCCAATTCCTGTCGACGCGCTCCATCTCGCGCGTGGCCGGCCCGTGGCTCACTCGTCTGTGTGTGTGTGTGTGTGTGTGTGTGTGTGTGTGTGTGTGTGTGTGTGTGTGTGTGTGTGTGTGTGTGTGTGTGTGTGTGTGTGTGTGTGTGTGTGTGTGTGTGTGTGTGTGTTAGAGAGGCCCAGGCCTTTGTTGCTTTGCAGGGGCGTCCGCCAAATCCTCCTCCCGTTCGCATTGAGCGGTGGGGAGACGCGCTCAGCCGCCTGAGCCTAACTGTATGTGACAGCTTGAAGTTGAATGTGAGCAGGTGTTTGCTCCATCCCTTCTTCCAGCCATCCATCCCTCCGCGCCGCCGAGATGTGGCTGTTGAACGAGTTCATCTGGCCCGAAGAGGCTGCTCGGACCAGAAGGGGAGAGTTTGGTCACGTGAGGTGAGCGGTTCTGACTTCAGGAGGTGCTTCCTCCTCCTCCTCCTCCTCCTCCTCTCTGCAGGACGCTGGTGCTGCGCTGATGGATGTTGGAGCCGATTAATAATCTATATATCAAACTATAAGATCATTTGGTTTCAGTCAATGAGCACCTTTAGTTTCCACACACAAAACACAACTTCATGTAAAATATCCACCTCAGTTCAAGGAGAATTTGCCACAAAAAAAAAAGAAGTCCAATATTGATGAAGGATGATGAAGACCATGAAATGTGACTGAAAGTTCCAAAGACTTTTGGTGTGCTAAATAATTTTTTTCTGTGACAAACAAAATTGTTCATGTTTGAGAAAATTAAGTATAAAAAGAAATTGTTCTCTAAAACATCAAACTATATTTGGAACGACCTAATATATTATAGATTAATATGTAATAATACATTTACCTTTCAGTTCACTGCAAGTCACAACCAAAACACTTGTGACTGACTTTATCGTGATTTATTATATTTCCCCAAATAACTAAGCTAGAATGGGAAAATACCCGCAGTAATTCTAATAATTGTTGAAAAATAAACAGTAAAAGGAAAATTAAAATGTTCCTACAATAACAGTAAGAAGTTATTTAGGTCAGATTATAACATGTAAAAATGAAGATATGTGTTTTGTTTTAATTACAGATGAGCAAACCTGGAAAAGGTGACCAACGTGGAGGTTTTAAGAAGAACATATTGTCACTCATCATTTTTTAATCGGGAGCACAAGAACTGAGAATATGTTTCATACCGAGCCTCCAAATGCTCTAACAGAGTTCCCGGGTGAAACCCAAACGATGCGCCTCTCACTGGCGGTTCATTCCCAAGCCGACCACCTTGGCCGCTGCTCCTCCCCCTGCGTCTTTTTCCTGTCCTATTCCACACCTGCAGCCTGAGATGGGAACAGCAGAGCCTCCTGCGTCCCCAGAGTGGAAGCGGCGGGGGAATATGATAGCCGAGGCCTCGTGCCCCCGTTGCACACGCTCATGATTACAGTCTGTAACAATGAAAAACACTAAATTCAACTCATCTTTTTTCTTTTCGAGGCACGAGCTGCATCCCAACCTGCAAAACAACCGATTCTTTTAGGACCAAATGGATGTTTCTTTTAGCTTATAAAAAAAACTAAATGTCAGTTAAAGTTTGACCTACTTGCAGCCGGCTCTGTCGTCCGATCTTTATGCTCCACAAGTGGCAGCACCGTATGTATGCCATGATGTCCCCTGGTCCCTCCGTCCTGGCCCCCACATGAGGAAGGAAGTCCTGCTGCAGATGGTCTTTGCTCAAACATATCTCTTATTTTGTGGCTCAGATGCTGATCTATCCTCCACTGGCTGCTGCGCTCACTCAGCATGCTCACACAGCATCGCCTTTTCTGGGTATTGTACTGTATGTTTGTGAGATGGGACTTTATTATGGGGTAAAGGACGGATAAAACTTCACTCCAGTACACACACAAACATGACCTTCCTCCCGGTCCCCAGCGGTTCTGTGTGACAGCAGGGGAAAGTGGCTCCTGTCCATCTGTCATACTGGAAGTCCTCGGAGAGATGCCGGCACCGCGGCGTGAAGAGTGTGTGTATGTTAGTGTTTGTGTTCATGTTTGGAGGTGAGGACGGATCGCATGTGCAGAAATCAGAAAGTTTTCCCTTTATGCACAATAGCAGAATCTGATTTCACTGCGGCGATAGTCCGGGTTGTGTCTCCCACTCTGCACGCCTGAATCCGCCTCAGAATCTACAGCATTGATAAGAGCAGTGACAATACGCTCATCAAATTGTTCGCAGAGCAAACAAAACCCACCAGAGAATGAACGTTGCTCCGTGTTTCATGCTTCCTCATCAACTTTAGAAATGGCCGGCATCTAAGCCCAACTTGAACCTCCCTCCAGCCCCGGCCGACCCTGGGGAGACAGGGTGATGTTGACCATGTGTCCCTCTCTTAACCATCTTATTGATGGACCCCACTGCTGGGTAAAATCCCTCCTCACCCCCCCAACCCCTAAACCCCCTTAACCCTTTCCTAAACCCTCTGTTGGCCCCCCGTTGTGCGTGCTCATTGGCTGACCGCCTTCAGGCGTCCCTTTTCCACGGGCCCATTGTCTGGCCCCGTAAGCAGCTTTGTTTCTGCATGTGCAGCTGGGCTAGCCCGCTCAGCCATTAGCCGCAACACGCTAAAGGGAGAGCGGGATAATATAATTACAAAACAAAAGTCAGGTGCCTCACGAGATCTGCCAGGAGGAGCCCATTCGGGGAGATGCGAGGACACGCTGGCGGGTGGCCAGCTATAATTTGATTATGAAGTTGTGCGAGCGACAAAAGAAACAATTGAACCTTTTGTTTTTTTCCTTTTATTTGCCCCACTGTGATTTAATTTGATTCCATTGGGGCTTCAAAAAGAGGGCAGTGTGAAAAGAGAGAAGATTTACTCTTCTAATTTCCAGAGTCAACCAGCTCAGAAAATGTAAAATGATCTAAAATTCTTGGCTCCATTGTCGTGTTGCTGCAGCGCGTCGACTGCCTGTGAGGCCCAGAATCAGAGCTGAGAGCTTCTCTGCGCACTGACTGGTCTTGTGCTCTTGTTTTGCATGAATGCACACAGACTGGTGGACAATAGGATCAGTGGCAGATCCATCTCCTGTAATACTTTCTTTAAACAGGGCAGCAAGTGTGTCCCCCTGTTCTGTCGGCAGACCCGAATTTATCCTGTTAGTCACCCTAGATGAGTGAAAGAGTAAAATCAACCCCCATCCCAGCTGGACACACACACACACACACACACACACACACACACACACACACACACACACACACACACAGGGATGCACCCATTCACACAGGCACACACACACACACACACACACACAGATACTTAACCCCACACTGGGGAGTTACAGGCACACACACAGCTTCATGGACAGCTGATAAGAGCAGGTTTAGCTGGTGGCTACTGTTCAGAGCAGGTCAAGCAGAACCAGATCAGTTAATGTCTTTTTGTTTCTATAGTTCATACTGCAAAAGGCTGCATTTCGTTTTGTTGTTGTTTTGTTGTGCTGTTGCATAAGACAATAAGCAATTGTGTCACATGCTCGTACCACTCGGAGGGGCTAGTGTCGGTATTGTGCCCGCTCAGGGTGTGTAAACGCCCATTTTGTGCCCCATTAGGCACAGCGTGATGGCGCCCCTGGGAGAGAGCAGCGCATTCTCATGCTCGATGAGACTCCTCAGGAAGATCAGTCAGCAGTCTGCTTTATTAGAGAGCTCTGCATATTGTACACAAACCCATATCAGAAGGTCAATCTGTTTACTTCTTTTTTTTTTTTACAGGATGTACCAAATGAAAACGAGCTGTTGCGATACATTTACATCACTTCTGTTGGGAATATTAGAATATGAGCCGAAAACACTTCTTTACGATTCTGTAATTTTCTTTTATCGTTTTAGTTCCTGGGAGTCGCAGGAAAAGCCGAGCCGATGAACTTCTTCCCGTCACCGTAGGAAGAGTTATCCCAGGTGTACGTCTGGATGAAGAGCTGTTTCCCTCCCAGGCTCAGCTGACACCTTATCGGATGGAGGGAATAAAAAAACATTTTAAAATCAGAAGAGATGCATTAAAAAGGACGTGTGGATTCACTGACTGTTTTCCAGGGCGAGTGATGTAACAGAGGCTGTAGATGGCGAAGTCGAACTCGGGGCTGCAGCCGATCACCGCGGAGCCGACCTGCTTGAAGTAGCCGTCCCACATGAACTGCATCCCCATGACGTCGGGATACGTGTTCCACTGAAAGGAGAAGAGAAACATGTGCACACGTCACACACTTCAAAAGCATGTCGGGTGTTTATCGTGGATGCTTACAGGCCCGTTGAAGCTATGGCTGTAATAGTTCAGCTTCCCCCGCTTCTCCAGAAGATAAAGCTGGATCCAGTTGTGGAAACCGGACACCTTTCCTCCCTTGATCTCTCCTGTTACAGAAGGGAGTTTTTATTATTATTAGTAATAATAATAATAATAATACGAATATATTTGTGTTTAGGAGAAATCTGCTCCGTCCAAACCTGCAAAGATGTGCTCGAAGCCGCTGGAGTCCAGCTTGTTGTTGTTGCGGGAGTACAGGCCGAACCACATCATCTTCAGGTCGTGAATGAACTCCTCCTCTGATGCATAAACCCCTTCAAATACAGAAATAACATCCTTTGAACGACCCGACCTTCGTGTGAGCGCAGGATGTGTCCTGAAGAACTGCGGTGACCTTTGGTGAAGAGGAAGGCGAACAGCTCTCGGCCCAGCTCGGTGTTGGACATGGTTTCCTTCAGGAAGGTCTCCTGCTCGGCCTTCTGCTGAGGACTGAAGTCCTCCGTCTGTCCCGTCATCCTCTGGTAGTTGTCCAGCACGGCCAGGAAAGCAGTATACGTGGGCCTGGAGAAGAGGGCGTCCTCGTCCAGGAAGCGGAACAAGCTGGAAGCACAGACGAACCGGTAAACGCATCCAGTCGAAGAAGAGTCGGGGACAGAGTGATGAAGATGAAACTCACGGCTTGGAGGAGAGGTCCTTCTTGGAGCCGGTCTGGGAGTCGGACACCAGAGCCTGAGGGTCGATGACCAGCTGTGAGGCCGAAGCCTTGTTGGAGTCCAGAGTGTAAAGAGCCTCAGAGAGAGCTCTGATCTCCGAGTCAGTGATCGCACCGCCTCCGTCACCTCCGTCACCTGACGGACATCACAGACACACAACGTCTCACATCACTGCTCATCTGCAGGAGTCCTGGAAGTTTGTACTGGTGGACATGGAAAATAACCAAGTACAGATTTCCATTTAATTCTACTTTATCCTCCAACTCCACCACAATCCAGAGGAAAATTCAAATACATTACTTTTATTTTACAATTATTGATATTTACAAAATATGAGCCTGACATAACATAAGTTAAAAATACATAATCAGTTCAGATCAATTTGATGCTAATGGAGGACATGATAGGTTCTGTTCTTAAACATCACTACAGTATATCAAATATTTCAGCTGATGCTGCCTCATTTTAATAACACCAATTTAAAAACCTTAATGTTTCATACTTCAAGTGAAAGTTATAATTAGTAATAATTCGAAAGTAAAATTTTAAATATAAACATTTTTCATATATATTTATATTGTAATATTGCCACTTTATTTAAGTTTAAAATCTTAAATATTACTCCTATAATTATTACTTTAAGGCCAAAGATGAAGTTGAGAGAAGAGCTTTTAATATGTTGAGTAGCACAACAGCGACACCTGTTGGTCAGAGAGTGAAATAATATATACCAACAGAGGCTCATCATGAGCCAGCAGTGGTGGAAGAAAAGTTCAGATCCTTTTCTTTAGTTAAAATACACATGTAGTGTCATAATTTAAAATGACTACATCACAGGAATATTCCTGCATTTTAAATACTTCATAAGTTAAGAAGTATTATCCCAAAATATTTATTAAAGTATGAAAAGTAAAAAAAAAATATTAATTTAAGTATTCTTTACTCAAGCAGAGGAGTTGATCATAATGATAATCTTAAATAGGACAAATTTAAGATTGCTTTTTGGTTGAAGTTCTCAACCCAAGTTGACAGAATATATTGTTGGTTAGTTGAGTAAACTCGAAAAAGTGTTGCAGCTGGTTGCCGTATGTATTTTTACGCTTTCTCAACTTTTTTTACAGAGCTGTGTGATAAAAGATTATCATACTTTTTTCATAGGAAATAAAAACTAGCCTCTAACTGAAGTTGTCAGATGGACGTAGTGGGGAAAAAAAACGACCACATTCCTCCAAATGTGAGGAAGTCGATGTATAAAGTAGCAGAATGACGGTACTTCAGTAGAACTGCTCTTAAACCGGGCTGTAACGAGACGTGTTGCAGCGTTCAGACTCTGTGTCCACCGACTGAAAGGGACCAGCTGTCATAAACAGACGAGCTTCTCATGGACGATGTAACCGACAGCGCTGAGATAGCGCAGCAGGTCGGCTGAAGGTCAACTGCAGGTCAACTGCAGGTCGGCTGCAGGTCGGCTGCAGGTGACGCGTGGTCGGTCTTACTGTTGCACAGGTCTGCGTAGTCGCTGCAGCAGTTTCTGTGCTCGCTGCACTTGGAGTTGCAGTGGCACTCGTTGTCGGCGTCGTACTTCTCACCACATCTGCCTTGACACGACTTGGACCCAGCTTCATGAAGACAAAAAGACACAGTTAGGATTAGGAGAAAACTGCGAGTTCGTATTTTTCTTCTGTCACTCACCTTTACATATTTCTTGGTAGTCGGAGCAGCAGTCTCTGTAGCGCTCGCAGGACGGGTTGCACTGGCAGGAGAAGTCGGCGTCTGTTCCATAACCACAGCGGCCCTGACAGGAGTCCAGGGTGTCTGCAGGCCGACAGCACAGATTAGTGTCTCAGCTGTACGTCGATGTAAAGATGAAGTAGATTAGGATTAAAAGTCTCTTACTGCTGTATCCCCGGCAGGACAGCGTCACACAAAGTACGAGGACAGCGACGACCTTCATGTTGGCTCGGTCAGCAACCTGAAGACAAGGTGAGCTGACCGTTAGCGGGGTCTTCCCTTTTATAGCAGCTTTCACGACGACCAATCCGAACGCAGCTCTCACACTGACCCAACCCACGACTCAGTCACTTCACCACGATCACGTCCTCTCGACTCTAATACGTGACATTTGAAACGTCTTCATCATGGGTACGATGTGAGGGAGAACTTCAGCACCCAAAACACAACAGATGATCAATGTTTTCTCTCTGTGAAACTGCACAGCTGCTGAGCACACCATGCATCCAAATAAAACCATATCAAGTCAATCAAGTCATGAGCTGCAATAACAACTGCAGTTTCAGGTTATTTAAGGTTTGGTTTAAAAAAAAAAAAAAAAGTGTGATAATGTTGCTTAAATTTAAAACTAAAGTGATTCTTTTACAGCATTTTTCATTTTACAGTAAAGCAATCAATTCTTCAGGCCATTGCCAAGATCAATAGTCCACTTTTCTGATGTGGAAACTTGCAACTGCAACCTCCATATGTGTGGATATTTGTCTTTTTAACTTTATCAGGTTGATGTTAAATACACTCACATCTCAGCTGTTGCATCACTGAATCTGAGTGCTCAATAATAACAAGTTCATGTGTCCCAGACAATTATTTTGAGACTAAACTGTTTTTTCTTTATTTGAACTTAATTATCATAAACTGGATTTTTTTTTTTATTATTTTTTTTTTTTTTCTTCCAGCGTGGTCGCCTCACAGCAAAAAGGTTCTGGGTTCGAATCCGGGCCTGAGCCTTTCTGTGGTGAGTTTGCATGTTCTCCCTGTGCCTGCATGGGTTCTCTCGGTACTCCGGCTTCCTCCCACCATCCGAAGACATGCACCTCAGGTTAATTGGTGGTTCTAGAAATGTCCCTTAGGTGTGAATGAGAGCGTGAATGGTCTTTGTTTCCGTCTGTCTGTTTGTGTCCCTGTGATGGACAGACGATCTGTCTTCGCCCTAAGTGAGCTGGGATAGGCTCCACCCCCCGTGACCCTGTCCAGGATAAAGCGGGTGTAGATGATGGATGGATGGATTTTCTTCCATTTTAATTTTAAAAACACCAACTCGAAACACAAGTAATCTAAGTGCACTTTACATAGTTATAATATTATAGAGAGAAAAAAATTCAACAAAGAAGATAAACTGAATTCTTGAGTAACAGAAGGCAGACTGAGGGAGAGAAGTTAATGCTAACTGCTAAGCTAGTGGACCGAAGTTAATGCTAACTGCTAAGCTAGTGGACCGGAAGTAAACATTAACTATAAAATCAGCCGGAAATTTAGCAACACACACGTTTGTTTGAGTCGATCGAGAACGTGTTACAAATAAATCACATTTCGCTGCTTCACAGAGATTTAGAGTTGGAGAGAGAAGATTTATGAGCTAAAATAAATGTATAAACAGAAACACAACATGCTTACCTGAGGTCACCCGCCATACACCTGGCGCACGGATACCGTTGACTAGACAAAATGAATAAGTGTCCACCTCTTAATGAATAAGTGTCCACCTCTTAATGAATAAGTGTCCACCTGTTAATGAATAAGTGTCCACCTCTTAATGAATAAGTGTCCAACTGTTAATGAATAAGTGTCCACCTGTTAATGAATAAGTGTCCACCTCTTAATGAATAAGTGTCCAACTGTTAATGAATAAGTGTCCACCTGTTAATGAATAAGTGTCCAACTGTTAATGAATAAGTGTCCACCTGTTAATGAATAAGTGTCCACCTCTTAATGAATAAGTGTCCAACTGTTAATGAATAAGTGTCCAACTGTTAATGAATAAGTGTCCAACTGTTAATGAATAAGTGTCCACCTGTTAATGAATAAGTGTCCACCTGTTAATGAATAAGTGTCCACCTCTTAATGAATAAGTGTCCACCTGTTAATGAATAAGTGTCCACCTGTTAATGAATAAGTGTCCACCTGTTAATGAATAAGTGTCCACCTGTTAATGAATAAGTGTCCACCTGTTAATGAATAAGTGTCCACCTCTTAATGAATAAGTGTCCAACTGTTAATGAATAAGTGTCCACCTGTTAATGAATAAGTGTCCAACTGTTAATGAATAAGTGTCCACCTGTTAATGAATAAGTGTCCAACTGTTAATGAAGTAAGTGTCCACCTGTTAATGAATAAGTGTCCACCTCTTAATGAATAAGTGTCCACCTGTTAATGAATAAGTGTCCACCTGTTAATGAATAAGTGTCCACCTCCAACTGTTAATGAATAAGAATAAGTGTCCAACTGTTAATGAATAAGTGTCCACCTGTTAATGAATAAGTGTCCACCTGTTAATGAATAAGTGTCCATGAATAAGTGGCCAACTGTTAATGAATAAGTGTCCACCTGTTAATGAATAAGTGTCCACCTGTTAATGAATAAGTGTCCAACTGTTAATGAATAAGTGTCCACCTGTTAATGAATAAGTGTCCACCTGTTAATGAATAAGTGTCCACCTGTTAATGAATAAGTGTCCACCTCTTAATGAATTAATGAATAAGTGTCCAACTGTTAATGAATAAGTGTCCACCTCTTAATGAATAAGTGTCCAACTGTTAATGAATAAGTGTCCAACTGTTAATGAATAAGTGTCCACCTGTTAATGAATAAGTGTCCAACTGTTAATGAATAAGTGTCCACCTTAATGAATAAGTGTAATGTTAATGAATAAGTGTCCAACTGTTAATGAATAAGTGTCCACCTGTTAATGAATAAGTGTCCACCTCTTAATGAATAAGTGTCCAACTGTTAATGAATAAGTGTCCACCTCTTAATGAATAAGTGTCCACCTGTTAATGAATAAGTGTCCACCTCTTAATGAATAAGTGTCCAACTGTTAATGAATAAGTGTCCAACTGTTAATGAATAAGTGTCCAACTGTTAATGAATAAGTGTCCACCTGTTAATGAATAAGTGTCCAACTGTTAATGAATAAGTGTCCACCTGTTAATGAATAAGTGTCCAACTGTTAATGAATAAGTGTCCAACTGTTAATGAATAAGTGTCCAACTGTTAATGAATAAGTGTCCAACTGTTAATGAATAAGTGTCCAACCTGTTAATGAATAAGTGTCCAACTGTTAATGAATAAGTGTCCACCTGTTAATGAATAAGTGTCCACCTCTTAATGAATAAGTGTCCAACTGTTAATGAATAAGTGTCCAACTGTTAATGAATAAGTGTCCAACTGTTAATGAATAAGTGTCCAACTGTTAATGAATAAGTGTCCAACTGTTAATGAATAAGTGTCCAACTGTTAATGAATAAGTGTCCACCTCTTAATGAATAAGTGTCCAACTGTTAATGAATAAGTGTCCACCTGTTAATGAATAAGTGTCCACCTCTTAATGAATAAGTGTCCAACTGTTAATGAATAAGTGTCCACCTCTTAATGAATAAGTGTCCAACTGTTAATGAATAAGTGTCCACCTCTTAATGAATAAGTGTCCAACTGTTAATGAATAAGTGTCCACCTGTTAATGAATAAGTGTCCACCTGTTAATGGATAAGTGTCCACCTGTTAATGAATAAGTGTCCAACTGTTAATGAATAAGTGTCCACCTGTTAATGGATAAGTGAAAAACAATTTGTGGATGTACTCTGGAATTTTATGGGTTCTTCTTTGGCTCGTGCTACACACTTCTATAAAGTGTCATGAAAACCAGGCCGGTTGTTTTTTCTGTAATCATGCTGACAAAATAGACACAAAAAAACAAATATAGCTTCTCTGGTGGAGTTAATTAAACTGTTTAAAGTGCAGTCATAAGTCTTTAAGGAGCTTTTTGTTATCTCTTCCACCGCTGGGACCAGATGCTGCTTTTCACACGGCTTTATGTAAAAGGACCCAGAATAGCTCTGATCATGTTGAGATTACATGTTCCTGAGAAACTGCTAATAACAAAGTTAATCAAAGACTTTACATCAATAGGTAAGTAGGTAGGTAGGTAGGTATTTACTTTATTAATCCCCGAGGGGAATTTTTTTTCGCTACAGCAGCATACAGAAGCAATAAGATAATAATAGAATAATAGAATAGAATAGAATAGAATAGAATAGAATAGAATAGAATAGAATAGAATAATAGAAAAGCAATAAAATAGCAGTAAATAGCAGTAAAAAATATAAAATATAAAATGCACAGTATATACAGTACATTATATATCTATATATATATTATATACAAACAAACCAAGAAACCCAGTCAACATATATATATATATATACATATATATACAGTACAGTATATATCTATATATATTATATACAATATAATCTCCTCAGGGTTTTAGACATAGAAAACAACATGCTGCTGTTTGGAAGATGCCAGAGGCTAAAATAAGGATTTTAAACCGCTGATTTAATCTTTAAAAATGAGTTGTATTTTTTAAAAGGACGTAACATTTCCCATTTTGTTAAATCTTCATCTTAAAAGTAACTGAAGCGATCAGATGAATTAAAGAAGTCCAATTTTTCCTTCTGCAGTTGTCCTCCTGGACGCCAGGTGGCGCTCAGCTTTAACAATGACTTTACGGAAACATTTTTGTCCCCGTACGGCTTCCGTTCGCAGCGTGGATTTTCAATGACGCTTGAGCTTTCGTAAGATAGTCCACTTCTCCGGGCTGTAAAGATGTCGTTAACCTTTTTATTCAGAGCATTAACGAGAGACGTTGCAAAGGTGAGGAGATTAATTCTTACTTGTGTTTGATAGTTGACGTAAAGCTTGAGCTGTCGCGTGAAGGTTTCATTGTAAACTGTTAGCTTCTCCACTTTCTGAAGGCTCCTGGACCAGGTCGCTTATTCACTCATCCTTCTTCCATGTGAATTAAATATCTTTGTTGGGGTATATTTATACTTAAAATGTGCCTTGTTGTGACAAAGGTTTGGTCCTTCTGACTGTCTCCTCGAGACACGGGAAGCCTCCCTGTCCTCCTTGAGGTCTGACTGTCGGTCCATCATGTCCTCCTTGAGGTCTGACTGTCGGTCCATCATGTCCTCCTTGAGGTCTGACTGTCGGTCCATCATGTCCTCTTTGAGGTCTGACTGTCAGTCCATCATGTCCTCTTTGAGGTCTGACTGTCGGTCCATCATGTCCTCTTTGAGGTCTGACTGTCGGTCCATCATGTCCTCTTTGAGGTCTGACTGTCGGTCCATCATGTCCTCCTTGAGGTCTGACTGTCGGTCCATCATGTCCTCTTTGAGGTCTGACTGTCGGTCCATCATGTCCTCCTTGAGGTCTGACTGTCGGTCCATCATGTCCTCCTTGAGGTCTGACTGTCGGTCCATCATGTCCTCCTTGAGGTCTGACTGTCGGTCCATCATGTCCTCCTCAGGTCGGCCGGTTCCAGCAGGTCCAGTCGGTGCACATCGGACTTCAGCTCCTGGCCGTAGAGAAAGCCCTCCTGATGAAGCTGCGGAAAATTACCGGCTACACCTTCATCAACTGTAAACAAGCTCTGGAGAAGTTTGACAACGACGTAGCGCAGGTAAGCTCCTCTCCAGGTGTTCGTCTGCACTCAGAGGTGGTACAATAATAATAATGATGATAATAATACATCTAAAGCTGTTGTTGTTGTTGTGGTGATGATGTGTTCAGGCAGAGACGTGGCTGCACCAACAGGCCCAGAAGGAGGGCTGGAGCAAAGCAAACAAGCTGGAAGGCCGCAGAGCCAAAGAGGGTCTGATCGGCCTGTTCGTAGGAGACGGCGCTGCGGTGATGGTGGAGGTACGTTTTATTTACAGCTCCATCTCTTCAGCTCGTCACATCTCCAGGTCCAGTTGGACATGTTGGTGACGTCTCCTGGTGTGTGTGTGTGTGTGTGTGTGTGTGTGTGTGTGTGTGTGTGTGTGTGTGTGTGTGTGTGTGTGTGTGTGTGTGTGTGTGTGATGCAGGTGAACTGCGAGACCGACTTTGTCGCCCGCAACGAGAAGTTCCAGCAGCTAGTGAAGGATGTGATGGTCGCTACCTTGGCTCACCATCAGAACAAAACCCAAAGCAAGGACGGATACGTGAAGGTGAAGACGCACGCTGACAACTTAAGGATTTAATTTAAACCAATTGTATGTAAATAAACACTTAAAAGGGGACAGAACTCTTATCACAGTCATTTTAATCTATTCATTAAACCACATCAATCACTACTTTTTATCATCTGTGTTTATAAAAGAAGTTCTCGTAGTGATTCTTTCATCGGTGATTTTACGTTTGTATTTCCACTTTAAGGTTTTAAATCATTATTCCAAGCTTGAAATGTCACACAATTCACCTGAAAGAGACCGAAGCAAAGCTGTAAAATCACTCGTATCAGCGATCCTCTCGTTTTTTTCACAGTTAACGTTGCATGTCTAATTTATTCCACGTTTATGTTCTTGTTTTTAATTCTAGATGCAGGTTGGGTTTAAATTGAAGCACATATTGAGGATTCTGTTATAAATTTTGTCCGTGTCATCAGACTACTGACCGACTAACATTTAACAAACTTTAGTTTTGGAGACCCGACTTGTTGCTGTTTGACGTCTCCGTCATGCAGCTTCTCTCTTTCATCGACTTTGACTTTTCTAACATCCGGCTGTTTGTTTTCAGAGCGTCTTGGCAGGCGATGAGTTGACCAGACTGAGTGTGCGTGAAGGAACTTCACTCGCCGACCAGGTGGCTTTAACAATAGGTCAGATTTAAACATATTCCTCATGTATTTATAGAATATATATGTATTTTACATGTGTTTCATATATTAGCCCACAAGCATCCGGTTTAGCCACTTTACCTGTAAAGGTGATGACATGTCAGACTTCTAACATTAGAAATAAATCAATCATGATACGATTTAGTCAAAATCTGAAATCATCATGTGGCTTTTTAAAACAGTCAAATTCAATCTTAATCACAAAAAAGATCATTAAATTATCTTTGGATCCAGCAGGAAGATTAAATACTGACTTTAAACATGAAAAAAGTGTTTAAATTCATTATTCAGACATGATTTCTTTACATTTGAAGAACTGAAGCTGGTTCTACTGTCGGTTTTTATTATTATTAAACGGGTTCCCTCTCTTCTCAGGCCGCCTCGGTGAGAACATGTCGGTGACGCGGGCGGTGACCGTCGGCGTCCCCGCCGAGTGGCACATCGGCTCGTACGTACACGGCGGCGTGAGCGGCCAGACCGAGGTGACCATGGGCCGCTACGGCGCGCTGGTCGTGTTTCAGGGCGGAAAGGAGGAAGAACAGGAAACGTTAGGCCGTAAACTGGGACAGCACATCGTGGGCGAGGCGCCGCTGTCTCTGGGCAACATGGACGACCTGCCCTGCGGCGAGAGCGAGACGCGGCTGCTGCCTCAGACCTTCCTGACGGACCCCAGCAGGACCGTGGCTCAGTTCCTCAGAGGCAAACAGGCCCGAGTGCTGGACTTTGTCCGATTTCAGTGTGGAGAGACGGTGAGAGAAGCAGCGGAGTGAAATCACTCGTCCAACAGAAGTCTTTATTTAAGATGCAGTTCAGTTACTGGTTTATTATTTTTACAGACCATCGCACAGCAGCATCATGAATTTAAAGTAGGACATGAAACAAACCGGCGTTGGGGCCTCGTGAAATTATCAATCCAACAATAAAATGTTTCTCCTGATAAGTGTCCTTCTCAATCTGTTTTAATCTGTTTACATTATTCTGTGATATAAATTACAAGATACTTTTTTCTACATGAACTTTCTCTCAATCAGGTAACCCAATGAAATGTGCCAACACACTGCCACAAGTTCTCTACGAAGAAAAAGTTCATGTTTTGTAGTTATTTTCGGCAAAGAAATTGTGCATATTGCACGAAAAAAATATTTTGAACATCCCCACAAACCTTCTACGAGATTATAATGTCAGATTTGACAGGAAATAAAATATTAATCATAATGTTAAGCACATAAATGGATTTCTTGAGTGAATCCTAAATTGTTTGAGAGTTTTCTGGGTCCAAACACTGCAGACGTGTGTGATCAGTGCTGCTGTTACTTCAATGGAACGTGTTGATAAGTGAGAATTAAAACCTTCTATAAATAGTCATTTACTAACTCTGGTGTGATCCTGCCTCAACACTTTAAACATTTTTACTTTATAATAATAATAATACCAGAAATGGAGGCCTGTGATTGGCTGTTGCGGTTCCAGCCTCGCTGACGTCACCAGGGACGTACCAAGCCGTGTCCTCCCGGTTCAGACGCGACTCAAGACCCCCTGACTGTCTGTCATCGACACAGCAGAAACAGATCATGGTGAGTCGAAATACTCGTCCGGACTGATTTATAGAAATATGTACTTTTGGTAGCATCACGGTAAAAGGTCCATTATTCAATGGAAGAGTTTGAAAACAGATGAACCAGGTAACGTCAAGCCGGCGCTAGCTGCGCATCTTGCTAGCTCTCTCCTCATTTAGCCTTCAAGCTACGAGCTGTTTCTGTTTCTGTCGTTTCTGCTGATGGAGGATTATTTGTGTAGCTTTTTAAATAATGTCCCACTGTTGTGTTTCGGCTGCTTCATATAACCTGCTCCTCGTCTCTCCTTTAACCAGTCGGACTTCACAGAAGACCAGATCGTGGGTGAGTTCACGCTCCTGTCCGACGAGCAAAAAGGCATTTTAATGGTTAAAAGTCTTGTTAGTCAGCAGCACTGATGTGTGAAGCAGCTTTATGTCCTGTAGCTCCACAGCTGTCTCTGCAGACCGCTGGACCACTGCAGGTAAATGAACGGGACGGACTGAGCCCAACGTTTTCTAACTGAACTTCACTGTGTTGAATGAAGGCTCGACTGGAGCTGGACTCAGTTGAACTGATTTAATCCCACAGAGAGCCCGACTCACCTTCCCGACTCACCTTCTTGACTCACCTTTCTGACTCACCTTCCCGACTCACCTTTCTGACTCACCTTCCTGACTCACCTTCCTGACTCACCTTTCTGACTCACCTTCCCGACTCACCTTTCTGACTCACCTTCCTGACTCACCTTCCTGACTCACCTTCCTGACTCACCTTCCTGACTCACCTTCCTGACTCACCTTCCTGACTCACCTTCCTGACTCACCTTCCTGACTCACCTTCCTGACTCACCTTCCTGACTCACCTTCCTGACTCACCTTCCCGACTCACCTTCCCGACTCACCTTTCTGACTCACCTTTCCTGACTCACCTTTCTGACTCACCTCACCTTCCTGACTCACCTTTCTGACTCACCTTTCTGACTCACCTTCCTGACTCACCTTTCTGACTCACCTTCCTGACTCACCTTCCTGACTCACCTTTCTGACTCACCTTCCTGACTCACCTTTCTGACTCACCTTCCTGACTCACCTTCCTGACTCACCTTTCTGACTCACCTTCTTGACTCACCTTCCTGACTCACCTTTCTGACTCACCTTTCTGACTCACCTTTCTGACTCACCTTTCTGACTCACCTTCCTGATTCACCTTCCTGACTCACCTTCCTGACTCACCTTTCTGACTCACCTTTCTGACTCACCTTCCTGACTCACCTTCCTGACTCACCTTCCTGACTCACCTTCCTGACTCACCTTCCTGACTCACCTTCCTGACTCACCTTCCTGACTCACCTTCCTGACTCACCTTCCTGACTCACCTTCCTGACTCACCTTCCTGACTCACCTTTACAACAGCAGTGAGGGAGAGCATGTCGGCGTGTTTGCATGCTGATGACAAAACCTGCCATTTAAATGTGTCAGCAGTTTTAATGAAGACGGTTTGTGTCGCCTCACCTCTCTGCTGTCCTCGGGCTAAAAGACACTAAAATACAAAGTAGTGGACATCAGCTGTTCAGTGGGACTGTTTAACGTGACGGGAGTCTTGTTGTATTGAAGGAAACACTTTTAAAGACAGTGTTTAGTTTTTACTGAGTAGAGTAGCTTCAGACAGTCGGAGTGAACCTATAATGTTTGAAAAGAAATATAATATAATTCTCTATTTCTGTACTTCTTAGTGCAAAACAGTGAAGGTGTGTAGAAAGAGCTGAGATTGTGACCAGGATAAAGACCTACTTGGGTCACAACATTTTAAATACAAAGTCAAATAAAGGGATTTTAATTTCATGCAAAGACTCAGATCGTGTTGAAGGAGACTCACGTTTGTTACATTTTTGACAGAGACCATATTCAACTGATGAAATGAGCCTTTTACAGGATAATATAAAGACCAGCTCATTTATTTCTAACGTAGTGAAGAGCCACCTGTCGTCATCTAGCAACATTAATTGGTCGCAATACTTCAAATAAGTCTGAGTGTTTATGTTTGATCACATTGATCCTCCAGAACTCAAATCAAAAATGACAGCATCTTTTGGTGTTGATACCCACCTCCGACTCTAGAGGGAGCTCACGTAAAGACCTGCTCCTACAGATGTGGCATTTGAAGGATAATTTGATCTTTTCTTGTGTTGTATATGAACATGAAAATAAAGTTGCAGGAGCAGCTGATGGCTTTTCAAATAGTTCATCAGTGTCGTTGCGCTCAGATCATTTGGTTCTGGTTCTGGTGTGTTATGAGGACGGTAAACCCACCAGGTGCTGCTGCTGCCAGACAGCTGCGACGACGCCTCCATAAAATCACTTTGCGTCATGATTCAAACCCTTTTGTGTGTCGTGCATCTGAGTTTATGTCTGTAATGTTTATTCATCCAACCTGCTGTGCAGCCGAATGAGACTTCTGTGTCTCCGTCTCCTTATCAGAGTTCAAGGAGGCCTTCCTTCTGTTCGACCGGACGGGTGAGGGGAAGATCACCTACAGCCAGTGTGGGGATGTGATGCGGGCCCTGGGCCAGAACCCAGTCAACGCCGAAGTGCTCAAAGTCCTGGGAAACCCAAAGTTAGAAGGTAAGTCTCCGATCCAACCAATCACATCTCTAACGAGAGAAACGAAAGCCCTCTCCAGGGGAACGGTTTGGTTACTGCGTGATCTGATGGTCTGTCACAGTAAACTGTCATTAACTTCTCTGCTGTGTACAAACTGCCCTGAAAGAGGAAAACTAAATGATCCTGGTGAGCTCTGCTGTGTTTAAAACCACATTTAATCCATAAAGAGAAGCTCTGAATCTTGTGGAAATCACATCTGTTCTGTGTTATTACATTTGTGGGGAGACGTGACTCTTGTGTTGTCATCGTCGCCCCGCAGATATGAACTACAAGATGCTGGACTTCGAGCAGTTCCTGCCGATGCTTCAGGCCATCGCCAAGAACAAGGACCAGGGCTCCTTCGAAGATATCGTGGAGGGCCTGCGGGTGTTTGACAAGGAGGGAAACGGCACCGTGATGGGAGCAGAGCTGCGTCATGTCCTCACCACACTAGGTAACGCTCTTCTTCATCACCCTGGAATCAGCTGTGTTGTCGTCTGAACCAACCAGCTTCTCTGTAAGGAAATTACTTTTTCTTCTTCATAGCTTTTTTTTTCCTTCTTTTTTTTCTCTTCGTGTTGCAGGTGAAAAAATGACAGAAGAAGAGGTGGAGACTCTTTTAGCGGGACATGAAGACGCCAACGGCTGCATCAACTATGAAGGTAAAGCAGAACTCAGACAGACACATGATTGTGTGTCACAAACTGAAGAAACAACAGGAGTGATTGATGCTCGCTGACTCGGCGTTCCTGTTTCACAGCTTTGGTTTTTCTGTCTCCTTCCAGAACTGGTCCGGATGGTGATGAGCGGTTGAACATTTCACAAACACACTTCCAGCTTTGATTTTATTCCTAGATATTTTTTTGTATTGTTCGTCTGCTCTTTTCCTTCCATCCACGTCGTCCTACCTCCAACAAGTCTGACTTCAGTTACTGTAGACTGTCTTTTTTTTTTTTTTTTTTAAGTGCCTTTTCCGTTTAATGTGAAGAGACGCTTTCATCTCATTTTTCATACTTTATTGATCCTCGCAGGCACAATCAGCGGCAGTAATCCCCTGACAGTTCAACCTTCGTCATCTCTGTCAGTCTTGTTATCAGTTTTTTCTTTTGGATGGATATGATAATGTGACATGTTACATATTGAATAAAAACCCTGGTTTACAAAGTGACATTTAGCCTGTGGGTCTGTGGCAAAATATTTCTTAAAAGTTTATTTATATTATATTTTATATATATTATTAGGGCCCGAGCACCGAAGGTGCAAAAGCCCAATTGTTATCCAAGGAATTATTATTCTTTTCGTTCCTTATTTTTCTCCACAAAGAACTGCATTTTTGGAGGCTTTATCATATTCAAAAACTCATGAAAGTTGGTACACGATGGCGAAAAATGTCATAGTCCAGTGGAGTTGCGAGTGGGCGTGGCCAAATAGCTCGCTACCACCCCCTAAAGAGATGCCCCGGCGGCTACATTTCCCTACATGCACGAAATTCGATGGACATGTGTATCACACCTAGACGTACAAAAAAGTGACATTGCACCATTACGTCCACTCAACAGGAAGTCCGGTATTTTGAATTTAGTCGCCATATTTGGCGATTCTTACATGTTGTTCTTTGTCAAACTCCTCCTAGAGATTTTGTCGAACCCACTTGAAATTGAGTCAGTTCACTCTTAACATGTTTGGGATGAAAAGTTATCAAAATAATTTGTTTTCGTCGACGGGTGTGGCCGTGGCGTGGCGGCCATTTTGAGCGTCTTGCCATGAAACTACTGCTGTAAATCTTGTGTACATATTCCAATCTTCCGCAAACATTACATCTTTGATAACAGTCTGGCTCTGAAGACACCTGTATGGTAATATTCGCTCATAGTCAAAGCGCCCCCTGCTGGCAACTGTAAATGAAATATTTCATACTTTCACATGCTACGTCGAGCTGGTTGATCCCATGAACCTAAAGTCGGGTCAGAATAGCCTTCAGACATTGATGATGATATATTGAGAAGTTCATGCGACTTTGTCAAAGGGCGTTTGATGTTTCGCCGTGACACAGGAAGTTGATGTTTAAGGTCAAAGGATGCTTGAAACCTGATGAAACATGGCACATACATCCAGCGTGGTGAGACGATACAGCTGATATGTGTTTTGCGAGTGGGTGTGGCCAAGTGGCTCGCTAGCGCCCCCTACACTGCAACCCCGGCACCTAGTTTCACCTACATGCACCAAATTTGTTGGACACGTGTATCACACCGAGATGTACAACAACTCACTGAGATCCCCGAGGTAAGAAATTATTTTTTTTGACATACATACATTAATAAAAGAATCTAAACTTAAAGTCCATTCACTGTCAACTGTCTCAGATCAGCAGGTGGAGTTGAAGATGGTTGGAGCTGATGTGATCATGACCATCTTTATGACAGATTCAGCTGAAAGCTCCAACACAAACAAGTAAGTCAACCTTCAGTTCAGATTGTTATGTTAGCTGCTGATTTCAAGGTCAGTTTAAAGATAAAATCATACATATATAAGTATACATGTATATACAAGTTACGATTTGTATATTTACAACAGTTTTTGAAAAAAAAAAAGTTGGGATGTTGAGTAAATAAAAACAGATCGTGTTGTGCATGATTTGCAAATCATGTAAACCCATATTGAAACATGGATGCTAGGTTTTGAACTGTGCACTGATAAAATACTGGGTGGTCCCTCTCTTCTTTACCCTGGAGGACGTGGCATCCATGATTTCCAGCAATAATTTAAAAGTTTGATTCGTCAGACCACAGGACAGTTCTCCATTTCACGTTTATATGTTTCCTCTTTGAAACTTGTAGAGTTTCAACCTGCATTTGTGGACGCAGCGATCAACTGTGTTCGATGGTTTTCAGAAGTGCTCCTGAGCCCATGCAGTGATTTCCACTACAGAATTGTGAAATCTTAATCATTTGCCCACAGTTTTTCACAGAGTGGTCAACGTCTCCCCATCTTCACTGCTGAGAGACTCTGCCTCTCTGGGATGCTCTTTTTATATCCAATCATGTTACTGATCTGTTGCCATGGTAACCTGATTAGTTGTGTTCAACGAGGTGTTTTTTATTTTTTTTATTTTTTTTGTTTTACACAACTTTTCCAGTCTTTTGTTGCCCCTCCCTGAATTATTTTGAAAAGTGTTGCTGGCATCAAATTCAAAATGAGAATATATTTTTCATAAAACAATAATATTTGATATTTTGTCTTTGACCTATTTTTTTTTTTACATGATTTGCAAATCATCTCATTCTGTTGTTACATTTTTAGAAACTGTTGTAGATTTACCTCGTCATGCGACTCCTTCGTGCTGCCAGTGAACAAACCACTCGACACAGTGACTCCTCTTCACATCTTTTATTTTTTCCCCAAACATTTTGTAATTAAAACCTGTTTTGTTTTGACCTTTTTTTTTTCTTTCTTTAATACAAACTGCCAGAGTAACTGCCAGCACTGATGTGATGGTTTACTGAGGAAAAACTGATTTCTACTGTATAATAATCAACGCGACTGCTGCTACCTTCAGCATAGTGAAAAACGTACAGAAACTGAACAGACACTTATTTCATATCACAAAATCCACACAATGTAATAATAACACAGATAAAAGAAGTCCATTTAGGCTCACGACTTTGGTGAGGACTGCAATACTGGCTTGACGGACATTAACTGTAAAGTTTCACCATCTGACTGGATTATATTTCAGGACACCGACGTGACGTGCCTTTTTTTTTTTTTGTAAATTCTTCAAACTCTGTGAAGATGCGCGAGAGATGGCACTGAAAAAGAGAACTGAACGGTAACATGGTTTACAGATCTGAAGGGCATGCGTTCACGTACACACATGCTCCGAGTCTCCAACAGATCTGGCGGATCTGTCGAACCACACACAGCGGTGGAGAGGGTAAATATAGGCTACAAAGGTAATAATATACAGGTACAATGTTGACATATCAAAGAAAGAAAATGGAAAAACAGACAGTAAAAAATATAAAAATTGATAGGATAAAAAGTGAGGATATTGTTGCAGATATTAAGGACACAATTCTCCTTTGTCAGCTGTTTTAAAGGTGCTCCCTTGTGTTAACATTTCTTCTATCTTTTAAAACATGAAATGCACCAACAAAAACCGAGCTGCCCAAAACACAAAACGGAAAAATCCTCTTCAATTCCCCATAATAAAAACTCACGGAATAAATGAGATAAACATGACTATAAAAACATTTTGGTTTAGCAGGTAACAAAAAGTCAAATCCTGAATAAAACACATACTGTAATGTGGTCGCTTAAAGAATCACGTTATTCCCAGACTTTCTTTCCAGTCATTCTCCTCTCGAACAAAAAATTACATTCCTCACAAATCTACAGCCTGTTCATCCACAAAAACACGAAGCTCCACACTGACGTGTTTTCCTCGAACGTGTGAGAGATGAACACGGTACTTAAAAGGAGGTTTTTTCAGGACCTCAAGCTGTCAGTACTTTCAGGATAGTTCCCTTATTATCATTACAGGGCGTGTTTGTAACAGAAAATCCAGTTTACAGTACATTTTCTCAAACTGCATCCAAACTAAAGGGGATGTAATTTCAAAGTGGCGTCTTTAAATCAAATCTTTTTTCATTCAATCCAGATTTTTCATTGTTTTTTTGTTTTTCTTTTAGACATGTGACCTTCAGGCCAGACCCTGTAGAGTGACCATGTGTCCATGTAAACACAAACAAAAAGGAAAAAGTAAATATTCCCAATCAAAACCTTCAGTACGAAAAGGTGTTTAAGACAACGAAAGCTCAATATAAGTGCTAAAGTTCAATTTCATGGATGCTTCAAGTCTTTCAATGAGTCCTCGGGAAACATATTAAAAGTGCTTTTTTTGTCCTCCTTACATACATTTGAATTAGTACCTACAGTACGAAGAAGGGGAAGGAGGGTCTGAAGCATGAGACTTCACAAACTGTTGCAGGAAAATGAATGCAACAATTTCCAAAACACTGAAAACACAAGATGAGTCTTTTCTCTTGGTCTCCTTGAGTGCCAGCATGTTGGTGAGACCAGCTGAGTTCACCGGAGCTCCAGCGTTTCAAAACGATGAGATGCTGCCGTCCAGTCGGCCACGCCGGATGAAAATCGATTTCCTTCATCAGCCGAGTAAATTTGAGAATCTGTCAGCAGATAGTCGATGCAGAGGCGGATTCATTCAGAGATTATTTTTTTTCGTTCTCATTATTATATTGTCCCGTTGGAAAAAAAAACAAAAAAACAACAATAACAAAAAATGGAAAATGAGTCATTTTTCCTTCGGTTGATGACTTCTTCATTTCAGATGACACAGGCAGGATTCAGAGTGGTCAGAGTCATTCGGTTTCTCAGGCAATTTCTTCTTGTTCTCTCACTGCGGAGGAGGAACCGGAGCCGAGGGGTGCAGCGTCTCCGCCGGAAGAGGAGTGCTGGGCTCTGTGAGGGGGGGAAACAGGAGGACATGTGACAAACATCAACCATTCACAGCTGCAAGGTGGTCACCCGTTGGTTTGTGAACATTATGAAGTCAGAAGTTCAGAGTCTGTCCGTCACCAGCAGGAAGTGACCATATTTGGACGAGCTGGGGGAGGAGCCAGCGCTGGATCTGACTGGAAACCTGACGGTACTACGTCCCGCCCACCGATAGCTGTAACCTGACTGCACCACAGGCCTGTCAATCAAACAGACACGCCCCCAAAAACAGGTCTTCTTGAATCTTCTTTTCTAATGAATGAGGGATTATTTTCAGATGGACCTCCAGAAAACTAATAAGAAGGAGTGACTTTAGCTAACAACACCGAGATAACTGATGGACACATTTTATTCACTTTGGATTTGATGAGAGAAGTTGAATGGGAGTCTATGGAGCCGGAGGCTTTTTGGAGCCGACCTCTAGTGGCACTCGCTGGTATTGCAGCTACGTCCACAGTCAATGGTTAAGACAAGTAAATAGGGAGTCACAATACTCCAGACCGGATGAACAAAAGCATGACTAATCATCCACATCTCAGCCGGAGACACCTGAATTTAGCAACAGTCCTCGGCTGGAAGAATTGGGAACAAATAAAACAACCAAGATTTCTCATTTTAATTGAAGGGACCTATTCTTTATCAGAATAAACCTGCAGAAAATTATGGGCTGTCTGATTTTGGACATTATAGACAATTTGTAAGAGTAAGAGATCATCTTCACAGCAGTGATAAGACAAACCTTTAAAACTCTGCCCAAAGACAAGATGCAGAAAGAAAACAAGTCGGGACCCAGACCTAAACCTTGCGGGACCCCGCAGCGCTACAGAGTCACACTTTCAAAATTCAATGTGCACATTTGCTTTTCAGTCTGAAGGAAGTGATGCAAAATTAATGTTTCATATTGTGTTTAAATTGCGATCTCACCGTGGAGTACAGGTGTAGTGCTGGAGCTGGAATGAGCCGCCGGGGTCTGGCCCGGGGGGCGAGGGGGCGAGGTTTGAGTGCCCCCCGGAGGCGGCTGGGACTCGGGAGCCGGGGCGGAGGATGCTGGTGGTGCGGGACTGGGGGCCGGCTGCGGCGCTGGTGTGCTGGGAGCTGGCTGAGTCGGAGCCAGGCCTTGGGCAGGGGGGGCGGCAGCGGTGGGGGTGGCCTGGTTGGAATGGGGGCCGCCGGCCTGGCTGTGCTGCTGGTGCTGGATCTGCTGGAAGTGCTGCTGGCGAGCCCTCATCTCAGCGTATTTCAGCTGCTCCATGTGGAAGGATTGACGGTCGGCCAGCAGCTGCTGCCGCTGGTACTCCAACTGCACACACACACACACACACACACACACACACACACACACACACACACACACACACACACACACACACACACACTCAGATGTTCAAAGATCTGGGTAAACTACACACTATCTACAGTTTTTTGACACTACATATCCCATGATGCCTCACTCACAGCCTCCCTCTCTCTGTCCATGATGGTTTCCAGTTCTTCAAAGTGTCTCAGTTTAATCTCGAGCTTCTTCATTTGTGTCTCGACCAGCAGAGCGACCAGAGATTTGATCTTCCTCTCCTCCACTGCAGCCAGATGCTGCGAACGAAAGCAAAGGAGATTCTCAGACCTGAAGGGAAACGGATGAAGACAGAAGCGCCGCGTTCAGACGTCGATGTGACGAAGCTCACCTTGGCTTTGACGGCGGCGGCAGCCAGAGCGGAGGCAGCGGCCGTCGCCAGGTTCCCCTCCCCGACATCCCGCTCCACCTTCGCCTTCCTCTCTCCCTCGCTGTCTCCGTCTCTCTGGGCCTCCTCCGCTCCCTCTTTTCCATCCTTCTCTTTCTCCCCGTCGCCTAACAGAAGAACAAGTTTCATTATTTTCCCCCGTGACTTCATCGTTCAGATATCTCCCAGAGAAACCGTTTCGTACCCATCTCCGACTCCGTTTTGTCCGCCTCCCTCTCTCCTTCGGCTTCTCTTCCTCGTTCTTCTTCCTTCTTGCCGTTCTCCGCCTGCTTCTCCTCTTCCTCGGTCGCTCCATCTTTGCTGTCCTGTGTGGAGAAACAGCACGATTATCTTCACAGCAGCTCATCGAGTAAAAATACATATTTTATGCTATCAGAGTGAAGATGCTTCGTACCTTGGCCTCTCTCTTCTCCTCACTCGATTGGTTTTCACTCTTACTTTCATCGTTGTTTTCATCTAAAGGAAACAAGTCAGAACGTTTTATATTCTCCTCCTGTGTCATCACTCTTTCCTTTTTCTTTTTCATTTCTCCCTGCAAATGTATTTTGCACATGTAGCACACGTGTTGATCGTACCGGGCCTCTCTCCCTCCTCCAGGCCGGTGCCGGCGATGCCGCTCCCCTCCAGCCCGTACAGAGGATCCTGTCGGCCGCTGACCCTCGCCGCCTCCTCCACCCGCCGCACGTGAGCCTCCACAAGCGCCGCAGGAACTTCCTCCTTCATACGAGAAAACTCCTCTGAGAGGGAGAGAGATCAGAAATCAGGACTCGATTAGTCTTCTGTAGAAATTTGATTGCTCAGAAATGTACGAACCAACGAATGTACAAGCTTGTTGCAGGATTATTGATGCAGAACTGTTGCTTCCATCTTTTCTGTGCTACCATGAATGCGTTTTGTGTTTTTATTTTTGATTATTGTTCCTCCTTCCAGTTCCCTTTGAGACGTCACGTATTCATCTAAAACATCTTGAACTATTAGCTCACCGCTACAGTCTGCAGCTTTTCAGGAGGCTGTAAATGTCAAAATATTCTTATTTTCTTTACAGCAAAAGAAATGATCTCCTTCTCACCGAGCGCAGACTTGGCTGCAGCCGAGGCCACGCGGGGGTCGACCACGGAGGCGAGGAAGGCCACGGTGCTCATGACGGGGTTTCCCGCTTGGCTGAACGGTATCGGCTGGTAGGCCAGCGGGCCCAGAGTCGACGAGGTGTCCTCCAAATACGGGTCCTCGATGGGCAGCCGCAGGAAGTGCAGGATGCACTCGTCCTGCGTGCGGCTGCCGACGTGCTCCGACACCTTGTTCCAGTCGTCCTTGTACATCTCGAGGCCCTGAGGAAGGTGAGAGCCGCGGTTATCTCCTCACTTCCTGCTTCGGTTTTTATTGTGGCTGGTTTTACCATGTTTTTGTGTTGTGAGGGTAAAGACTGTACCTCCAGGAGTAGTAGTGTTTCCTGCTCTGTCCAGTCCCTCATGGAGCTCGCTGCACTCTTGCTCTGCACACAACAGCATCACAACAACTTAGTTTCTATGATCGGTGACTGGAAGTCGTCCTGTCATCCACCCTCTTGTTTTTGTGTTTTATTTTACCTTTACAGAGCCGCTCTTCTTGCTGTACATGTCGGTCCGCAGCCCAAAGTTCTGCAGGTCGGCCGGCTTGTCCTTCACTTTGTCTGGGAACGACATCATCGACTGGGTGGCGGGGGTCTGCAGGGACACAGAGAGACACGTGTCAGATAGCTTCTACAACGTGTGTGTGTGTGTGTGTGTGTGTGTGTGTGTGTGTGTGTGTGTGTGTGTGTGTGTGTGTGTGTGTGTGTGTGTGCGAGCGTGCGTGCGTGCGTGCGTGTGTGTGTGTGTGTGTAATGTGGACCTGGGACGTCTTGGGCTGCAGCGGCACCAGGCTGGACGGAGTGTCGGCCAGGACGTGGAAGTGAGAGGTGGGCGGGGGCCCCATGGGTGTGGGCCGGCTCTCCGAGTCCACCTGGTAGTTGATGAGTCCCCACTGCTCCAGGAAGGCGTGAACTCTGCAGGACAGTTTAAAAAAAAACACAGAGTTTGAACTGATTGTGTTTAAACTGATGAGAAATATCCTCCTCGGTCCTCCGCCCACCTCATGATCGCACACACGTCTCCTGCCAGGTTCCTGCGGCAGGCGGTGGAGGTCAGGTACTCCTGAGGGTTCAGGCGGTAGGTGTCAATCATGAAGTTCCTGTACGCCAGATAACTAAAAGGAAACAGTATGACATCACTTCCTGCTGCACCATACGTAAAAATGTCCAACAGATAATTAGATAATGTAAAACTGTGCTGTGTACAGATTAAACACTCACATCTCGGGAGTTTTGGATTTGTTTTTCCCGTTGAAAAACTCCGGCAGGGCTCTGCGCTCGATGGCGTGAACACTGAAGGGAAAACAGTTTGGATAAGATGTGTGTGTGTGTGTGTGTGTGTGTGTGTGTGTGTGTGTGTGTGTGTGTGTGTGTGTGTGTGTGTGTGTGTGTGTGTGTGTGTGTGTGTTGATTGTTACCTGTTGTAGTCGAACCAGGCGGCGTAGCTCGGGATGATGATGTGGTGGGTTTGCTCAGTCACGTTGTCCTCGTGTAGGTCGGACCCTTTCACCGGTTCTCCCTTCACACTTGGAGAGCCCTCTTCCTCTTCCTGTTTTAACACACACACACACACACACACACACACACACACACACACACACACACACACACACACACACACACACACACACACACACACACACACACACACACACACACACACGCATGTTTACGAATTCAAGATGAGCCATTCTCATGCTCTCTGGGAATAACAAAATGTCCCTGGATGTTTTCAGGAATCTCCAAAAATGTGAAACCAGACTTGTTAGCGAAGGAAGCGGTCATTTGAATATCAATTTTAAACTTTTAAAATAAAAAAAAGTAAGAAAAAGGATATTGTGACAAAAGAATACAATTAAATGTCCTACAAAATAAAAGATGGAGGATGAACCAACAGAAGGGAAAGAATAATAACTGGTGGATTATAAAATATGTCGCAGCACCTTGAACAGTAGTTACACATTTTGTAATCAGTGTTAAGAAAAGGAAATGAGTTTGATGTAATGCAGAAAATATGAAGGAGGGAAGAACAGCTGCGATTACAGAGTGCAACTGGGCTAATTATAAGACTGTCGTGGTCAAATTAAACCAGAAGGGGGCACTAGTGAAACTTTATGGATGTAAAAACCGAAGAAGAAGAAAGGACAGGTAACAGGTACTGGAGGAGCTGTGAACACCTCTTTGTTAAAAGTGGTGAACGGTTTGGCTGAATGTGGATTTATGGACGGTGATTATGGATTTTTATACACAACAAGTTGAACATCATTAATGATAATAATAAAAAAAGAGGATTTAAGTTCAGGTTCAGCCGCTGCAGGTCAAATAAAAAAATATTCTTAACGACGAAGGAAGAGCTTCGAGATGTGCGCGTGCGCAGGTAAACACCGGGACATCCCGGCACCGGTTGTTGTCACCACCGGAGGCCGGCGGGGACATCTAACTGTCGGGGAGAGGATGCAGAGACCCGCTGACGGGAGTCTCCAGCGCGTCTCTTCTTCAGGGCACCGGGGCAGAGGACTCATTCACCGGGATCACCGACGACAGGTAGGTGGGTCGGTGCTTATTGACATGAACGACGATTGATGTTTGTGTGCGCACGTGTCAGGGCGTAAATCTAACGCAGGTCGAAATGATTTATTCATGGATGTGTGAAACTGGACGGATGTGCTAAAAGCTGAAAAAGCTGCATTTAACCGGGAAAACTGAAACAAAATAAGACTGGTAATCTAAAAAAGATCCAAATCAGAGGTTCAATGTTCTCCTGATGATGTTAAAGAGGCCAAAATGGAGCCAGAAACCCAAAGTCTGGAGATGTTTTGGTCATGATAGATTCAGCTCCTGGTTGAAGGAGTATGGGAAGCTTTTTATGATTTAAAAAAATACAATTTAAAAAAAAGGACTTTGACGCCTCTGCAGACAGATTAATGTGACTAAAAGGACTAAGACTAAACTCGGCTGGTTGTATGAGCCTATAGCTGTGTGTGACCATTTAATGTACAGGATACAAAGACACAGGTACAGGCAGGACCTTCCAGTACAAGTAGGACCTTCCAGTGACAGTACAAGTAGGACCTTTCAGTCACGGTACAAGTCCTTTCAGTCAAGTGACAGGAGGAGTGTTGTGTTGTTCTGCCACATGCTGGTGTGCCTCCCTTCAGTGGTACAGATTATGTTTCTTTTATCTGGTTGTACTTTACCTTTCCTGTCGTCTCCATGGACTCATCCTCCTGCTCGTCTGTTCGAATCAAAGAAAAGAAAGATCTCGTTAGCAGCTCTCAGTGGAATAAAAGAAGCGTCTCTATGTTTAAGGAATCTCACCCATATCGGTCCCTCCTTTGACCGGGGTGGAGTCCGAGTCCTTCTTGGTGTTATCTGCAGGGAGACGGAGAAATAGTTTGGATTAAAAGTTGTTGTTGTTGTTTTTATTGCCATTTTAGTGTGTTTGTGGACTTGCGTACTTGTCTTGGCCGGGTTTCCCTCCTCAGACGCTGGAACAGGCGATGCTTCGTCCAGGTCCTTCGACAGATCCTCCTGCTCCTCCTCCCTCTGGCCACGTTTGGACTTGGTGTACGGGGTCGTCGGCCTGTCAACGCGCGCGCACACACACACACACACACACACACACACACACACACACACACACACACACCGTTTAAGATGACATCATCTCTGTTGTTGTTGATGTGATATCTGTGGAGTTCGTCCCCGTCACCGACCCTTTCTTGGTGTTCTTCTTCTTGCTCTCCTGCGGTGGGGGGGTGGGGAGGGCGACGGCGAGCGCTTCCTCTTCTTGGCGCTGCCGGGCTTCTTGTCCCGCCGCTCGTCCGGCGTGGTCACCTCGTCCGTCAGCGTCTTGGCGGAGATCCTCTTCCTCTTCGGGCAGCCCTCTCCCACCTCGTAGTCCTCCTCGTTCATCCACTCGTTGTACTGGTCCAGGTCTAAGATCCACTTGGCGTGGACCTGAAACGTTACCGCCATCTTTATCACGGTTCAACCAGAAACACGGTTTTTGTCGTTTTACTTTCAACATGGTACAATTTACCCTCATCAGTGACCGGAACAAGTTCTATTTAGGCAGTAAGAGCTGGATTAAAAAGAAAACAAGTGTATTTGAGGTTAATATATATTGTTTATGATCAGTTTTATAAGAGAGGAATCTATGAATCTGTTGGGTTTTTTTTTACTTTAGAGCAGTGTTTGGATTATGTGATTGTTTAGATCAAACATGTTTGATTTTTGCGGTGAATTTTCTCAAAAATGGATTTAATTTGTTGTTTGAGTTTATAAATGAGATTTTAGCGGTAAAATTGTGGAAATTTGAGAACCATCACGGGGCTTAAAGTGATAAAAAGAGTCTAAAAGTGACAAATCTTTCCAGAACAGACGGTCTGTGACTGTAATATAGAAACAACGGATACATCTGCTGTCAGAATAAGAGCTTTACATGATGTTTAATTAATAATAATTTAACAAAGACTGTATGCACAAAACCAAAGTTCAATCTCTTACAGCAATCGCGGGGCAATTTGGCAAAATTGGAAGCTCGCTAAAATATCGTGGAGATTCCTTGAATTTGCGTTAATTATTGCGATCTCAAGATTGTGATTTCCTGGAGAAACTAACTTATTTATTTCTTTGAATCTTGAGAGTTTTTACAAAAGAAACGTGATGGAAATTTCCATCCCATAATAAGTACACAGCGTCAGTAAAGAGCTGGAATCAGCAGACACAAAATATGTTCATGATGTAGTTGAACAATGTGGAATATGTGTCTTTAAACATAGAATGTATTTAAACAGAATATTACAAAAAAATATTTTGCACAGTTTAAATTGAGATCTATTTTTTTAAGAACTACCTTCCTGGGCTTCTCTGGACTCGGAGGATCCTCCACCGCCGCCTCCACTTCGCTGGCTGGGATCCAGGTGTCGTAACTAAACAGAGAGATGGGTGGGGTCAAAGGTCAAGCCATGTAAAAACATGCACGTTGAGGCGTGTGAAAGCACCGCGGCGCTTAACCTTAAAGAAACCAAGCGCGGAGGCTGATCCAGTGGAGAGTGTGCGAGAGATGAACCAACCTGTCGGGAAAATATCCCCAATGCAGCAGCACCTGTTTGTCCCTCTTCATCACAGGACGCACCCACTCCTCTGGAACGGAGAGAGGACATGATGTCAGCACAACAAACCGAGAAGAAATCCTACAGGCAGACTTTTAAGAAGTGGAGGCGTCACCTTCCTCCAGACTGGAAGGAATGGGAACAACGACGTGGGAGCTGGAGGCCTTGTCCTCGGTCACCGAGCCCTGAAAACACACGCACGGCATTTCAATTAAATACGCGCTTTTTATCTTTAAAAAAACAACAATACTTTTGTGACAACATTAAAAAAAAAAAAAAAAAAACACCTGATGTCTTTTGATGATGTCTTTCAGCTTCCCGAGCAGTTTGGGCTCGATGTCAGAGCTCAGGTAGATGACGGGTCGAGTCAGGCAGTTGTTCTGGAGGAAAAGCAGCCGATGTGTGAAATTAATTAAACACATATATACAAGGATTCATTTAACTTTCCTGTGATCTCCTTTAAAAAAAAAAAAGAAGAAAAAAAAAGACCTCTGCAGATGAGGAGATCTGGATCTTGTAAATCTACAGGACTGATTAAGAAGGATTACTGTGGTCACATGACCACGCGTCCTTCAGCGTTTCGATCTGTAGATATGACGTAAGCGGAGGAGACGTGCGACCTCTGAAACCACCGTGTTGTCTTTGCAATCATTCAGATCAACTTTTACTCGTCCAGGTGACGAGTTTAAACGAATATTGATGGACGAGAGCGCTGAAACGAACCCACCTGCACCAAGGACTTCTCGATGGTCATGAACATCTCCACGTTCCGGTCCATCCTCGACGGATTCTGGAAGTCAAACCTGCGCCTACCAGGAAGTTAGACTGGAGTTACACACGAAACGGAAACACGGCCACAATCCAACCCGAGCTCCGCGACTTTACACCCTTTTATCTGTGACCTGTCTGATTACCAGCACCATTGAAGTCAGCTAGAAGGACAGTCTTACCATCCCTGGTCACTCTTGAACTTGTAGGCAGCAGCCAGGATGTGGCAGAGAGCCCCCCCGGACTTAAAGTCCAGGAAACACTTCATCTGCAGGTAGAAAACACAGCCCGGTCAGACACAGGGCGAAGTCATGCAGGTGTTTTGTGAGTTGGAGGGGGGGATGTGGTGGATGTGTGTGTGTGTGTGTGGGGGGGGGGGGGTAAAGGTGACATACTGGCAGCTTGGTGAGCGGAGGGTTGCTGACATGCCGGCCGAACACCTCCTCCTGGAACTGGAGCAGCTGGACCACCAGGCTGGACAGGGACTTGTTGGTGGGGGGCTCGGCCTGGATGTACTGGGGGAGACCCGCAGAGGGACGTCAGAGCAGACTCATGGAAACACTAGTCGGCTGCTGTATGGCAACTTTCACTGCTTTCACTTTTTACCATTGAGAGAGTGAGGACGGGATTTACTGAATTTCACCTTTTATTACTGGTGTGTGAGTGGGTGTTGTTTTTATTGTATTTTTAACTACATCATATATTGTCTTGGATCTACGTGTCTGAACGGCAGCACGCCGCTGCGTGTTATCCAACACCGCTGCTGGCTCCAGTCAGCCAACATCTGGATCCGAGCTGCTGCACCGTTAGCTCATGAGCTAACTAGCCCGCTAGCAGGCTAAAGTCACCCCTTTAAAAAAAAGAAGAAAGAAATCCATCGTCCCAGGTCGGACTGCGGGCTGCTCTCAGGTCGGGTCAGCCACAACTACCGCACAGGCGCGCCGCCATTAGCGTGCGCATCTGGCGCAGCTGTCGGCTCAGCATCCTTTTGTATCCGGCTGAGAGAGTCGAACAGCTGGACCTCCGCAGCACCCTCCCTCCTCTCTTTGTCACCGCCGCTGCCCAATAGGTAAAGCGGCCACATTTCGGGCTGAAAACCGCGAGCTCCGCGCGTACGAGTACAAAACATGCGGTTAGTACCTTTTTGTAATTCTTTCCCAGCCACACGCGGACATTATCAAACTGAGAAACGGTGTCAGACGCTTCGAAATATTTTACATTCGGGCCGCCGTCTTTCTTCCGCACCGCCATCTTTGCCTGCAGACAACTAGTCGACGTCGCCCGCCGCCCAGCGGCCGCAGCGTGCAACTGCAGCTGCTGCACAACACAGAGGGGCTGTAATGACCGCCGGTGAGCAGCAGGGGGCGCAGTGGTGTCGCTAATGTTTTCATCCTCCGACACGATGGGAGTCAGAATCACCTGGTGAAGTCTTATTTACCTGAAAGTGAATCACTTACCATGCAACATTATTTCAGTATTATTGGAGTGTCATTATTGATCCATTAACAAGTAATCAGCAGTATTTCAACGCTGCAGTTAGACCTGGTGGAGCAGATTTGACCATCTTTATATACAGTACTGTTCACTGTAAGATAAATGTGCAATCTGCGTTTCAGTTTAAAGAAGACTAAAATAAAAATTGTCAGGCAAAGTACAAATATCTCAAACTTTAAATATTAAGTACAGTACGAGATTATTTGGTTACTTTGCAGAGGATGTTCATGGTGGATATAAAACTAAAACTGTAAATCTCTTCCACGTAACTCAGCTGAAGCTTCTAATTTCTACATTTAACAAGGACAAGGTCACTCAAATGTTGTTACATATTTATTTCAGTCCTATCGGGCAGATTAAATGGGTAAATTACATAGTCTCACTTCACCAGAGTGATGAATTTTACATACATATGTGAAAATATAATACAGCTCACCGTGAGTACAAACACACAAAAGACTTTTATTTTGAAAGGCATTTAGAGCCAATCAGAATGTCAGTGGCGGTGAAGTATATAAAAGTCTACAATACACATCGTCCCTGTCGGTCTCTAATCAGTGAGTTTGGTTTCATCACTGGTCACATATCTGCACATGGTTTTGTGAATCAACAGGTAGCTCGATGGATCACTTCACATTAAGTGTCAGTCAGAGGAAAAACATCTGTTTGGTAATCAAGTGTGACGCAGGCTTCACAAGTGTCTTCCAGTGTATCACTTAATGCTTCTTCAGCGAGTGTGACAGAGAGATTGATTATGTCAAAGCCTTGAATTGTGTCCACGAGGAGGCAAAATGTCAGATCACCAAAATAGAACACTTGTATGTGAATTTGTGAGAAAACATGAGCGTAAAAATATATATAAAAGGGATTTTTAAAAGATGGCCTCCTGTAGCAGGAACTGAGTCATTTGAGAAAGAAGGAAGGAAAGAGAGTGAAACGGGATCCATGTAATTAAAGTCTGTTTGACAAGCAGTTTGTGAATCTGTGACGAGTGGACATACTGTATTTATTAAAAGTGATCTATCTATTAATAATCTATTTGATAAGTATAGTATGTGTTGTACTTTAGGCCGGCTGCCAGTCAGTTACTTTGACGTGAAACCACTTGATTCCACAGTTTGCACTGTATTTCTTATCATTTTACATCTTTGATTGATCAGTAGTCTGAGTGTGACAGCTGCAGTGAAGGCCTCAACAATCCCAATTTGAATCTTATGGTTTTATGTGTCATTTTAAATATATTTCTGGATAAATTAAACTAACTTCTTGGGGGAAAATACAGGAAATATGTACGGAAAGAAGTTTTATTTTGCTTTTATGAAAGCTCTTTTTGGACAAAAGTGATATAGGGGCGGTCATCTGCAATGCACGTCGTTGTTTAAGGCAGCGGTTCTTTAACCTGGGCTCTCCGGAGACATCTTGGGGCCTTCAGGATGATTAATAGGATAAAAAAAAAAAACGTGAAAAATACACATAAAAATACATTATTTTTTATTTCATGTTGTTTTTGTTATTGTTTTTGTGTGTTGTGAAAATATATTTTACTCCAAAGATACTCAAATAAAACATTCAGAGAAATAAAAATGTCTCTGGTGAAACTGCACACTTGATATGTAGAACATGAGGAGTCGCAGTGATGCAGCGCCGCATTTAAAAAGGTCACATGGGAGTTAAAGTTGGGGATTCACTGTCAGAATCACAATGTTCACGTTAGATTTCATCCTCTATCCTTTAATATGTGAAATACTGGGATATTGTCCTCCAGTCGTCATTTGATTTCTGCTTGTGAAACTGTTATTTTAATATAAACAAGCATAAATGATCATTAATTTGTAGTGATTAGGGGAATGTCAGACCTCAGTAATGCATGCTTGGTCACAATTACTTAATATTATATGATTTACAATAAACTTCTGTAAAATTATAGAAATATTACAGCAAACACTTAAGTCCCAATATATTAAATATGTGTAAGAAAGAAAGTAGTTATCTGTTATCTGTGATTTTCTTTATGCTTTCTGTACTCCCAAAATGAGATGATCTGGGGAAAAAGTGAGAAATTCAGCATAAATAAAAAAAAACAGAAATAACAGGATGAAATATAGATATGTCTGACGCTTCTCATGTCTCTGACCTTTTTACTGCTTCTCATTTCGACAGGCCGAAAATTAACCTTCATTAACAGAGAGAGTGTGTGTGTGTGTGTGTGTGTGTGTGTGTGTGTGTGTGTGTGTGTGTGTGTGTGTGTGTGTGTGTGTGTGTGTGTGTGTGTGTGTGTGTGTGTGTGTGCGTGCGTGTGTGTGTGTGTGTTACATGACCCGGACTAATTTGTGAAAGCCTAGAGACAACACTAGGAAGAAGAGCAGTGCTTCTTGAACTAGTATTCCTCCGACTCTTGCTGTGTTTGTATTTGCTCATGAGCGTGTGTGTGCATATCTGTGTACATGGCGTGTGTGTGTGTGCATCCGTCTGCGCTGAAGGAGTGAGAGTGAAGCCTATTGATTATTTTAATCCTCCTATTTGTGAGTCTGTGATCCTCTTGGCTCAGCCGTCCACAGGGGGATTGCTAATGGGGCTGAACGCTTCCCTCCTCAGCCCTCTCTCCCTGTCCAATTAGCTTAGCGCTTGAATCTGCGAGGTGTGTGTGTGTGTGTGGGGGTGGGGGGGTGACTTACAGGGAGGGAGACCCCCCCTCTCCCAGTCCAGCATCTCCCAATCCTCCTTGTCGGCTACACATTCAGCAAGAACCTCCTCATCCAGAATAGTATTGCCGCTCACCTTTTAATTAAAATCTCCTTGTTGTTACTCTGCGGAGGTGAGATCTTCCTCTGCTCTTTCCATGTTTCATTTTCACAGCGCGGCTCTGCTGAGGGAAGAGGAAGCGGCAGCAGGTGAAGAAACAAGGTTTTATAATAGGAGAAGATGTCTTTCGACAGGTTTCCGTAGCGCCACCTTTTGTTCTCCGTACTCGTCCTGTTAGTATGAATGTTCGGCTCTCGCCTCCAGTTTAAATTTAGAAAACCAAACCTGTAATTGCATTTGTGAAACAAAAGGACGCCGTGCACAAAGTCAGAAGGCAGTGTTTGATGCAATTTAAAATTACACACAGGTTTCACCCCTCTGACGCGAAGCTGCATCGAATCTGCAACCTGTTTCTAAAAAAGTTGGGTCAAATGGAAATAAAACCAGATATGTGCAGACGTCCTCTCCTACACACGAGTTATACGTTCCTCACAGTGGTGATTTATTTGCGATAAAGTCCAGAGACCTGATTCAAATGTATTTTTTAATGCAAACTCTCAACCATGATAGATTTTATATTTCTGCTGCTGCTGCTACCAATATGAGGAGGCCCATCCTGACTTTTTCTAAATTTGACGTTACAATTTATCTTGACTTTTTAAAAAATTTATACAGATTAATGTGTCAATCAGGTGATTCTGTGGTTAAGATGAAAAGATCGCATAAAACAAGCCAATAATATGCACACATTTTTACATCGGTTTTACAGTAAATAGGGCATTTTGAGGTGCAAGTTTCTCTGGCCCCGCCTGCATCAACACGCCCTCTGGTGGAGACAAGTTGAATTGCGGTACAGACGGTCCGTCGGGTCGTATGTTGCCCATGTGTGCATAAAAGCCTAAATTACTGCAAAACTGACCACTGGTTGTACTTTGTTCTTCGTGCTAATTAATGTAAATTGTTCTCTAAATTCACACATCACACAACAGATCTCGACACCTGCTTCTTAATCCTCCTGTCCTGTACAGAGGAAAGAATAAAGACAGAACTGGTTTCCACTGAACTCGGTGACGGCAAAATAGCCCTGAATTTTTTTTTTTTTTATTGTGTTTCAGAGAAAAAAAAAAAAAAATCTATGCGGAGGTCATACATAACAAATACACACAACTCGGCTTGCAAAGTACAGTGACAGCAATGAATCCATACTGAACAAAAGGTAACAGCGCCAGAAAACACACAGTAGGATGCAGCATGGCACAGAGAGGAGTGTCCGTGTACGATATACAGCGTCAGAATGGTTCTTCAATTACAGCACACGAAGGAAGAGTTGATCAGAGTAATTCACATCCAAATATTATCTGGGTACAGTCATGCTATCCAGCTGTAAACATGTGCCACTTTCTGGGACAAGAGTCTCTGCCACATGTTTGTTTTTTTTAAGCCAATATGAAGCTCTAAAACTACATTATTTTATATTGTACCCTTCTAAGCATCAAAAAAACAATCGTTATATGCAATAATTTGCTTACAGCAACATGTTTATAATTTTTGTGTATTCAGAATTTGAGTTACACAGTGGCATGCTTCTGTTGTTCGTTCCCACCAAATAGAATTCATCTTGGTCTCAGTTTTCTGGGGGCTTTTATTTACAGGAGAGTTCATCCACTTCGATACAAACAGTCACTGCTTCTCATCAAAGAAGTTGCATGAACATTTGTGAGGACCGTCCGTGTTGAAAACAGGAGAATCCCTGTCAGACTGCTGTTTGTATCACGTGGAGCTTCTTCGTATAGCTCGCACTCAACAAGGGAAACTATGTCATGCATAAGAAAATGAAAGTAAATTGATAGTATAAGGCACAGAGAACCTATAGGTATGGCATATGGCAGTAAAACATCAACAACAGTCACCTGTGCTTCAGAAACATCTTCACATCAGTACATTCACAGTAACATTCACATTTTGGGAAACTTGTTTCCTTGCAAACCGGCATTTCCACGCACTTCACACTGATTGGTCGGCTGTGCCGAGGCCAAAGCGTGTAATTCACCCATCTGTCCACTCGATGATACCGTGTCAGTGTCACGTTTTTCTGGCGTTTTTACCTTACAACCAGACGCAAGAACAAAAGTCGCTTCTACTAATATTTTAGTTTTTTTTAACTTTACGACTATACAACTATTCCCAGCTCATGCTCCATCCCTCGTGGTCAGGTTTAGAAAAAGGTTGTGGTTTGGTTTAAATGACTTTGGCATCAAAACGTGAAGAAAAGATCATAGCTTGGGTTAAAATAAGTCAATATTTGTAAGTAACGTTGTGTACATTGTGGAAGTTAAATGCATAACTATAAAGTAAAATATTGCGATGTCATTTTCTGAGATTTAAGTAGGTTTTTTACAGTAAAATTACAGAATTGAAATAAAATTGAAAGTTGAGGGAAAAAAATGATTTTGTTTTTAAGCACTATGCAATGGTGCATGAATCTGAGGTAATTATTGGGATCACAAGATCGAGATTTACTGGAGGGACTGAATAACTTAATGTCACTTAATAGAAATCCACATTGACTTTCTCTTTCTCACTGACTTGCACATCGAACTCCCGGTTAAACTCTTATGTTTGTTTCTTCGGATCAGCCACAACGTTCTCCTCACATGGACTTCATCACATGACCTCCCTCTCTGACCTTGGTCACACATGCGTGTACTTTTCACGACTAAAATGTGACACTGACACGGTTTCCTCTAGTTTTCTTACACAACTATATCTGTCACTTTACATGTGAACGAGCCCGTGCAGCATTATGAATGCCTTCCAGGAGATGATGTGTGTTTAACACCATCTGTGGTGTTTGGAACAATGATAAATACTTTCACCCTCCGACGCAGCCGGACAACATCTCTTAGACTTCCAACCAGCTGCAGGTTGTAATCTTCTCTTCTGACTCCGCAAGAAAGCAAACGAGCGTATTTCCTAAACTGCAGAACTATTTCAGTAAGATGACACACTGGACCCGAGGTGTGTGTGTGAGGCCGGAGACGAAGCCTGAGCTCGTTAGCGGGACATGATGAGTCTCTGAGGCGCCGGGTGAATCTCCAAGCTAAACCTCAGTATTGATGTACTGTGTGTTCAGGGACTGTTACCAACTACTCCACACCTTTTTCCTCCCTTTTTTTTGCAGGAGTGTGTGTGTGCGAGTCCAATCAACAGTAACGTGATGCGTTTACACACACACACACACACACACACACACACACACACACACACACACACACACACACACACACACACACACACACACACACACACACGCCTGCACTCAGACACGCTGGATTATGATCATGGAGTCGGCTGCATTATCAGCTGTGATCGATAAATTCATGACTTTTCTTGTTTGGTGTCTACGGCTGTATTGAAAATCCATCTCACAGTGAAGGCAGCGGCTGCACACACACACGACACACACACACACACACACACACACACACACACACACACACACACACACACACACACACACACACACTTCGACTGACGGCCTACATTCAGATATCTTTCCAGTCGATTTCAGACCGGTGGCTGAAATGGTCATCGTGTCTCAGAGCAACAACTGAGGTTCAACCAATGTGTGTGTGTGTGTGTGTGTGTGTGTGTGTGTGTGTGCGTGTGCGTGTGCGCGTGCGCGTGCGTGTGCGTGTGCTTACACACACTGTACTTGGCACAGAATAGTGATGACACAGGTGTGTGTGTGTATCAGAAGTAAATGTTATCTGGTAATATTTACAGTACTATATTCATTTTTACACAAACTATTAACTGTTATTGAACAGCAGAGAGACGATGAGGAGGAGTGGTGCGTTAGATGAAGGGAGAGGAGGAGACTTTCTGCCCGACTACAGAGAGGGAGTGTGAAGAGGAAGAGGAAGAGGAGTGTACTGTCAGTCGGGGTAGATGAGAAAGCCGGAGAAGGTGCTGTATTTGTTGGTGTTTCCGCCGTGAACTTTGCCGCCGTCCAGCTGTACGCACACCTCGTCGCCCACGTCCAGGTGGAGGATGACGCTGTTGGAGGCGTAGTCGTAGTTCTGATCTGCGTCCTGGGCGATCGCACTGGCCCTCACCTGGGAGAGAGAGACGAGAAAAGGTGTCGATAGGGGCTTAAAAATGTAGAGACTTATCAGTGGAGAGACGGAAATGGAACAGAAAAATGAGATAACTTATATTATGAGCGTGTTTTAAAGGGTTGTTGTGGTCATTGAGGCCGAGGCCCGATCCCAGTTCCCCTCTACCCCCCGTTTTGCACATGCGAAGGTTTGAGTGTCCCGTTCAGAGAGGTTCTCATCTAAACTTCCAACTGGCCCTTTGAATGGAGTGATTTCAGATGCCAACTCCAAAACAAAGTGGTAGAAGAATGCTTTGGAAACTGAACCTGAAAAATGGTCCATAAAATAAATACATAGATTTTTTGTTTTGTTGCTAGAATACTTTTGCAATCTGAGCAGTGAATGAAGTCCTGTTTGTGAGCTTTAATAGCTGATTCTCTGAGATACAATATATATATTTTTTTCATCATACTGTGTATTTCAATAAATTTGATAATTGAATATTTGGACTTACAAACCTATTCATAATTAACGTGCGGCTACTGTTGACGCATTGACTATATTCCTTCGTTCTGAAGGGCCACCACCAGTAGAGGGCGCTCCTAAACGAGGAACATAAGACTGGGCTGTGATATGTTGCTGATATTTTCTTGGGCGTTAGGGAGAAACAGGACTGCAGAAAACTGCAACCCTCCATTAATGCTGATACAAACACTAAGTATTCGAGGTTCCTTCTCATATTTAAAAAATGCAAGAAGGTTGGACGGAGAAGGAATGAAGAGCAGTTTCAGTCCTTGGGAATTTAACTTGATTAAATCAAAGCACATATTTTGAGAATTGTCCATGAACATGGTTGTAACTCCGAGTTGGTTACTGACTTGAATTTAGACCTAATTTTTTAGACACTAATAATATGACAAGACTCTTGTGATATTATACACCCGTTATTATTTACTTTTAACCACTTTTTTGTATTTTCAAAGAATGTCTTCTGTAGATTGTGGCTCCTTTGTTTTAGAACAACACTCCAACCTGTAGGTTTGAATAATATGCAGTGTTTCCCACACATAAGACTCTTTCAGTCGGCCGCTCAGCTATATGTGTTGATTCATTTTTAATTTTTTTTTTTTTTTTTTTAACCTGACAGAACGACGCTTTCAACACGATGGATTAACGAGTGGACGATCTCCCCTCGCTCCCTCCACCTGCATCTGCACCGCAGCCAGCAGAGGTGGAGCGCCGCCCACAGTGAGACACACAGAGATCAGAGGACAGAAACACAGCAGAGGTGGAGCTCCGCCCACAGTGAGACACACAGAGATCAGAGGACAGAAACACAGCAGAGGTGGAGCTCCGCCCACAGTGAGACACACAGAGATCAGAGGACAGAAACACAGCAGAGGTGGAGCTCCGCCCACAGTGAGACACACAGAGATCAGAGGACAGAAACACAGCAGAGGTGGAGCTCCGCCCACAGTGAGACACACAGAGATCAGAGGACAGAAACACAGCAGAGGTGGAGCTCCGCCCACAGTGAGACACACAGAGATCAGAGGACAGAAACACAGCAGAGGTGGAGCTCCGCCCACAGTGAGACACACAGAGACCAGAGGACGGAAACACAGCAGAGACTCTCACACTGAGCTGAAAAAAAACGGCTGCTCATAAATTAGGTCAATAATATGAATACAATATTTTCAGCTGGACCGCAACAGAGGGGGCGGAGCTATAAAGTGATCCGGTCTACATGTTGCCCCAACTTTTCAAATTACAAGCATTCAGAAAAAAACATGCACATGCTGTTGAATTTAAGCTGTTTTGATACAAAATGTGTGCGATGACTATCAATTTGTTATTATGCACATAAAATAAGCTGATTCAGCAGGTTTGGGTGGAGCTCAGCTTTGTGAATAAATGATACTAAACATGAGTAGCTCATTTTGTCGAAGTAGCTCTCAGAGGAAACAAAGTATACGAAGATTGATGTACACTGAAGATGAACAATTTTAGTTTTTTATATTTTATCATGACACACTGATTTATTGACCTCCAATCTCGACTCCCACAATCCTCTCTGTTATTGACTCACCGGTCCGCTCTTAAAGTCCCAAAACACCAATCATCACCTGCAGTGAAGCTGCATGTTCCCCATGTTTGCCGTAAACATGTTAAGAGCATGACAGAAATATGGATTTGTGTTCCACACGAGGAGCCCATTATATAATCCAGTGAGTTTATGCTCCACGTTAAAGACTGAATCCCACTTTTTATGCACTTATACAAAATATGAATTATAACAACTCATTTGTCAGATGGTTTGTTAAATTTCTCTTAATCAGGCTTTCGATTTAATTTAATGAGAAATTGGAAAATTAATGGACATCTAATCATCTTCATGGGGTTGCATTTTATGTCTTCTCACGGTATCCCACCCACAACCTGTCTGTTCACTTCCTCTGGATGTGATTGGTGCCGTTTTATTTCCTGTTTTGTGCTGAGATTTCGGTGTAATGTCATCAGCGCTGATGCCTTCCTGTCTACTGAGTAGATAAATGAGATGTGCAGTGATCTTTGGCCTCCAGCTTCCATCTGAGACCACAACCTTTCCGAGTCGCTATCAATTTTTCCAGAGGCGTGTTGGCCTTCACACCTGATCCACCTGTTGCAGAGCAGTCTGATTGGACGCTATCAGGAAACACATCAGCTCATTCGTGAAGCAGAAAACACGCCGAGCCTCCACACACACTGTTCTGATCTCTAATGTATATACAGACATGTTTGTTACTGCTAATTTATAACAATCGGTTATTAATGTCTTTAGCAACTGAAAAATGTTGCTCTTTTTTCAGGTTTGAGACGTTTTACACATTAAATGGTCTGTTTTTGTCTTTTTTGTATAATGAACAAGCAGTTTTGTGTGTGATTGTGATTATGTTTGATTTTCTCTAGTTATAATTTATGTGCAGGTTTAAGTTCGTTTTTTGCAGTAAAATTATGGGAATGAAAAAAAAATGCAAGTCGAGTAAAAACCACGATTTTTTTTTTAAACAACTATCTGATAAAGAGTAATATGTAATCACTTCCTGTGATAATAATGGAATATTTCAGCCTATAATCTTTTTGATGTGTTTATTGAACTTAGAGAACCATCACGGGGCTCAGAGTGATAAAAAGAGTCTAAAAGTGACGAATGTTTCCAGAACAGAGTTAAAGCGAGTTTTGTTTGGAAAGGCGACTTCATACTTGAATACTTTCAGCAGAATTTCTGTTGACAACATTTTTTGCTGAAAAATCGCCGATATTTTGCAAAATTGCAAGCTAACGCAAATACTGCAGAGACTGCTTGAATCCGCGTTAAGATTGTGAGACTGTGAAATATTGTTCCCAAGAAAAGGACTTCAAACAAACTGTGACAAAAACATATTCTTATTGTCGTCTGTCCACCTCGGTCTTATTTCACTCTTCTTTCACCTCTGTTTTGGTATAAAACAAAGGTTTCCAAACTGTTCCGATCTTGTACCAAACCAAACTTTAAAATGTTAAAGAATCAACATCTGGAGGCGTGGAGGAAAACTTTGAAATATTTATCAAAATAGCAAAGCAGATGCTTTTGTAATTGATATGATGTGAACAAAGAAGCTCGGCAACAACCTTAAAAAGACCAACAATGTTATGGACACCGTTGCAGCGAGAGCTCGACATCATGAGCTTCATAAAACGGGCATCAATCCTGCTTTTCAGATCACACCGTCGAACCTGAAGCTTTGTTATGAAGCGATGTGAAACATCTTTCACCCGTTTATCTGACAGCTTTATGTTCGGAGAGGAGAACGTCATCCTCGTGATGCTGCGTCTGTAACGGGACCGCCGGCTTTTCAGGAGCTCGTGATTACGTCCGCTGACGACCGTACATATTTGCAGTTCACGTGAATACCGAACCACTTGACTCTGATGCCCCTCTGTCCTCAGACAATAATGAGCCCAGACATGCTGCTAAATACACTCAGCAGAGGTTTCATTAGCAGTCGAACGATTAGACGGAGAAGAACAAAGTCCCAGGATTTAGTGAAACACATTTAATGTTGTAAAAACACTTTATTCATCATGTTGTTAAATGTTTCTGTTGTTACGTCCGCTCACAGTTCAAAATCCGAGTTGTTACGCACTCAGTGAGCAAATCTCCTTCTAATAAATTGCACCATCACCAGGCAAGTAACAAACTATTCAAGCAGACGATCCATTTCAATAGCGGAAAATAAAGTCCACATGTGCATACATATTAATGAACGCAAATAGCCCGACTCCATCCCGTCTCCTCCTCCGGGTCGGGGTCTGACTGAGGCTACGGTCCATCATCTCCAGTCCAGCCTCCCCGACCCCTCGTGATCACAAAGACAAATCCGATGAGACTGAGCTGCCCGTTTCTCCTCATCCTCCATTCAACAAATTGCTTTTATTTTATTTATTTTTTTATTTTTTTTACTATTTAATCAATTTAATTCATTTATCTGTACGAGCGTTTCCTCCGCGTTGAGAAGGTGGACATTTTTTTATTCCACTCCTTTAGACAGAAATTAATCGATAACATTTCCTTTGTTTTAATTCAACTCACATCACTCCATTAATTGTTGTCGCCCCCCCCCCCCCCCCCCCCAACACACCTCACGGCCCCTTCCATCATCCCTCACCCGCCGCCCCCCCGCTCCTATCTCTTCATCCTGGACCCATCTATCCATCTTTTTGTGTCTGGACGCCGGAATAAGATGCAGGTCACGCACACATGTTCTCCCCCCCCCCCCCCCCCCCACTTCCCCCCCCCCCCCCACGCACCCACCACCACCCCTCCGCCGTGCAGTGTTGGCAGGAGCAGCGACTGAGTGTGTCCCTGTCCGGTCTAAATCGGATTGATTAACGACGTGCTGCTGTGGCAGGTCTCCTGAGATTCCCAACCCGACCCCCTCTTCCCCCACCCCACCCCACCCCACCCCACACACATACACAACCCTGCCTTACAACATCCCTCCCTCCCCCCTCCCTCCAGATGCACCAGGGCAGGCTCTACATGGCTGCAGGCTACGGTAATTGGTAGTCAGACAGCCCTGGCAGCTCTCGGCCTAATAGGTCCAACTCCTCAATAACTCCATACAATCACAATAAATGGGGGCACAGGATAGGCTACAGTGGTCAAATGGGCCCATGAAACACTAGCAGGAGGTCAGGATCAGAAGATACACACACACACACACACACACACACACACACACACACACACACACACACACACACACACACACAGCACCACACCCTGCTTATACATCCCGATAAGAGCGTCTCTCCTCCCTCTTTGTTTTTATGAATTTTAAGTGAACACCTGATAAAAAAATTAAAAACATGCCGACGTTTTGTTACTTTATGGTGTTCGACTGCTTTTCTCTGCAGGGACTGAACGGCTCTCTCGAGGAGATCTAATAGGTTTCAGAAAAACTACAACAGTAAAGAGATTCTGACATCTTGTACATCCAACATCTGTCTGCACGGCTGAGCGGCAGGATTCCCCCGACGGTACTGTCAGCTGAAGCGGAGGCTGACAGGCTGCTGTAACGAGCTATGAGTACAGTACAGCACACCGATGAGCTTAACCAAAAACACCAGGAGCACTCGCAGAAGAAGTGAAGAACTTTGATTATCTCATAACAACCATGCATGTCAAGGTCTGGGAGGTATTAGACAGTCTATGAGCAGTGAGTTCTCCGGTGGAGAAATTTTGACTTGATATTCTAAAGACTAAAAAAAGTTGTTCTCCCGGAGGTCCAGAGTAGACAACCTTCTCCATATGTTTCACACTGTAGTTGCCATTTTAATACACTTGTGATGTCATCGTTGGTTTGTGAACGTTATGAATCCTCCAGTTCAGATTCTGTCCGTCACCATCTTTGCTAGTTCGGATCAGTTTGGAGCAGGAAGTGACCATATTTGGACGAGCTGGGGGAGGAGCCAGCGGTGCATCTGACCGATCTGATTGGAAACCTGACGATACTACGTCCCGCCCACCGATAGCTGTAACCTGACTGCACCGCAGGCCTGTCAATCAAACAGACACGCCCCCAAAAACAGGTCTTCTTGAATCTTCTTTTCTAATGAATGAGGGATTATTTTCAGATGGACCTCCAGAAAACTAAGAAGAAGGAGTGACTTTAGCTAACAACACCGAGAGAACTGATGGACACATTTTATTCACTTTGGATTTGATGAGAGAAGTTGAATGGGAGTCTATGGAGCCGGAGGCTTTTTGGAGCCGACCTCTAGTGGCACTCGCTGGTATTGCAGCTGAAGGCATTTTTAGAATCAAACTCATTTTTCAGATCCAGAAGCTGTGAACGCTTTTATACCCAGTCTGTGGGGAGGACTATGACAAGGCAAGCCAGTCACCCTTTGGCATCACACCAATCGGATCAAAGCATGTCATCGATGTCATTGGATAACGGAAGATTTGGTATTTTGCCATTTGTATTGATGTCGCTGTTAGTGACATTCACAAGAACAGTTATGGAGGAATTTGGGAAAATGTATTGCACAGAGTAGCCAGCTGGTAGCGCTAAAACTTCAGTGCCTATTTTGCTGTCTTCTTTTTTGACAAAGATTCATGCTCACTAACAACGCCTCAGAATTCCTTGACTTTCACGGGCGATTGAGGGACGTGGCAGATCAAAGAGTCACATAAACTCTTTTGTAAAACTTTAGTTTTCTGGACTTGTCAGGATCAACGAGGCTCTTAAAGAAGCTTTAACGCAAAGAAACCTAATGAACAGGTCAAAACATGATATCCTGATGAGATCTATTGCTGCAGCCTTGTACCTTAATACCAGGAGATCATGTGGTTACATTACATCAGCCGTAAAAGAAGCAATGTATTTTTTTTCCTGCAATTTTTCTCTGCAAAAAAGAACCGAGATTAGAGGTCTTGCTTCTCGACATAATCAACAGCCCTCACAAAACATCCTTCAAATAAACTCTGTACCTGAAACTTCCACATTTCAGGGTTACAACAAAAGCTGCAGTAGTGATATTCACACCACTTTGCTGAGAAGGCCTTTTAAACATGAACATCAGCTAATTATATTTGCCAGGCAAAAGGACACCATGTTATTTATGGCTTCTTTTATGGTTGACGTCCTTGCGTAGGTTTACTTTCCTCTCAGACAGCCAAGATGCTGACATTTAATGTTATGTTTATGATTAATTTTTGGTTACATCCTTCTCCGATATATATACTGTAATCAAGTGTGCTTTTTTTTTATTTTTTTATACACTTTATGTCACAAGAGCGTGTTTATTCAAATATTATCACAGACATAATCACTATTATTGACACAATGGAATATGAGTAAAAACATGAACTAAATGTCATCTAAGTCATAGTCAGAAACAAAAAACATAAATGGGGAATATCTTGATATAGTTTTTGGGGTTCAACTATTTCTACATGTTTGACACCAAATTAACTGAAATTTAGGCAAAATATATATTAAGCATAACTGTTAACTAATCCTCTGTTTTTACTGAAGGATTTTACTGAAGTTCAAATCTGAAGTACGTACTTGAGTATTTTAATTTTATACAACATTACACTTATACTCCACTACATTTATCTGACGAACCGTTCAGATCTATTAATGTAACGTATCATAATATATCATTCCCTAAGGTCATTTCAGGCTCCAACATTTCCACTAAAACCTTAATAAATGTTGACAGAAAATTTTATGAAGCATATATGCGGCATTTTTGAGAAAACCTTTGATCGATGGGACGGAAGATGAGTAAAAAGAAGAATTGTTCAACCCCCAAAGTAAATATTTGGACTTTTATGACCTGCAATAGAAGTTTTCTGTAAATGTTCTTAGCCAAAGTCATTCCTTTCTTATTAGTTTTCTGGCGATCCATCGGAAAATATTCCATCATTAATTAAATATTAGTCCTCATAAAGCCATGTTTTCTGGGAGGGGGGGGCTTGATAACGTTCACAAACCAACGATGACGTCACTGCTGGCTGCCGCTTGTGTAGAAACTGGAAAAACAACAGGGCTGTTGTCGCGGTGCATCGTCAACCTGCAAGGATCTGGCTGTAATACAGGATATTTTCTCAGCTGTTGTTTTCAAACGCTTTCTGGATGTTCGTTGTTGTATTAATGAACTTTACCTCGTAGATTTTAACACATTTTGAACACCTGATTTATATCTGTATCACAGCTGAGTTGTTATCGAGTTTAAAAGGCTCCTTTGCATTTTGCAATAATTTGGTAGCCTCACATTTGACTGAGCGATTGATAATTACTACACGGTATTATTCCAGCACCTCGGAAAGATTACATCAACACATTTTCAGAATCAGTTTGATCATCAGAAAGCATTTCATATGTAAACTCTTGCATATACTCAGCAGGGTTTATTGCATCTGTAATTGAGTAGTTTTACACTGTTGTTATTTTTTCCTATTTTAATAATCATATCTATTCAACCATATTATATCTATTTTTTTTATTTCTGGTACCGATCACATCGCAGAGTGTTGTCACACTGAGAGCAGCGTAGATGAGTCTGCAGGTTCAGCTGTCAGTAACAATCACAATGAAACCTTGTTTTCCTAAAGTGGGCAGGCGGCACTGGGGCTTTGGGAGTGAAAACAAGAGGGAAAGGCAAATCAGGATTATTGTCAACAGCGGCGGAGATTGATAGCGACAAGGGAGTGAATTTCTGTGTGTTGGGCCAACGCTGCTCTGACTTGATCTGCTGCTGTTGGGAAGAGGGGAGACCCGGGGGAGGCTGGAGAAGATTACACTGCCTCCACTTTTCATTAGGGGGGCAGCATTAAATGGGGAAAGCGAGACCGAGAGAGGCGGGAGGATGAGAGAGAGAGAGAGAGAGAGAAGAAACTGACCGTATTGAAATATTTCACTGAGCTAAATGCTCAGTAAAATCGACATTTTCAGCAGCGTGCCACTGATTTGTGTGACATATTTAAGAGCCGAAATACTGTATTTCAAATTTATTTAGCTGCAAGAAATTCACAGTTTTTCTATGTACTAGTGTTCATAAAATGCCTGAGCTTTGTCTTGGAGGAAATTGATGGGATTGAAGGCTACGAGGGCAAAGAGGAGAAGAAGAAGTACACATAATGAAGAGGTGGGTGTGAAAGCAGATATTTGGATGAGGTCGCACTGACTAGCAGCTGCGTGCACTTTGGCAGTCAGAGCACATGGAGCGGCGTGGAGGAAGTCGAGAGAGGCCTTGAGTGATGGAGAGGGAGTCTGTTGGATAACAAACTGATCAAGCATGCCTGTTTCAGAGTAGGAGGAGGGGGTGGTGGAGGGCATAAATGAGGTTGGGGAGGTGGGTGTTATTTTTTTCAGTTTTGTTTTGTTTCGCAGCAGTGCCTTGATCCTCTGGTAATAAAACTGACAGGATTCATTCACTGTGATGTACAGACCTCTCAGAGCGGAGCGAGCGGCTGAGACGGGGTCTCTTAAACTTACCTGAGGGACCTTTGAGGGTGAACTGGGAGGCAGAAAGAAGGGCAATTGAAATGGCCTTTTTTGTGTGCATGTGTAAAAGCTGCTGCCTCCATCCATGTACCAGCCTGAGGTTTCCCTTTTTTTTTTTCTTCTTGTTCTTCTTCTTCTTCTGTTATGCAGATCGACATGTAGCCCTCCTCCTGCACTGCAGACCTACACACTAATTGGCATACTAAATGCTAATATTTTGTCATGACACTGGAGACCCAAGGTGTCAAGATGTTGATTAGAAAGTCTCTAATTGGCTCTAGACTGAAATCTTTGAGGGAAGAGGAGATGGCTTAATTGGATATAAATGGCTTCTCTCTCTGGATGGTCTACCTGCAGAGCGTCACGTTAAACTACCGTCTTCCTTTACGACATATTGTTGTCTGTCTAGTATGAACTCTGCATTTTACAAAACTGTCCACACATGCACGGGGACAAACAATCATAAAGATCCAGAAAGGACTAATTACCGGACTCCTATTCTTCATATAAAAGCTGCGTCACAGGTCAGAAGTTAATATCCCTGTAATTCTGATATAGCTGCTCTCACCCAGAGATATTTTAAAATCGCTCCTGCTCGGTCTGCCACTATCAAACACTGTGGCTGTTTATGAAAGGGACAAAATGGTGTTTCCTTGATGAGGAGGAATAATGATATAATGGGGAGGCAAAAGGAGAGCACAACAAAGGAACGGCAAAACACAGCAACGACCAGCCGAGTCCTTTTAGCCTTCAGGAAATAATGGCCTCAGCCATTATAACAGGAACATATAGTCAAATAATGGCTGTGTGCATGAACATGCGTATAAATGTGTCTCGGAGAAAAGACGAGAAGAGAAAAAACAAGCAAACAAAAAAAGCTGCAGGGTGTGAGAGGACTGTTTGCTGTACAAGAAACCCTGTCTGAAAGGAAGGACTTTTATCCTTCATCATGAAATGCTGCCCATTATGATGCTGCGACACGAGAGCAATGCAACACACCGAAAAATTAGTTTGTTCCGTCAAGACACGCACAACTGTGGATGCGGGGGGAAAAAAAACACCTTCGAACGTGCCAAAATATGCGTCCAAAGTTGTTTGATGAAGTGTCACACGAGGCTCGTATTGACACCGTGTCTCACTTCCTATAATTAGCAGCTTCCACCTCTCGCAACCGCCGCGTCACACCTTCCTCCTGAAAGAGAGCCGTTCTCTTTTCTAATCGGCTTCTTGTTAATTATCAGTTACTTTATAAGTGGGACATTTGATTTATTTAAAAATCTGATTAGCTGATATGATATCATTCGAGATTTTTAAGTAAAACAATACATTGGGGGTTACATTAAAATGATTGAATAAGGGAGTCCAAATCCAAACCTGTGTTTTGCTTGCAGAATAAAACACATATTTAATCAGAACAAACAGCATATTTTTCTAGCCTGTGCACCTTCAATGTGTCTTCGACCCTAAGATTAATCGTCCACTTTTAATAAGTCTCTCCTCCAACCTTTGCACTGGACATTGTGAAGGCTGAGCATCATAAAGGCCCAGTTTGTCCTCCAGGAGGTCCAACCGTAAGGTTACCAGGACAGACTGACCAACTGACCGGCCCCGATCCGGCCATATCGGACCGGCTATAAATATTCATACTCCGACTCCATGCTCATCACTGTAAAGGGCAAAGTACATATTGGTGGTGAATTATATATCCATTGAAAAGGTCATCTACCTCAACACCAATCTTTTGATGAGTTATGGGACACGGTGAGCGAAGTGAGGGTTTAATCTCTGCCAACGAGGTGTAAACTTGTGCATCAGCAACACGTCTCATCAGCCAGAGTTTTAGATTAAAACAAAGAGTGTGACATGTCTGATTTTTGGTCTCAGTATATTGCTTTAACCTCCGTCCTCAATGGAGAACCTCTGTCCATTCTCCTGTGAATTTCCATTCATCTGTCTCCCTCTCTCCCTGTCAGTCCTCTCGTCAGTGTCCTGTCCGTCTCCCCAGGATGTGTCTTGTTCTCAGCTCCCACTGACAAGACATTGATCAACACCGTGCACATCAGGCTGACAATCGTTGAACACATCGCGCCGCGCTGCCGGAGACGGACGTAGCAGACTTTAAAGGAATAGTTTGACATTGTGGGAAGTGTGATTCATTTCTTCTAGTTAAAATGTTTCTGCAAAGTGAATAAATAACATTCATCAACTGCCAATTAGCTTAAATTTTTTTTTAAAAAAAAGTCCATCCTTTTAATTTTTTTTATTTACAATGAGCCTTGAATACATCTAGGATGACATTTTTATATTAAAGTATGAAATTAATTGTCCGATGCAGTTATGAGGCCATATTGATTTGAGCCGTGTCAAAGTTCATCCTAAATTATTAGTGACTACGAGGTTATAATAACTTAGTGATTTACCAAACCAACAAAACTTGCTAAGAAATGTCTAAACTAGTCCTTGTAGTCCTTAACGAGTAAAGATTTCACTGCTGTGTACATCGGTTGCTAGGAAACCCAAGCTAAGCTAACTGGCTGCAAGCTCGTGCTGCATGTTTCACTACTGAAATTATGTTGGTATTAAGTCTTTTCATTAATGTTTTGCAAGAAAATAAATTTGGTTATTCCTCCAAGTATTCTTTTTTTGTTGTTTGCATGTTTTTACTTAAAATCTCTTTTTTATCACAGTCGGAGAATGTCATCTTAAAACGTAAAAAAAAAAAAAAAAAAAAAATCAAATCCACACTGTCCAGGAGCACAATGCCTCGTTAGAGTATAGTAATTATAAAAGACTAATGTGTCTCCTGCAGTCTCTCAATCGACAGTTTCTGTATTAAAAGTTTTCTCGTTGACCTTACAGCTTCACTCTGCTACAAGAGCACCGAACCATTCGGAGAAAAAAAAACAAAAAAACAGAGTACAATGAAACTGAGTGAAAGATCAGCATTGAATTGGGTTAAATAATTTAGCTGATGGAAAAGATAATTAATGGGGAAGGAGTCAATAGCCAGTGTGGATGGTGAGAGTGTCGTACAGCGTGTGTGTGTGTGTGTGTGTGCGTGTGTGTGTGTGTGTGTGTGTGTGTGTGTGTGTGTGTGCGCGCGCGTGTGTGCGTGTGTGTGTGTGTGTGTGTGTGTGTGTGTGTGTGTGTGTGTGTGTGTGTGTGTAAAGGAGGGGTACAGGTGAAGGGGAGAGGATCTCATCTAAAGCCTATGAAAGATTTAACAGCAGTAGAAGACAGGAATGACAATGTGTGTGACGGCACGCAGCAAACCGAGTCCCCCAATTATATCTGGCATTTAAGTGTCGGTCTGCGCCTCCTGTCAGATTGATAAAACGGAGAATAACTACCTTTATGGACTTGATCAGGCACACAGGTGTTGTATCTGTAAGGATGTGTGTATTTGATACGGCCGTAAGCATGAAAACTAAACTCAGTTGGACTGATGTTCTGCTTTAAACATAAATGTGAGCTCATATCTAAGATCTCAAAACATTCCCGTAATGTTTGTCCCACAGTAAAAACCAATAAACACAATTGTTTGTTTGTATTTTAGAGGACATTTTGATTGGTGTCCCACTTTCCTTGTGATCTTTCTTTTCTTTTCTTTTTTTATTTGAAACCCATGAACACCTTTAAAGTAGTGTATGTACTTGTAGATTCAGATTAAATGTTCTTAATATTAATTTAGAACTAATTTTACAATGGACAATCAATGGATACTAGATTTTTCATGAAAGTTCAGTTAGAACAAAAAAACACCATTATTTTCTTGCTGTGCTGAGAAATGTTAAATTTGACAAGTTTGTTCTTGTTCCATAATAAACTTTCCACTGAGCGTGGCAGGTTTTTGAGATATGGAGGTAACCGGTCCACCGCTGCAGGGACTCACGGTTTGATTCCTATCAGGCTCTGGTGTTGTTGTCGGTGACGTCATCGGTAGAGCTGTTGAACTGCAGCAAAGTGGGAAAGCCAGCGAGGTCAGATGTGCATCCTCGGCTGCACTACAGCAGCTCACCGGTCGGCCTGGACGTGTTCAACCTGCTTGTGAAGTTCAGGCAGCTAAAGTGTCGCAACGCAGTCAGAAACGTTCGTTTTTGTGGCGGATTTGCTCAAAAACTGTGATGTACTTTGTGGAGTTTTTAGTGATTTTCTCTTTTTTTATGCATTAAAATTGCAGGAATTAAAGTCAGGAAACTAAAAATAAGATGGTGTCTTGATGGTGAGAAGAAAGGAGAGTTAGAATTTGTTAATGAAGCAAGTTTTTTGTTTGTGAAGTCGACTTTCAGCAGAACTTCTGTTGACGACGATCAGATAAAAAGGAACCTCTGCTCAGCTGATTCTTCCCAGCCTGCTCGTTTACGACCTTTCGGGATGTCGATTCATCGTCCGCTCAGCAGCACGTCGCCGTCGCTTCACGTTCTGTGTAAATTATGCGGCGAGAAACTCGACTCGTGACGATGTGAAGCACGCGTTTGTTTTTCTTCTTCTGTGGTAATCCCCGCAGGACATCACTCTTCTGTTGTGCAGCACACGTGTCAGAACCAGAGCTCCTGGGCAGAGTGAGGGCTTTAGTGCTTCAAGCTTGTCACGGTTCTCCAGATGGAGGCATTCAAGGCTTCTTCCAGCCGTTTGTACTTGTTTATTTATTGGTGTTAAAGTCACAGTTCCTCGGAGGACAGTTGCTCAGCTCTCTCTCTCTCTCTCTCTCTCTCTCTCTCTCTCTCTCTCTCTCTCTCTCTCTCTCTCTCTCCTCTGTTTGCAAGTCGTACAAACAATTACAGTTTTCACTTTCGATGTAAAGGAGTCCTTCAGTCTCAGCTCTGCTTCTACTTCATTTCTTCTTCTCTGCCCTCAAAGTAAATCACAGACTTTTTGGACATTTTCAGAGTGAACAGTTATTTTCGTGCATGGCTCATCTTACTCAACATGTCTGGTTTTTTTGGTGTTTTAAGTGGAACCTTTGCTGCAGACCTGTTCGTGATGTTCTCGTTGCTCTATTGTTAGGAATGATTTTCTTTTTATAATCCTGAAAAACTGAGTGGAAGTCGACACCAGTGCAGAACAATGCAGTCGCCCTGCAATCAGCACAACCTTTGATGTTTCCCAAACTTTTCAGTTTTTATTTGAACTTTGTGACAACAATGTTTCTAACATGGTTTTTGCTCTTTTATTAACCCTGAGCGAGTCCTTTTAGTGCTTTAGTTTAACTTTTTTTAGTTTTACTCGTGCGAAAGTGTTTTGTGATGTTTTTTTCAAAGGCAACTCATGTTTTCGTGCCAACAGTGGAAAAAACGTTTGTAATTTTTACGGGAAAGTGCAAATTATATCGTTTGTCATTTAATAATTTGATAAGATCTTGTTAGTTTATGTAATTGTTTCCACTGTTGTTGGTGATTTTGTGTCAAACTCAAACTCTAAATGATGGTTTTTTTTAGTATTCACAGATCGAAGGTTTGTTCAGTGAAGTTCAGAGCGACACTCGTCCGTCTCCGCCCGCACTCACCTGTCCGTTCTTCTTCAGGTCGGCCCACATGCTCGTCCCGTCCCCTCCCCTCATCAGGACGTGGTAGGTGAAGTAGTAGATGCCCGGCAGAGGGCAGGTGAACTTGCCGGTGCTCGGCTCATAGTAGTTCCCCACGTTGGTCACCACGTCGTCGAACTTGAGTATTTCGCTCCCTTCGTGTTGCTTCCGGAGGCCCGCGTAGAAGGCGATTTTAGGGTTGTAGAAGGAAGGGACGTAGCCGCCGGGTCCAGGCCCTGGTGGACCAGGTGGGCCGGGCTTACCGGGCTCCCCGGGGGGCCCTTTGGGACCTACCGGACCAGGAAGTCCGGGGCTCCCCCTGAACCCCTGCTTGCCCTTGCGGTTTGCGTAGTCCGGGGGCTGAGGGGAGACAGCTGTCAGCTCTCCCTGTGGGGGGGTGAAAGTGTCACATACCATCTTGCAGCTCCCGAGCATCTCGTAATGCGTGCCCCCTCCTCCGGACCCTCCCCCCTTGGTGGTGTGGACCAATAGGGGGATGGCCACCAGCAGGACCAGGACCATGGCCACGCCGACTCCAGCCCCGATGACGCGTTTCTTTCGGCTGAGCCGTGAGGCGGCCAGCGTGAGGAAGTCCTCCTCCCCTTTGGCTGGAATGGTTGTGCCGGCCAGGCTGAACTCTGGGTAGGAAGTAACCGAATCGAGAAGGTGGAGGAGGATTTATAGGGTGTCGTGGGACACAGGAAATAAATGGGGGGCTACTCACGGTCCAGGAAAGTCACACAGAAAGGACAAAATCAGAAGTCAGGGGGAGAGGGACGGATCGATTTTTCCATTTCTCTGTGTTCAGTACATTTGTTCTATATCCTTTTATTTGTCTCTTTCCTCTGGTTCACAACGTCTGAGGGCTTTCACCCTTTCTAAAGATGACACATCATGTGACGAATAGATTTGAAATGTCTCTTGAACACCACCGCTGAGATGTTGGATTTTAGACAAGCCGCTGTTTATTTTAATCCAGCTCGGCGGTGGTTGGAAGAAGCTCCAGTGAAGATCCTTGAGTTGCTCAGGCAGAGAGCTGTCAGGTGGGGTCTACAGTATTCCCACTGGAGCTCATCTCACCCACCACATACAGGGAAGGGCGCTTCACTCGTCTGTCCGGGAATGAGAAGAGAAAAACAAGGAAACTGCTAAATCTCTGTGCTTGTCTTTCTTCCTCCCTGCTTGTGATTTGTTGACAAAGCTTCTTTTTTTTCTTCTTCTTCTTTTTTTTTTATCTCATAAAGTTATTCCTCCACCTGGACAACAGATTGGTTACAGCTCATAATAAAATGAGAAAATGTTATGAAAAGGGTGCAGTGGATGTGGAAACTCTGTTTTTAAAGGCAACTCAGGTGAAAACATTTTTTTTCACAGCATCGCCAAATCAGTTAATCTAGAAGGAAAAGGACAAACACATGCATGTACTCACAAATAATAATACAAACAGTCACGGACTACGATAAGAATTCCTTTTTTCCTATTACACATATTGAATTAAAATTTTAAATATAAAAGATAATTAACAACATGAACAAAAAAAACAACTTAATTTTACAATTATAATATATATTTAAATGTTTACTTCTAAATTTAAAATATAGGGAAAAAAAACCCTGATAGCATACAGATAGATTGTTTTGCCTCGAATCCATTTAAACAGATTTTTCCTTATTGATCAAAGTAAAGAGGAGGGCAGCATGAGTAATACAACAGACTGGTTTCACATGTTGATATTATCACAGGCCTGAAATACCTGAATCATAATAATTCCTCAATTTAATTAAAACAGCCACCTAAATTTTAAAACTCGCAGCTTTAATCAGAGGAAATAAAGTTTGACAAACTCGTGAAAAAAACAGATCTTCTTACCGGGATTTCTTTCCTTCTTTTCTTCCCGGTGTTCAGAGTCCCTTCATGCTGCGGGTTCAGATGGAGACGCCGCAGGAGAACCGGTCCCGGTCCGGACTGAAACCCTCCAAAGACGGGAGCGTCTTCTGTCACATCGGGGGAAGTTGATCTGCAAACTCAGCTCGGCTCATCCCAAATCACTAATATTTCAACTTAAAACCTCTCATCCGGGAGTCCTGCGTCCAAAAGGCTCGAGGCAGTCCGCGCGAACACGGAGGGAAATTAATAATAATAATAATAATAATAATAATAAAAAAAAAATTAATATTAATACAATTCAGCGTCGCGCAGCGCTCCTTTAAAAAATGACATAATCTAACGAGTCACTTTTACCGACTTTCTCCGTGAATAAATCCCGGTGACCGCGACTTTCTCTCAGAGCAACAGTTCACTCACTTGTTGTTTTTTTTCTGTCCTGCTCTCTCTCTCTCTCTCTCTCTCACTCTCTCCTCAGCATCAGCTTACTACAGCTCTCCCGCCCTCCTCCCTCCGTCACACACACACACACACACACACACACACACACACACACACACACACACACACACACACACACACACACACACACACACACGCACGCACGCGCGGTTCCATCGTCCCATCCTGCATGTGACCTTTTCATAAATCAAATGACTACATCTGTTTAATAGTTTAATCAAAGTTTGTCGTTTTTGTTCAAATATTGATGATTTATTTGCTCCATTTGGGCTCCACTAGCAAAAAATAAATCTGTACATCTTCATAATTTGACATCACACACATTGTCCAATTACTGTAATATTGGGATCATTTCAAATTGGTCTTTTTCTGTGTGATTTTTGTCTTTAATTTTCCCCAAGCTTGGATTTCCTTGGTATTTTTAGATGATTTGGAGAGCTGCTTTGCCTAAAAAAAAAAAAAATCAATTTTAAAGTGGCGTAAGATGCTAAGCTGCAGGTTTTGGGAAGAACAGCAGGTGTGAAGAGTCTGAAGAGTCGGTGCAGATCGAAGGTCTACAGATGTGAGACTCTGAAACACATCGTGCAGGCGGGGCGCGGTGAAAAGATCAAATGAAAGGAGGAGAGTGCTGTTCTCAGGGTTTGTTGTCAATGTGTGTGTTTTTGTAGCTTTCAGACCTCGTTAGAGATGAAAGATGTATCGCTGCTGACAACTCTCCTCCTCCTCCATCTCCTGCAGGTCTCTCTGCTGTCTCTCTGCCTCATTTTTACATTTCTTTGGCATTCATGAATGAATTAACCCTCAGATTGGGACATCGTGTTCATGTTGTCGTTTTTTGGGGGAAATCCTCTGAAAGCTGTGCGTCAGTTCTCAGAAACACACATGACGTTGGCGATTCATCCGTCACGAACGCTCGGCTATTATCGTTCATCTTCTGTAGAAATGTTGGTCTGTGGGAATTTACAGGTGTAAAGTAAAATCATTCAAGGCGCTCCCAGTCCGAGTGTGCTCGTATGCACTGTCAGTTCTGCTCCTTATTTATTCATCTCCCAACTTTACTGAGCTGGAGAGTGTAGCTAGATATTGAATATGGATCAATAGATCACTCCCCAGGATGCATACTGTCAGCCGACTGAGCCCTCAGGCAGATGCCAAGCCTCTGGTCACATTTGCATTTGGAGACAGAAGAAAATAACTACTGCCTGTCGGAAAGTGGAAAACTGTGTGGTCTCTACGTTTTTACAAGATCGGGGAAATCAGAAGGAAGACTTTCTGCGATTTCTATATTCTGTCTTTATTCACATCTAAATGCTTCGGCGTGCTTCTTAATGCGCCTTTATGGCTGGTTGGTGGGCGCCCACATGCATACATATGTGCACACATGCACATATAATTTACATGTGGGCTGTGACACACTGCTGAAGCGCTCAGAGGCTGCCTGCATTTAAATTATTATTGCCAAGAAGGGAAGACAATTTAGAGTGAATGAGGTTTTTAGAGCCCTATAAAATATTAACTAAGCCGATGAATGTATAAGCTGTGAAGCGATAATATCTGTCGCTGACTCTGTTTCCTTGTGATATATGATATCATGTTCTCGTCTGCATTATATCATCCTCCCCTGGGTTTAATTAAGCCTCCGGTTTACAGGAAAACACATGCTAGACATTTTTTATTTCGAATTTAAGTTGACAAAATTTGACTTTTAACCCAGTTATGTTTCATCCTCTCTGCTGTCCTTGACTCTGGTATCCATCCTGCTAGTTTGTGACCTTCAGGACTCTGAGCTGCAGAAACATGATGAATATAAAGGCTGTACAGAAGACTGTGAGCTCTGAAGACCGGAGGGTTACAGGATTAAGTCTCAGGTTGGACATTGTTGCTGTTGATTGTTTGCGCGTCGGTCCACTGACCCATCGATAAGCCGGACAGAATCCTGAGAAAAACCCAAAGTCAAGCAAACACTCGACACACTTGTTTTTATAGGGCATTTCTTTTTACCCAGATGAAGGAAGTACTGAATTTGTATTCTTGAATAGTGTATATAGCTTATTATGTCATTAAAATAACAAGTTTGGCTTCGAAGATAATTCAAATCAACTTTTTTTTGCCCAGGTTAACAAATTGGCCTCGAAGGGCTTTACAATGTCTACAACCTCCATCCTGAAACACTTGATGGAGCAACGGCGGAAAAAAATCTTTTAACAGGAAGAAGAAGGAAGTAACCTCAGGCCATACACCACAGGAGAGCTCCTTCACCCTGGACAGCCAGACATGCAAGAGATATGTAGATATAACGACATCAATTAAGATGACAACGTTGGCTAAATAAAGGGCAAGTACACTGTAAAGGATCAGAGAATTCATCAAGTAACTTCAAGGCTGTAAATATTGTATTTCTGTTATTGACCTAATTTCTGAGCAGCCGTATGTTTCCAGCTCAGTGTGAGAGTCTCTGCTGCGTTTCCGTCCTCTGATCTCTGTGTCTCACTGTGGGCGGAGCTCCACCTCTGCTGTGTTTCTGTCCTCTGATCTCTGTGTGTCTCACTTTGGGCGGAGCTCCACCTCTGCTGTGTTTGTGTCCTCTGATCTCTGTGTGTCTCACTGTGGGCGGAGCTCCACCTCTGCTGAGTTTCTGTCCTCTGATCTCTGTGTGTCTCACTGTGGGCGGAGCGCCACCTCTGCTGGCTGCGGAGCGGAAACAGGTGGAGGGAGCGAGGGGAGATCGTCCACTCGTTAATCCATCGCATTTTCTCAGACAGGTTAACAAATAAAGAAATAGAAAATGCCAAATATGTGGGGAAATGCTGCTTTTCCGTATTTTCAGTGCAGTATTAGTACTTTTTACTTAAGAAAAGGATCTGAATATTGCTTCCTCCACTGAAAATACCCCTGATATTACTTTAATATTAAAATATGGTTTTGTCATGAATCAGCAAACAAAACATTAAGTAGATAAACTTTAAGTTCTCCACTAAATATCATATCTGCCTGTCAACAGTTTTTCTTCTCCTTCTTTCTAAATATCATATATTATTATTAAATGGGTGTATAACTTGTGATACCCTTAACAGCCTGTCAGGTGAAAAAGTCCTCAGTTATGTAACAGTGCTTCTGGGGCTCATGGGAAATCTTTGTCTCGCTGAAGCCTCTCAACACAGCTGTTTGAACCCGGGTCTCCTCTGGGTTCATTAAAACCGGCTCTACGTGTCAGGACGGGTCACTCTGGTCTTCCAGGGAGCAGCGCGGTCAGACCGATGAGGCTGGACGGAGGCAATTCACCAGCAGGAGAGTCACTCCGTCTCCTTAGAACAATCAGTGAAACCAATCAGGGCATGAGCCGAGAGTCGGCATGTGATCAGAGAGGTTACCGTGGTATTAACCAGCCCATTGAAGGTGGAGCTGCTGTCGATACAGTGAGACACAAATATAAGCCAAGAAAAGGTCTTTAACCTGACCTGCAATCTCACAGGTCAGACGGTGAACGCAGAGGCAGCGGGGATGATGGAAATGTAGGAGTCAGAGCATCACATTGGGTCATCACACATGCAGGAACATGCAGTGGTGAGCAGGTGTGTTGCATTTCTGCTCAGTGGAAACTGTCATTCCAGTTTTTATGCATGAAAAAGGGACAAAACTGGCCATATTTTCCAGGGAAAAGCTACAAAGACAGTGACTGGTACAGTTTTTTTTTTTATAGTTGAGGAACATTTCAAAATTAGGATCCCTGGTGACCAATGTTTGAGATGAAGATGATTATCAATGCGTTTATTTCTTCTCGTTTAGATTATTGTAGTGATCTTTTCAGCTGTTCAAGTCAAAAAATTTTGAACCGTCTCAAAACCATCCAAAATGCAGCTGCTCAAATTTTAATAAAACACCACATTTCACTCTAATTATATCCTCGTTACACTTCCTTCTAATGAAGTTACACAATCATTTAACACTGCTGGTGCTAACTTTCAGAGGTTTGCATGGCCAAACACCGCGATACGTTACCCATCTGACCGTCAAACGTCCACTTTTATATTCAGCCTATGACCTTGACTCACACTTGAAGCAGTTCTCCTCTCTTTAAATCTGATGTTTTACTGATCCATCCATCCTCCTCAACCTCTGCAGGTTTTGTTGCTTCCTCTTTTGCTCCTTCATAAGAACCGTTATGTGCAATTGACTAAACATCTTATTTTAAGAGCTATATGAGTTTTTCGTTATTAGTTCAGTCCAGTCAGAGTTCATGTTGTTGTATTTATCTATACCGTCAGCCTCCAGCGGGCATTACAGCGCATGAATCTTAAGGCTTCTCTGCAGACTTCGACAGCCTGCAGTGAGCTGGTGTTTTGGTTTTTAGGACGATTCTGTAAATTGAGAATATTTTTCTCTTCACCGATTCCTCGCTCCCTTTAAAGGGGCAGTTTGATGGCAGGAGTTCAGTGCGAGGTTAAGAGCAGGATGATGATGAGGTTAAATGTTCAGGGTTGTGAATGCAGCGGTGAACATGTGTGCCGTGGGTGCGTGAGCCCGCTCTCCTCCCGTTCATCCACCTCTGTCTGTGTGCACATCTGATTATGGTCCTTGATTGCGAGTGACAGTGGGCAGATTGAGTTGCACAGCCTCTCTAATTCTCTCTATTAATGAGTTGCGCTCCACACTGCTGCCCCGGACCCCATCTATTAATCACAATTTGTCATCTGTCTCGCGCTCTCCACACCCGCCCTCTTCCTCCTCCTCCTCCTCATCCTCCTCCTTCTCCTCCTCCTCTTCCTGTCCAAACCATATTATCCCTCTTCTGCCTGTCCCATCCCTCCCATCTCCTGATTACATTGCATCCCCTTTTTTCTCCCCCTGATTTACTTCTCCTCAGATTATCAGCACAACATTCGTCCCTCAATCCGCCGTGCTCTTCTCGCTGTTCTGTTTTCTGCACCTGTTCCCTTTCCTCCTATAGTTGCATCTCCATCTTCGGCTCCTGCACTCGAGTCTCGCTCTCCTTCCACGGCGTGGTCAAGCATACAGAGTGGGGTTTTTTTCCCCTGAAATCCACATTTTAATTCTGCCAGCACTCCAAGGTTAAGTAAGCCCTCTTACATCGGTAAATAATGATTTATCGCTCCAATTCATATGTGTTGCTGCTGTGTAATTAGACATTTTGACCAGACTATACTGAACAGCCCATTTTAAGGAGAACTCTTCACTCGCTAACTTTTCTTCTGTTTTAGACGCATTGGTTGTGTTGTGACAGTGAGACAGACAGAAGAGAATAAGAGCACTACAGTAAGGTAAGTTCTTTATTCATGGATCAAATGCAGCTCCTGAATCTCTACTGGACGTTAATTAAAGCTCTTGTTTGTCCCAACAACCTGCTGCTCCCACCAGGAAACTTGTGGTCTGATTCTCCACAACAAATGCAGAGCGAGACCACACCGGGCGAAGGACACACACACACACACACACACACACACACACACACACACACACACACACACACACACACACACACACACACACACACACACACACACACACACACACACACACACATTAATTCCATGTCAATATATTTTTTCGAACTGTTTTTTTTGTCATCAGTATTTTCACATTTAAAATGTATAAATCACATCGTCTGGAAGTTAAACGGACGTCAAATCACAACTTCTCATGACCAGGTTAATTGATTGTGTCTCACTAACTCAATAATGTTGAAGGGCACGACACTTACAAAGGCAACGTATGGAGCAGCACTGACAAACATCTAGGCTGTCATAAGAGAGAGAAGTTTATGTGGTTTACTTTTGGATGTAGTAGAGATAGTTGTAACCAGGCAACTGTATCACAGCGGGTTTTTATAACGTAGCACGTATAAAACTTCCACTTCTGTGTCGTAGAAATGTGCCTTGAACTCAACTCAATCCGTAGTGCGACTTTTGAAGTAAAAGTAAAATGGATGCAATTTGGAACAAGTATGCTTCCTTTTAATGCCTCCTCTTCTTCTCCCTCCTTTTGTGGGCGGAGCATCAGCGCCACTAACTTTTATCTGAGGCTCAGTGGATGTGACGTGTCTTCTGCTGCAGAGGATTATGGGTCAGAACAGCCAGAGTAGCACGCTGGCCTGCAGACTAGAACATCCTGGTACTTTTGGCGTACTACATTTCACATACTCTGCAATGGGACATATTCAATCTTTCTCTGGCATACTAAACAGTATGTTAGTATGGATACTGGAAGGCACTGATGATGAAACCTCATATTATTGTCACTGTAAAAATGCCTCCATGTGAGCGTTAGCATTTAGCTCAAATAGCCTCAACTGACTCTGCGTCTTGTTTATGGACAAACTTTCACAGGGTCACATTCGTTTACAGTACATCGACTTCTCAGGTTATTTCAGATAAGCCAACTGCACAGCCAATCTTACACCGCATCACATCCAGCTACAGTATAGAGATCGTATGGATGATACGATGGAGGCGGTGAAAACAGTCAGCGGTTCATTTAAACCCATCAAATTGCAACCTAACTTCTCACAAACGCTGAAATAAGGATATGGATCCAGCCGCTCTATCTGGTGGCTTCGAGTGTGTGTCGACACGGTGACAAACCCCGGTCCGGTCCGGTCCGGTCCGGTCCGAGGCCGAGGCCCCTTGTCTTCCTCTGCACCGCGTCCCTCACAGCTCTCACTCTCAGTGTACAAACACTCCTTTCCATGAACCGTGAATCCAGCAAAAAAAACCAAAAAAAATCTGTTCAGTTCAAAAGAGTTGAAGTTCAAAACGGAGCAGGATGCAGGAATAAAAAAAAATAAAAAAAAATAAGAAATGGAACACAGCAACCCGTGACGAAGGACAGAAAGACAGCCGGGTTGGAAGAGAGCGCGAGGGATCATCCTGTAGGGATGACAGGGGCAACAGAGAGAGGAGAGGAGAGGAGGGAGAGATAGTGAAGCGAGACATCGATGACCTTCTTTTAGCTCTTAAACCATGCTGTTCATGCCATCGCATCACTCAGAGACAAGAACACCTCCTATACCCTGCTGCTGCGACATGAACATGACAGGGCTGTCTGATATACTGGACAGTGCTCTCTAATACACACAACCGCTCACTGACACACACACACACACACTTTTCCTTCTGAGGACACATCGAAAGTGAAACATCAGATTTGCATGTATTCCTAATTTGATTTACCTCATTAGAGCAGGTTCATGTATGCTGCAACATATGGCATCCCTCCATCCTGAACACAAACACACCCTATCTGGCTTTATTTACACATGCTGGCTTTGGTTTTAATCTAAAATATTTATTACAGTTTTGTGATGACAGAGATCAAAAATAAATGAAAAAGGAAATGATTTGTCCGTACATTGCTTAATTTTTCAACGTTAACACATCTTGTGTCACAAAATCCGTTGTTTGTAATGATTTATCAGTTTATGAAGCAACTCCGCAACTTTTCAACACAGTTGTGAGATTTTCCGCTTATTTTTCAGCTTGTATTTTTTCCAGAAAGAGAACTTGATAGTTTGCTTTTTAGCTTCTTTTTTTTTATTTTTATTTTTTTTAAGTCAAGAGTCATGACCTCTAACCTCTCTGCACCAGGAGTACAAGTCATTTCTTTCATTGGTGTTTCTCAGCCACGACAGATACGACTAAGAGGGTCATTTTTATGAAGTAGTTTGTCCCAATTGTAAACTTCATGCAACAGTACATACTTTGTAAGGATAGCTGCAGTATGTACTAAACGTAAAAAGACATAGTTTGTGATTCTGGTTATTTTTTTGGAGCTTTCTGAGTGCATCATCCTGGTACTTGTAGCACACTGCATGTTTCTGCACTTGCGTGAACACACTAATGCACTCAAAATAGTGAGTGTTACAACGCCATTTGAAACATAGCATCAGACTAATTGTGACAAAGCACAAAAGAAGATTATGAATCCAATATACGTAAAAGAAAATGCATCTCGTTCCTCCAAAAGTCTTTGATTCTGTACTTCTCATTAAACTGGACTTCATGTAGACAAACACTGTTTTTTTTTTTTTTTTTTTTATTCTCGATAAGAATCCTCACTTTATACTGAAGCCAACAGGTCATCCATCTTCTTGAATTTGGAATAAACGTGCAGTCTGACTGTGAACAGCCATCCATCTCATAATCTGTGTCTCGCAACCATCGATCCGTCCGTGTCCTTAATCTGAAGCCGCTACCTGTCTTTGTGCTCTGGACACAATTACAGTAACAAATCTGCCCCCTGCTGCACCATTTCTATCTTCCTCCCACACAGGCGCTCCCTCTTTTTTACCGCCAGCTCTCACTATCACACTCTTTATCTCTCCACAAACCACAAGTGTTGTGGCCTCATTTGTTTTAATCTTGTGGTTAACAACGTAAACCAAAACCAAAAGGAATGAAACTGTAGGAATGAACAACTGCTGCGGATTATCTGTGATTGGTTATTGATCTTCGCAGCTGATCAGCGGATAATGACAACCGTTCATCGGATGTTTCTATTACCTGTCTAATGCTGCAGACAACTGTAAATGAGATGTGTTTAATGGACTGATTGACACTGATTTAAGCAGCTGGATAATGTAATGGTGTATTGCATCATCCTATAATACCCACTTGACCCTTTCGAGAAAGGAAAATACTCCTGATGATGCTGCAGCCCTTGAAAACCAGGATGTGGGGACATCCCAGAAAAATACTAAAAGGCAAAAAAGAAAAAAGATGAGTTGAAAGAATCTGAATCTGAAAAAAAACTAAAAAGAAAAGCAGAGTCTGTTTGTGTCACTATTAACATGTCATGGTGTAATATTTACCCAAAATCTGATCCCGTTATGGTTTCACTGCTCGACACCTGATTGTTGACCTTTTTGTAAACTTGCCATCTATTAGTTATTGTTCCTAACATGTACAGTATGCATCTACAAATGCAGCTTTATTTCTTCCACTTTATCTACTCCGCTATTTTGCCTCCCGTCAGTTAATATCGACCGGGCAGAAGCTGCTTGTTAAGCCACATTGTCATGTGTTTATAATGTGGAAGAATCACGTGATTATGAGCAAAGTAAATAAAGTACCTAAATGCCACACCCAAGTCAAAGTATAAATACATCTTCTCAGAAAATTTGAATTAAAAATAAAATTACTTAATTATGTGCTGTACTTAAGTACGTTTGATGTTGAAGTAATAAAGTAAATGCTGTTATTGAAACAGCAAGTAGTCAGAATTTTATGAATTATGAAGTTTATTATTTTAAATCAAAGCTGTAACACTTGCTGAACTGTTGCTTCAAGTGACAATATTATTCAGTTGTCATGTTTGAGCTGGCTAACATCTGCAGTGACCGGCTGAATAGAAACTGAACCAGTGATTCATAGGACCTGCTTGCATGCAGTCTGTTTCATTAGGTGGTCAAACGTATTCAGATTTTCTTTTGTAGTAACTAAGATACTAAAAGAATATATTTTGTTTTGGAAATGTAAATATAAAAACATCCAAACCTGGTATTCCCAAAAAAGACTTACTGTAATGACGGCTCCTCACCGAGGGACTAAAAAAAAAAAAAAGTCCTTTATTATTGACCTCGTTTAAGTTTGTTTTAGTAGCTGAACATTTAGTTGAAGTTGATATTTGCCACGACAGAGTAGGTGTGTGTGACCGGAGGATGACATCGTGCTCAGCATCCTTCCAACATCACTTTCTTCTTGACACACCTACGTCAGTGGGACAAGACTGAGGACCGGAGACACACAGACAGTCTGCAGCGTTAGTCTGGAAAACTGGGCAAAGACGAGGCCCAGAGGAGATGGTGCTGCTCAGAGAAAAGGAACATTACCTGTAAGAAGAGTGAAGTTGTGCAGCAGTGAAGGAAACAGACTCCCTTCCTCCAGTGTATTCTGCTCAGAGTCCTGCACTATGACCATCGGCTGCCTCGTTAGCACCACTTTACCTTTTTCCCCAACTTCCTGGTCACTGTTGTGCATCACCCTGCCCTGATAAAAAGCCCGTGGTACCTCTGTGAACCTCAGTTTATCTACGGCGTGAACCGTGACGTTGAGTGACGCGTTGAGAAAGCGAAGACAAGACAAGCCGTGGATTTTAAGAATATATCGAAGCTGTTTAGCTGGTGACTTATTGTTTGGCGCCTTCAGAGCTGAGACAGTAAATCTCAGCTGACCAAACTTACTCCCTCTCTGTGTTTCTGTTCATCCGTCTTTTCCGTCTGTCTCAGTTTCTCTTTGTCTTTTTGTGTTGTCTTCTTTTTCTCTTAACGACCGAGAATCACGTCCGCTTCATTTTATTGTAATATCGTTATCTCTTCAGCCCTTAATTCTCTCTGCTTTTGTTGCACTCACCATTGCAGAACCGTTAATACATCACTTGTGTACTCTTTAATAAAACGCCGGCTTCAATTGCTGTCAGGCTGAAATTCAACTCGGTGTGAGTGAAATGTGGCGCTCGGTGGCACAGGACCTGAATAATTCATGTCTGCTCTGCCTCTGTCTGTCCATGAGTTTTAAATACTGGTTATAGACCAGGAAGAAAGCATGAATCATTCAACGGAGGCGCTTAAAGTCTGCTGTTAATTAACCCTTATCCTAGTATGGAAGGGGTCAACGACTGATCCCTGCCCTGACCTCTCCGACCACCTGCTCACTTCCTCCGTCTCTACAATCCAACTATTTATGCTGCTGGCGTGTTTCGTGAATCAGGTTGCAGTTTGTTTTGTTTTTTTGTCCCATTATGAATCACCGAAAAAAAGCTCTTTTTACCAGGAATATACAGCTTCGTTGGATTTTAAAAAAGCACTTTGCAACATGTTTTGAGCGTACTGAGTATGTTAAATATGTGTATGTGCGTGCGTGTGTGTGTGTGTGTGTGTGTGTGTGTGTGTGTGTGTGTGTGTGTGTGTGTGTGTGTGTGTGTGTGTGTGTGTGTGTGTGTGTGTGTAATTGCCGTGACGAGACAAGATGTTGAGAGCTCAGCGATGCATGTCGTCAGAGCGCTTGAACGCTCCACGGAGGGCCCACAGAGAGGAGGAACGAAGGAGAGACAGAAGGGGGCTGAGAGATGAGGAATGGAGAGGAGACAGAAATATATATGTATATATATATATATATATATACATATATATTTATAGTTATATATCTATATGAATAAACAATGTTTATTGTTTAAACAACTTCAGAGATATGTATATGTGATTTGGATTTTACAGTTTATCAGCTGATTGTGTCATAATCGAGGTTAGGTTAATTCAATTCACCGACTAATTACAAAGCAAAAACCGATTAATTCTCCTGTACGTGAAGGCTGCGACCTGATATCACTGCAAAGCGAGTAATAGACACTGAAAGAAAACCTGTGTGACACGTTTACATGTGTCGTATTCTCACGCCGAGACAGCGCCAGGCGTCGCTATTGCACATTTTGCCTTCGCGGAGCGGCGTGTCTATTACACGCTTCGACCCTGACACTAACAAAGGTCATGACAACAAGTACAAAGGTCTATTTTGCACATTAAATGAGTCCAGAGGAGTTTTTTTGATCATTTCTTTTGTGCCTAACCACATGGTTTTGTACTCAGTTTAATTTTCTTACGATAAAAGACGACATTATGCAGTGATGCACTATGAACATGTGAATAGTTGACCATCTGTGGCTCACAGCAGCATTCAGGACCATGACATTCCCTTTTTGGATTCTTAAGCTGCATCCCAACCGACGGCACCGACACGGCTTGTTGTTAGTATCATCTACATCTGGATTTCCACACAAAAGACTCCCCTCCTCCACCCCCACACCTGTGATCATAACTCAATATTGAAAGTACACTCCAGATATATATGTCAGGTTTTTAGAGAGCCAGATGAAAGGCGGGTTCATTGAGGCTGAGTGGAATAGCTTGGTTGTGAATCCATGACTACGTCCTCCTGTAAATATGTTGCTTAAAATATGTCTTGTCGTCTTTTATTTTTGATCATCTGCAACACTGTGATTTGTAATGACTATTGTAACGTGATCTTCCTCCTCCCGCCAGCTCGTTTTTGGAGAGAATTCATCTCCGAGAATGACATGGAAGGAGTAATGTCGGGAGAGGGAGGAGAGAGGAGAGAGGAGGCCTCTGAGGACCCTGTTGATTTCTGTCAAGTGAGCAGCATTTTAATTCCGTGTGCCGAGGCCAGCGGACTGCAGATGAACTCGCGGAACCACACTCCTATTTTTTTACATTTCTATGCACGCTCTCTCTGTGTCCGTCGTACAGTTTTAATACACTAACAAACACACCGCCTCCATCAGCGGGGCTGTTAAACAGGCTCTCCAACTCTATTCACCACAACGTCCTCTTTGCAAAGGCAAACAGTCGGCAGGTTGGTGATGCTGCAGACAGTATTTCGTTGACAGGGCCTGGGACTGACGGAGCGTGTGTGTGTGTGTGTGTGTGTGTGTGTGTGTGTGTGTGTGTGTGTGTGTGTGTGTGTGTGTGTGTGTGTGTGTGTGTGTGTGTGGCTGGCGGTGGTGGTGGAGGAGTGACAGGCAGTGACGGTGGGTACACAGCGTAACCTTTCGAGTGGAGCCACAGGAGCATGACGGCCAGACTCCAAGGTAACAGAGAGAGAGACGGAGAGAGGTGTTGTGGGGGTTGTTGGGAGGAGGAGGAGAAAGTCGACAGGTAGGGGAGATAGAAACTTCAAAGTATCTGTGTCATCTGCTCTTCTGTCTGTTTGCTTTGCTGTGAGAGACCTCCGAGAGGCAGCGATGACAAAAGTTCAAACAATTTTAAAACACACTTATTTGCTTCTTTTTTTTTTTTCTGGCCATGAGACCGCACACATCCGATGTCTGTGTCGTAAACATAAAGATTTGCACGTGTTCATGTCTCTGACAGTAAAATAGAAAACTCGCATGCATATTGGCACCCTGAGAAAGTTATAGTTTGCTGTAATTGTTCTTCTCCTTACTGACCATGAAGTGATCCTTTCCTAACGTTCCCATAGTAAAGACTTACTTGACGGCCACCCACCTTTATTTGTTGATCCATTTCAGCATTTTTTTATTTGTATTTTTTTAACCTGTGTGAGAAAATGACGCGATCAACGAGTGGACGATCTCCCCTCGCTGCCTCCACCTGTGTCAGTGCAGCAGAGGTTTAAGCTCCGCCCACAGTGAGACACAGAGATCAGAGGACAGAAACGGTGACTGAGGCTGAGCTGGAAACAAACACCTGCTCACAAATTAGGTCAATAACAGAAATACAATATTTTTCAGCTGGACTGCAACAGAGGGGGCGGAGCTATAAAGAGAGTAGGTCACTGAGAGAGTTGGAGATCAAAGTTACACTGCAAATTTTCAAATTCAAAGCCTTCCGGTTTCACACAGGATCCAGCCACATACCAGGTTTTAGACCAACCAAACCAGTTTGGCCACACACGAGTTGTCTGCACTGCAGTAGGCGTTTAGGGAACATCTGTGTAAAAACAGACTTTAAAAACTCCAATCTTATCCTTTTAATTATTGAATTGGTCTGTCGATGTGTTCTTAGCTTACAAATTATAATATTTAATTTACTTTGCTGACTCTAAAGCTGCCTAATACACACTTTTTTTCATCTATAAATTAAATTTCCACCCAAACCTTTCACTTTCTCTTTAAGTTGTGTCACCTTAAGGAATACATCTTTTGGGGGAACGTACTGAACTCGATCACGTCCTCAAACGATGCAAAGAAGAAGAAAAAAACGGCTTACCCACATCCTGACAGCACTGACATGAAATTAATAACATCTTGTAAAATCATTTTTGGAAACTCTCGACATAAAACAGTAGTTAAAATTCGGTGTCTATAAGAACCAAAGTGTTTGATATCAGTGTGATCTATCCTGCTAATGACTGAATGTTGAAGATCTCTGTGAATTTCTTTCTTTCTTTCTTTTCCACCATGACTTAATTACACAGACAGACTTAATCATTCCTCATGTCCGGCGGCACTGATGCTAATTAGTTTCTCCGTGCACACACACACACACACACACACACACACACACACACACACACACACACACACACGCGCGCGCACAAAGACACGGCGCATATTTACACTTTTACACATGCTCACGTGCACGCAATGACACGGCTGAGTGTCTCCCTGCAACATTTTTCTCATTAGGATCTCTGTCCTGTCAGTGGAGGCTCGGTGAATAATTTATAGATATCGGAGAGAAGATAGTTGAAGGAGGAACGTGTGCGTGCGAAAAAAAAAAAAAAAAGTCCCTGGTGTGAGTTTTTAAGCCGCCACGAGTCACAAGAGTTTTTCTGTCAATACTGTTCACGAGCTGAGACCTCCAGTTCATCGAAACCAACAGGCCACCTACACACACACACACACACACACACACACACACACACACACACACACACACACACACACACACACACACACACATGGGATGATCACATGCTTGATGTGTATGCTTACATACACATCCGGACTTTACCTTCCTTCCTATAAAAATCACAT
>NW_027210603.1:985000-1050000 GCF_029030835.1 Brachyistius frenatus
GGCAACAGACGCGTCCGTTGTTTATTCCTGTCATTATTCTCCGCTGGCACCAAACCGCTAATGACATAGCATTCAGATCAAACCCCTTTATTTATGGCAGCCAGGTTGGAGCTCAAGTCGGGTTGTGCAACAGGAGTACATGAAGTAATGGCTGAAATGTGTGACCCTGAAGTGTATTGTAGGAGGGGGAAAAAAAATCCAATTCTCTTCTCGATTGTCACAGATTGTTGAAATGTTAAATGCCTCACACATCTTTATGATGAAGAATCGGGGGTTCATTAAGGGATGTTCTCTCCTTCAGGTTTTTTGGTTGAGAAGCTCTCAAAGGATCTACAAATCCTCTACAGTATATGTTGGATACCTATGAGTCACATTACATTAAATCTGACCTCGTTAGTGTCTCAGTAAAGATACTGGCATGCAGCACGTCGCCGAGGATTGTGAAGTAATGTACAAAAATGCTCTAATGAATTTCATCTGGCTGCTCATAAGATCTGAGATGGGTCACGTGTTACTGACACATCTGCTCAGACCATCTTTCTCACATCACACCTGAGTACTGGTAATACTGGCAACCACCAGGTCTGAATAGATACAAAGGGAATTGTTTCTATTTGCCTAAATTCAAATGTTTTCTCTACGTGTTGCTATGTTTCATCCAAACCAATATTTCACTTGTAAATCAGCATCTGGTACGGCTCCAGCAATTCATCATGACTCGTAATGACAATCTTATTATCTGTAAGGCAGTACAATTAGGACTGTGATTTATATGGCTGCAAATTAACATATCAATAAGCCTTATAGGAAATGTCTCATTAATTAGTCATCCCTTAATTGGCCCTAAATGCCATTAGTGTGCGTGTGTTAACCACGAGTTCATTAATAACATAAGTGTGCGCCCCGGATCTGCACGGCCGAGCTAAGATTAGTGTAACTGTTGTCTGTTCAACTGTTGCGTGACACAGTGTGTGTGTGTGTGTGTGTGTGTGTGTGTGTGTGTGTGTGTGTGTGTGTGTGTGTGTGTGTGTGTGTGTGTGTGTGTGTGTGTGTGTGTGTGTGTGTGTGTGTGTGTGTGTGTGTGTGTGTGTTCGTAAAGTGTGTGTAAAGTGTGTGTGAGAATGCTATGACATCCATGCCCATACTAATGCTCTAGGCTGGTTCTGCTTTGACCAATGGCGCCTGGCATTTGGAGGGGGTGCGTCTGGAGGTGCGGTGTGTGGGGGAAGGGGGAGAGGGGGTGAGGATGAGGTTTGAACCTCCCACTGGTGCTGATGAAGACGAATGAGCTAACAAGACATGACGGAATTGCTTTTGCAAAGAGGGGGGCTGTAGTTGTGCAGTGATATTGCGTTCAGGGTGACTAAAGGGGGTGAGAGTGAGGGCGGGGGGGGGGGGGGCAGTTTGATTTATTGTTTCTACCTCCCCTCCCTTCTTATCCAGCGAGACCCTTTGGTGTTTAATTACAGCCCACAGCCTCCTCATCCATGTCCTTATTAGAGGAGTCATACCCCACATCACACATCCATGGCAGCAGAGGACAACAGTATATATGAGTGAGAGCCGGAGGGGCGCGGACAGTCCCCCAAAATGTCACGGCCTTGTTGGTTTTGCATTCCATTAGCACCTTATGGCCAGGAAAACAGGGAAGAAACACAGGGATGGGAGAGAGTAATGAAACAGGGGAACTGAAGGTCAAAGGAGGATGTAGGAAAGAAAAAAAATAGATGTGGATGGATGAAATCGAGGAGAGGCGGTGAAAAAACAGACTGATTAAGATGTACATAATGGGAAAGAGGGAATGGGGATAACAAATGTAGAAATGGAGTGATCCTGGGAGAGAGGAGGAGGGGTAAAGACGTGTTAAATGGTGTGGGAGCCCTGACGGTGAGGTGGAGTCCCACGTGGTCCAACCTGATGAATTCATAAAACCTTTGGAGGGAAGAGGAGGGAAGGAAAATATTGAGAAAAGGCAGAAAAAATGGGGCGAATCTGAGCGGCCGTAGAAGAAAAAAGCTGCAGCGGAATACACACTCAATGCTGCGCAGGCCAATTACAGATAGTCTGTTATAGAATTAATAATCTGGCAGCACAACACTGCACCAACAAGTGGACAAATAGCTCTACATTAGCAATTCTTTGCAGAGAAAAGTCGAGGAAAGGGAGGGCAGCACAATTTATCACGGAATTGCTATCCGTTCTCTGAAATATCAGCCTATTAAAACATTCATTGAGCTGATTAAACTGCAATAAAATCTAACAAAATTTCCACTGACACTTTCAGTGTATGATTTATTAGGCCGAGGCTTCGCATGTGCTTCTCCTGCACCGAGAAACACGGGACATGAAAGATCAGATGCTGCTGCCACCTCTTGGCTGACTGAGAGCTGGAGGGGAAGTTCATTCATTTTCTTTATACTATTTTTAATTGACAGAGGAAGAAAGTATAATATTTATGTTTAAATAGAGCAAAGTGTTGACATAAAAATGGCCTTTTGCCTGATTTTATTCAAATAGTTTTTATTATTTTATTAATGCCAGGTCCGTTAAAAACTATGTATGCTTTGCAACATGAGTACATTTTCAGACTAAACCTCTAATTCAGTGTCAATATTTTAAAGGACAAGGAAAGAAAGTACAGTATTTATGTTTAAATAGAGCAAAATGTTGATTTAAAAAAGGCCTTTTGCTTCATTATTTGATTATTATCTAACTGATTTTATTTGTATAAAAACTACATTTCCAGACTAAAACTGCACAATATTTAAAAAAAAACATTGTCTGAGGTGCAATTTCATTTTGTTACATCATTTAAGTAATTTTTTTAATCTCATATTTGCTTTGCTATATAGTTCAGCAAAGATAGAAAACAGCAGAGCAGGGCTGCAACAAACAATTATTTTTCATATTTTCCAATAATCTACTACTTTCCATAAAATGTTATAAAATACTGAACCCAACAGCCTGAGCAGACATGCTAAAAGACATGTTTTTAATGATTCGAGCATTAAAATTATGGCTAATTTTCAGAGAATTGATTAGTTAATTAATGCGCTGATAATTTCAGTATAACAGGTGTCCCAGTTTGGATTCAGGCACCAAAAAAACAAAACTTTCAGCGGCAACTATCTGTTTTAAAGTGGCTCTGTCATTAAATGTTGAATGAAACGTAATAGTTTAATTTAGCTGCAAATTTTTTATAAATAACAGAAAACAGGAAGTCATGGTGTAAAAAAAAAAGCAAAAACAGAGGTGTAATTATGATAAAAGTGAATGTAATATGATGGCTAACAAACAGCTTCATTTTTCTAAATGTCAAACCAGTTTCTTTATGCAAATTAAACTATATATATATATATATATATATATATATATATATATATCGGTGCAATCTATGTCAACTGTGTTAAATGTCATTATTTAACAATCACATTCCCTTAGACACGACGTGATCTCATTACGTGCAGGATGTTTGAGGTAATTGGAGACGGCCAGGGGTCAGACTGGAACAATATCCAGTCCACATTTCACTGCATTAGCTGCGCTGGAAGTGTTTTGTGTTGAACTGGTGTTGTAGTGATCCGTGTGGTTTATTACAGGTGCTGTGAGTGTTAACAGTGTCCGGGGAAGACAGGAGCGGGGATTACCTGGAAATGGTGCTATTGATCGTAGAGGGAGGGGGAGAAGATGGGGGGGGGGGCTGCGTGGCTGCATGTCACTCAAGATGGTGCACAAAGAGCTGGAGCTCAACAGGCGCCACGGGACACGTGTGTTTATGACACGCAGCCTTTTGTCCACAGTGATGGATGCGATGTTCACAGGTCGTCCTGCTGGTCTTAAAGGAGGAGCTGCAGAGTTACGACCTTCACACATGGCACCAGATGATGAAGCACAACAATAGGAAACCATTTAGTTTCAAAGCTCTTTCCAACTAGTGTGATGCACGAGCTTGTTTGTGTGTCCCTGTGGCATAAATCTATCTCTGTGAGGACCACTTTGAGTTTGATAAATAGTTGAAAAATAAATGATTTTTGTTTAAGATGAGGGCTACTGTTAAACTGCATGTTGCTGTAATGGTTAAAATGAAGGGTAAAATGGGTGTCTTGTGTGTGTGTGTGTGTGTGTGTGTGTGTGTGTGTGTGTGTGTGTGTGTGTGTGTGTGTGTGTGTGTGTGTGTGTGTGTGTGTGTGTGTGTGTGTGTGTGTGTGTGTGTGTGTGTGTGTGTGTGTGTGAGTGAGAGTGTGTGTGTGAGTGTGTGTGAGTGTCTGTCAGTGTGTGTGTGCTTTCACATTGTCTCTACGTTTCACTATTGTAATCTCAATCTCTTCTGGTATGAGAGTGGTGTCGGTCACACTGCAGCTCGCTGTCTGTGGTTAAAAACGTTGAACCCACTTTACCTGATGCGACCGTACTGTCATACACACTGAGTCTGGAGACAGACAGTAAAAGGAGCTTATTAATTGTTTAAATCAAGTTTGTCAAGTTAATATAAACTGTAGGATCAGTGAGGCTGGGCTGTTCTGTTTCCTTTAAGTCCTGTTAGAGTTAAGAAATCTTAATTTATTAAAGTAATTTTCCAGCAATATAAGGCACCATAATGAATTAAAATATGTCTGTAGGCAATAATTTTATGTAACTATCATCTGTCTCATAGTTTTCCTCTAAAAGTAAAGCTTGAAGTGGGAAAAAAAGTGCTCTCATAAAAATATTACATTCTGAATTTCTGCAGTGAATAAAAATACTAAGATACTAAAGATACTGTTGATGTCCACAACATACATGCATTTAATCAAAGGTATAACTCTTAATTATTAGAATAACAAGACAAAGTCAAAACCAATGGCTGGACCATGCTTGAAACATTATGGGGCTTTTACTTTGAAACATTGGCTTTTAATTTGAAATAGATACAGGAAGTCATAGAAGCACTACAATTTCTTTTGGAGGACAAACAGCACCGAGAAGAATTTGTATCAACGGCGCCCTCTTGTGGTTTTCACCACGTCCGTCATGGAAATTAATTTATTTTTGGATGTTCAGGTAGTATATTGTAATTCTAGTCATATAACATTTGTCCTCATAATTAAGATATTATCCCACGTCGGAGGAAAACGTTGATCTTCCCTAAGGTAGGTAGGTAGGTAGGTAGGTAGGTAGGTATTTACTTTATTAATCCCCGAGGGGAAATTTTTTTCGCTACAGCAGCATACAGAAGCAATAAGATAATAATAGAAATAATAGAATAAAATACTAGAATAGAATATAATAATAGAAAAGCAATAAAATAGCAGTAAATAACAGTAAGAAATATAAATATAAAATATACAATATAAAATGCACCGTTTATACAGTACATTATATAACTACATATATTATATACAACAAACCAAGAACACAGTCAACATATATATATATATATATATATATATATATATACACACACAGTACAGTATATATCTATCTATATTATATACAAACAAACCAAGAAACACAGTCAACAGTGTAATTGTACTGTGATGGATTTTGCCAGAGGTGAGTTATTGTACAGTCTTATTGCGGTGGGCAGGAATGATCTCCTGTATCAGGAATGATCTCCTGTATCAGGAATGATCTCCTGTATCAGGAATGATCTCCTGTATCTGGAATGATCTCCTGTATGAGGAACCATCTCCTGTATCTGGAATGATCTCCTGTATCAGGAATGATCTCCTGTATCTGGAATGATCTCCTGTATCTGGAATGATCTCCTGTATCAGGAATGATCTCCTGTATAAGAAATGATCTCCTGTATCACGAATGATCTCCTGTATCAGGAATGATCTCCTGTATCTGGAATGATCTCCTGTATCAGGAATGATCTCCTGTATCTAGAATGATCTCCTGTATCTGGAATGATCTCCTGTATCTGGAATGATCTCCTGTATCAGGAATGATCTCCTGTATCTGGAATGATCTCCTGTATCACGAATGATCTCCTGTATGATCTCTCCTGTATCTGGAATGATCTCCTGTATCAGGAATGATCTCCTGTATCTGGAATGATCTCCTGTATCACGAACGATCTCCTGTATCAGGAATGATCTCCTGTATCTGGAATGATCTCCTGTATCTGGAATGATCTCCTGTATCAGGAATGATCTCCTGTATCTGGAATGATCTCCTGTATCTGGAATGATCTCCTGTATCAGGAATGATCTCCTGTATCAGGAATGATCTCCTGTATCTGTCCTTGTGACAGCGGAGCTGGAGGAGTCTTTTGGAGAAAGTGCTCCGCTGTCCCTGCAGCAGGTGGTGGAGAGGGTGGACAGGATTATCCAATATGGACAATAATTTGTTCAGTGTCCTCCTCTCCACCACCTTTTCCAGGCTAAGACCTCATGTGACTTCACATTTCCTGCATCACGTTAGTTTGCTAATTTGTTAGCACGTGTGGCTTCCATACGCACAAACTGCCACATCAGAAAACTGAAAACCTTTTGTGATAAACTTGATATTATCATTTTACAGTATTAAACAGTATTTTTTTCAGTTTTTTTCTGCAGATGATGCTGACCTCAGATGGTCCCGGACGCCGGCGGGTCGTATCTGATTACCCGGCGTGCTTTAACAATGAAGGCCGTCACTCCACAATGAAGAAATGATATCAAAGCTATTAATACAGATCGGCTCTGGAGGGGTTTCGCGGGGCCAGCGGCTCCGTGAGGATGTGGTACCCGGCCGGCCTCACGGCCCAGTGGCTGCTCGCCGTCTCCCTGCTGGTCTGTTTGCTGCTCTGGCTCAGAAAGAAAGGTCAAGGTATACAAAGCGGCATGGATATGTTGCATTATGGTGTGTTTGTGGCGGTTGTTTGCTTCAGTTTGGGCTACTTTTTAATGTTAATTGGATTTTTGTGGATGCAGCGTTGTTTTGGGGTAAACTGTCATGCGTTTCCAGGTCGTAAATACAAAAGCCTGACATGGTTTGACAAGTTCAGTTGTAGGGATGACTGTGCAGTTTCATAGTAATGGTGGTGAAGAAGGAGAGGGGCTCCTTTTATAGATATCTATTTAAAGGCCACTTCGATGAGCTGCCTGCAACAGATGAGCCGAAGCCTCTCACGGTTGTTTCATTGACTCTTTCCATCTTTAATCAATTTACACATGCATCAATATCACTAACTGACACCACCCACTTTGTGCTTTTATTTGATTTATTTGGCGGTGTTAGAGTTTCATGTGTTTGTTTGTTTTTTGCACATATACAAGATACAGTAGGAACACCTGCAATACCTCCAATCAGAGACAGGCTTGATACATGCTTTTGTCTTCTTGATTACAGCAAAAGCTTTGTTTATCAGATGTATTTTATTTTATTTTTGATACTATCCACAAACAGACAAGCATTATTAGAATCCCTGTTTTGTAAGATACAAATATAAATCTCTATCATGAGTCACAGGAGCTGAAAACATGGCTGCTGATACAACTAAGTTCAGTTTAGTTTCATTTATGTTTCACAAACCTACAAGCATACACAAACTGAATATATTTTTCATCCCTACAATATCATTATCAATGCATTTGGTCCAAAATATGGGCCAATTTAACATAAATGACAGATCATGTCTTTCATTTTGAGTATTTGATTGATTAATTATATATATTTTAGTCATGTTACAACCGTCCCAGTGTACCATGGTACAGTTGTAACAGTGGAACGACAGTATTTAAAATCAATTTTGCAACCGGTACATATTTCATAAAACCACTGACATATTTTGTTTAAGTGGTCGACACATTGAAGTTTGTAACTTTACAAATTGGCTAATTCAGTGTAAATGCTTTTGGATTTATCGGGAACAATTGACAAATAGTGTTACAACTGTCCCTGGTCTCCATAATATAATTCAGTACAACGTAAGACATAATAAAGTGTTATGTTTTCTGGTACTTAAATGACTTCCATAGAGAGCAGACCTCCTCCAGACACACACACACACACACATATTGAGTTGTAGTCCATTGCTGTATCTGATTACTGATCTGATTCAGGATTCCAGACGTGAAGACCAGACTAACAAGATGTAATGTGTCTGCTGCTGGAAGAGGAGTCAATTAGAAATGTTGGAGAGTGGCTGACAGTTTCTTCACAAGGGTGTCGAGGGTTAAAACTTCGCTGTGTACAACAATTACAAACGAGTACAAATTGCTGTGTGAGTTATTGGCTTTGAGCCATCGATGCAGAATACCCAGCGATGCTGTCGGCGCTGTATTGAACTGGACATGTCTGATGGGCTGAACTCACAGGAGGCTGTTTTTGTCAAATAAATAACAAAACAGAAATATATTTACGTGCTTTCCTTTCTTTTTTTTCTCCTCTCAGTATTCATATCTAAGTGTTGAGCGTATCAGCTGCAGCTCGTAGCACAAGACGAGATAAGGCCAGTGGGAGGAACCTGCAGAGCGCAGATAGAGGAAGCGGGCACTAATGCTGTGAAAACAACTAAATGGGATGATGCTGGAGCGGGTCGTCTTTTTGTAGAGAGGGTCTGTCGTGTGAGTGCACTTCAGAGCGAGTTGTGTATCATTAAAACTGACGAGTCAAACTGAGGCTGCATCACAGTTTGGGTAACGTGGTGTCGTTCTCCCTCCGCAGGAGGTGATGACCTCTCTGCACCCGAGTGTGGAAGCAAGACGTCTTCACGTTCGGACTCAGCGGGAGATGAAGGTAAGACCGACTGTGAATTCAGTAGAAGACAGTCAACTACCCGTTTTAGAGGGTTCCTCGTGGGTAGAAACATTAAAAGCATCAACACATCGAGCAGAAGAAACACACCAGGAAAAGACGATTAAAAATGATTAAAACATTAAAATTTAAATTAAAGAAAACAACAAGTTACAGTGAAAGACATCAAATACAGAAATAACAAACATTAGATCAACTTTACCACACTGTAATCAATAACAGTGTATATTTGCTGCTGTACAGATAATGATTTGTACCAGTTATTGTCAAAGCAGATTTTAATATTTAATATTGTACCCTAATAGCAACAACACTGACTCACAGCGGATGTTAGTGGGATTTGTTTTTATGTGCACATAAAACATGCAATACAGAAAACCTTACACATGACACCTCTAAATAACAAGTGCGAAGGTTGTTTTTAAATGGAGAGTCCAGTCACAAACAATCATAAAATATAACTGTTATTAGTATTTATGGCAAAAAAACACCCCAAAAACCTCCATAAGAAGGACAAGAACTGAGACAGGGACACAGTAATGTAGCATGAGGAAAATATGAAACATAATAGAAGATTTTTCTCTTTTTAATTTTTAACTCAGCAAATTTTTTAATGGCACGGCTATAAATAGTCTGTGTTCATTTAAAACTGCACATAAATGTGGAGAAATTCAAGAGCAAAAGTGAAGCTCAAGTATTTCAGTAAGATGAGAACAAACATAAATCCTGAGGTAAACATAGAAGAATTTAAATCAAGAATTTAAATCTAATATAAAGATTGTCCAGACTTCAATACAATCCTGAACCTGTAGAAAACTGCTTTTCTCTCATACATCTTGAAATGGGAAAAAAAAATTGTGCACATGTGCAAAGCAGATATCATTATCAACATATTAATTTGCATGTTGTATAATTAAACTTTATGTAGATTTCTGATGATATTTGTGAAAAATATATCCACTGATTTATTGTTTTAAAACAATAAAATCTGAAAAATTACAAAAGTGACGGCAGTGTGTGTGTGTGTGTGTGTATGTGTATGGGGGGGGGGGTTGAATATCTTCAATGGGCACTGTACATTTGTACACGTGTGTGTGTGTGTGTGTGTGTGTGTGTGTGTGTGTGTGTGTGTGTGTGTGTGTGTGTGTGTGTGTGTGTGTGTGTGTGTGTGTGTGTGTGTGTGTGTGTGTGTGTGTGTGTCTGAATGCAGGTATGTGTACCTCCATGTCTGCCAAGAGGATAGTTAAGCTGTGGCGCCTTTGCAACTGCTCTTACTTTCCATAGCAGTCGGGCTGAGTCAGAGGTGAGAGGGTCCTTCTGCTCCACAGTCACAGCAGGTTCGCAGCGCTTTTTACACTCAGGGCCAATTTATCTCAGCCCGCTTCAGCTCCAGAACCAGAACCAGGACCATGGCACCACCGGTTCACACTGACGCCAACAAGTTGGGAGCGGGTCGGGCGATCGCCGTGCTGACGTCCGGAGGTGACGCCCAGGGTGAGTGGATGGTTTCAGAGTTCGAGGCATGCACAGCTGCTGTGTGTTGAAAGGATCTGGTGTGTGAATTCACTATTTCGTGACCCTGCAGCAGTGTTTAATGTCAAATAAAGACAAACTTGAGATGCAAGGAGAGTAAAGAAAAGTCCAAAGTGGAACTCTTGAGTCCAGCCACTTCTTTACAGCCACATTCAATCATGTTTGCAGCTCCTTTTTAAATCAAATCAAACTACTCGTAATATTTTTATTACTCATAATCACTGATGATTTCCCGGCTAGTCGTCTACTCATGGAGCTAACTTATTTAAAAGGACGGCAAGAATTACTTCACCAGGAGTTGACGGTCCTCTGACCTTTAACTTGATGAGGAATATGTGCACCGTGACCTTTGGCAGGTGTCACTGACCCCATGCAACGCTGTAGTCTCAGTATACGACACAGCGATCATCTGTCTGAACATTACAAAACCTTAAGATTAAAGTAAATATAAACCCGGCCACCTCTTACCTTTCTTCTTTTATATAATCTTCTTTAAAGTCCAGGTTTCTTCGTCTTTCTCTTCCACCTCTGCAGAGCTGTATCTGTTATGGGGGCTAATTTTAGATCCATGACCTTTCTGTCGTGTGTTTGTAAAGTGGACAGGTCGAGCCAGAGCGGCCGTCCCGCTCTTCCTCTCAGTAAGTGGAGATGCTCTTGGCGCCCTCACAGTTAATCTATCCGCATCTTGTCCTTTAAGTAACCTATCAAAACACCCCAGCTCAGGTTACCACGCTAACTCTCAGACATCTGCACAGTCTGACGTTTACAGCTGACAGCAATGAACTCAAAAAGCTCATATAAGTTCATAAAATATGTCAAAGTGCAAAAACTCCTGAGCACAGTCACAACAGTTGTCATTTATATGAATGAATATGCTCACACCAACACATTCCCACGCTGTGTTTCTGCAGGTATGAACGCAGCGGTGAGGGCCGCGGTTCGAGTCGGACTGTACACTGGAGCCAAGGTGTATTTTGTCCATGAGGTAAATGATGCGTTTATATTTCTTTTATTTGATATATATGTATAAAAGTGCTATTTTGGCTGTCCAACACTCAAAAACCTGAAAGATATATTTTTTTTAACAATATCATAAACAGCAACAAACACTCCTTTGGCTTCTGATCAGCAAAACTTTTGAAAGACTGAAAAAGCTGCCAAAGTAAAAAATATGCCTGTATTATTAAGACCACAGCTTCTTCCTGAGTCCTTTAGAAGGAGGTGATGTTGTTGTTGTTGTTGTTTGTCCTCAGGGTTACCAAGGTCTGGTGGATGGAGGAGACAACATCCGCCCTGCGACTTGGGAGAGTGTGTCGATGATGCTCCAGCTGGTGAGAGCAAACGCGAGGAAGCTGAAACGTGTTTATCTGCTTGTTTGGTATCTCTGCTGAGTGAAATCAGCTGGTCACACAGTACAGCACTGTCGGTCAAGTGGTCAGTTAAATGGCAAGGTTCATTAAATAGCAGGACTTAATGAACTTCAGACAGGAGTTCTTGAGTTTCATCTCACTCCCCTCCGTCTCCTCATCTGCCTCCTCCTCGCCTGACACCAGGGCGGGACTGTGATCGGAAGCGCCCGCTGTCAGGACTTCCGCACCAAGGAGGGCCGCACCAAGGCCGCCTGCAACCTAGTCAAGCTGGGCATCACCAACCTGTGTGTGATCGGAGGCGACGGCAGTCTGACGGGCGCCAACCAGTTCAGGACGGAGTGGGGCGAGCTGCTGGTAGACCTGGTGAAAGCTGGTGAGAGGCGCGACCCCACAGTGCTCCGTCTCCAGGTGCACGACGTACATGTGAAGCTGCTATGAAACACGCCATGGTGCGGTCAGCGTGTGGGTACCTGAGGCTGTTGTCTTCTTCACGTGTGCTCAGGAAAGATCACGCAAAATGAAGCCAAGAGCTCCTCCCACCTCAATATTGTCGGCATGGTGGGCTCCATTGACAACGACTTCTGCGGCACTGACATGACCATCGGCACCGACTCCGCCTTGCATCGGATCATCGAGATAGTGGACGCCATCACCACCACCGCACAGAGGTACTGTATGAATTATACATCTGGAAGATGGACAGAGAAATCGACTGATGGCTAACTGTTGATTTTCATGAAACACTGTGTTGTTCTGCAGTCACCAGAGGACCTTCATCCTGGAGGTGATGGGCAGACACTGTGGGTGAGTACAGCTGGTGTGTGCCAATGTGGAAGTGCCTTAAGCTGCAATACCACCGAGTGCCACTGCTATGAAACACGCCATGGTGCGGTCAGCGCCGTGGTGAGGTCAGCTCCAAAAAAACGTTCAGACTCTCATTCAACTTCTCATTAAATACAAACTCAAAATCTTTTTTCCACCAGATATCTCGGTGTTGTTAGCTAAAGTCACTCCTTCTCATTAGTTTTCTGGAGGTCCATCTGAAAATAATCTACACAAGTCTACTCTAAACCCGCCGCCTGCAGGTATCTGGCTCTGGTGACAGCTCTGGCCTGCGGCGCTGACTGGGTGTTCATCCCTGAGATGCCCCCAGATGACGGATGGGAGGAGCATCTCTGCAGAAGACTGACAGATGTAAAATGTGTTTCTCTCACATTCATCTGACTTCAAAAACACAAAGTGAATGTTGATCTTAAAGTTTCACTCTGTCTCTCGTAGCAACGAGGCCGCGGCTCCCGTTTGAATATCATCATTGTTGCAGAGGGAGCGATCGATCGCAGCGGTAAAGCGATCACCTGTGATGACGTCAAACAGGTCGGTTCTGTAACATAACAGCACATATAGGCTGCGTTCATGTCAGGCAGACCGCTCACACACTGTCTGTCTGCCCAGTTGGTATCAAAGAAACTGAGCTTCGACACCCGCACCACCATCCTGGGCCATGTGCAGAGAGGAGGAACCCCCTCCGCCTTCGATAGGATCCTGGTAACACCTCAATAAATATATATAATGGTTATAATTACTCACAGGTTGATCTTATTTTTATTAATGCCTCTCCTGCTCTTTCGTTTTGTCATAACTCAGGCGAGCAGGATGGGCATAGAGTCAGTCATGGCTCTACTGGAGGCCACTCCGGACACGCCGGCATGTGTGGTCAGCTTGTCTGGAAACATGGCCGTCCGGCTGCCTCTCATGGAGTGTGTGCAAGTGGTGAATCAATCCTAAAGATATACACACAACAAATCATACACAGGCTCTTCACAGGTGCGTTTATGTGTGATAATCTATATATGGCCTAATTTTTTTCTTTTCTTTACCAGACTAAAGATGTCACGACAGCGATGGCCGAGGGGCGGTTCGAAGATGCCGTGAAGCTCAGGGGAAAGTGAGGCGTGCACCTTATTGTTGTCCATCTGAAATTCTTCATGTGTCGTGGTGAGTTTCACACGTCGGTACGTTTTTCTGATGTTTGACCGCAGGAGCTTTGAGAACAACTGGAACACTTACAAAATGCTGGCCCATGTGCACTGCCCAGATGTGAAGGTCAGGAGGCACATTTTGTTACAGATTAATTGTCTCTCCGTTATTACAGCTCACTGGAAAATATATTGTATGTGTCATGACCAGAGTAACATCAACATCGCCATACTAAACGTGGGCGCTCCGTGCGCTGGGATGAACGCTGCCGTCCGTTCAGCTGTCAGGGTCGGGCTCCTCCAGGGTCACCAGATGTTGGCAGTGCACGACAGCTTCGACGGCTTGGCCCACGGCATGGTAAAGTTTTTACACACACATAACCAAGAGAGGCCGTTTACTGTTGACCAGCTTTACCATGACAACGCACGACCTGTACATATGTTAGAGCTCACACTCTGTCCCTGCACAGATTGAGCCCATTGGTTGGTCTGAAGTGGGGGGATGGACCGGGAAGGGGGGCTCCGTGCTGGGCACTAAGAGGTGAGGCGTTTCCACAGACATCTCTGTTGACCAGTGAAGTCGTAGTCAATGTTTTTAAGTGTGTGTTGACTTGAATAAACACAGGATATAATCTACTATGATGTGTTTTTCCTGTTATGAAGGTCCCTGCCACAAGACTTCATGGAGGAGATCAGTCTGAGCATCACAAAGTTTAACATTCATGCTATTATTATTATTGGAGGCTTTGAGGTGAGCAGCATTACGGACACTTTGATAACGTTGCTGGTAAACTGCTATACAACGCCGTTCCCAAAAAAGACTTTGACAACGTGCAAGTTGATCTGTGATAATATTCACAACACTCATGTGAAAGTTATTGAAAGTCACTCGTTACTCCGTTTTCCTCCCACCAGGCGTTCGTAGGAGGTCTGCAGATGGTGCAAGCCAGAGAGAAGTATGAGGAACTGTGCATTCCTATCGTCGTTGTTCCCGCTACCGTGTCCAACAACGTTCCTGGATCTGACTTCAGTATCGGCGCTGACACCGCCCTCAACACCATCACCATGGTAGAGTTCACTCAGAAACACAAGACGATCCCGAAATAACGGCGACTACATTAGCCTCCTGTCATGCTTCTACGTTTTTCAGACATGTGACAGGATCAAACAATCCGCCGCTGGAACCAAGAGAAGAGTGTTCATTGTCGAGACGATGGGAGGATACTGCGGCTACCTGGCGACCATGGCTGGACTGGCATCTGGAGCTGACGCTGCCTACATTTATGAAGAGCATTTCAACATTCATGACCTGGAGGTCTGCCTGTCTTTTTATGAATGTAAAAAAAAAAAAGAAGGAGAATCAGAGAGATGTTTTTTAAACTTTTAGTTGACCTGATAGTTGGTTTGTTTGTAGGTGAATGTGGAACATCTGGTGGAGAAGATGAAGACCACGGTGAAGAGAGGACTCATTCTCAGGTTTGAATGGGCAATCGTCCTCTTTTTAATAATATAATCACCTTTACACTGTTCCCTGTCATATGCCATCTGTTCTTCTACTTTTGTTTTAGAAATGAAAGGTGCAATGCAAACTACACCACTGACTTCATCTTCAACCTGTACTCAGAGGAGGGGAAGGGTGTGTTTGACTGCAGAAAGAACGTACTTGGACATATGCAGCAGGTGTGAAACTCAATGCAGATCTTCAGTTTTTTGTGCACAGACTCATTATTTACAGCCAATTCAATACCCTAAACAAAATCAAATCTATTCTTTATTTTTAGGGTGGAACTCCCAGTCCCTTCGACAGGAACTTTGGCACAAAGATGGGCATCAAGTCCGTCCTCTGGTTGACTGACAAGCTGAAGGAATACTACAGACACGGTGAGGACTTGACGTCACTCAAAGCACAAAATGCTGCATTGACTTCTGCCGTCCTGACCCTCAGTGCTCCCTCTGCTAATGTGTCTTCTGTTTTTTAAACTCAAACATCTTCAGGTCGCATCTTTGCCAATTCTCCGGATTCAGCCTGTGTGTTGGGCATGAAGAAGAGATCTCTGGTTTTCACGGCTCTGGAGGAACTTAAAGATCAGACGGACTTCGAGTGAGTCATCAGTTCAATTATTTGAGTATATTTTCTAGTTTTACCCAAGTATTTAAGTTAATTTAAAGCTTTGAGCAATATTTTTGAAACCTTAAGACTCTTAAGTCAAGGGCTGCTAATACCATTTATTCTGCTTAATAATCAACACTGCCTCTTAGCAAGAAGCTTTCTGCTCATTCTTTTTCTCAATTGGACACAATGAAAGAAAACCACTCACTATATTCATATATTTATTTACAAAAAATTGTTTGCAAAATGATAAAGATGTGAATTAGATTGAAAGATAAAGCAAGAATACTAAACCAACACTAAAACATAAGTAAATATTGCCTTTCAGTCATTTGCCCGTGTAGGTCTGGTTGCTGTTAAAAGCAGACTCAGAGTTTTTCTGCCCTCTAGTGGTCGGAAATTTCTTAACTCCAATATCTTACATCAAGAATTTTACTTCACTGGCCTTGATAAGTTGAGATCTTGCTGTCCTCTTTTCATTAATGATTGTTTCCCTCTTCAGACATCGTATTCCAAAGACGCAGTGGTGGCTCAGCATGAGGCCCATCTTGAAAATCCTGGCCAAGTATGAGATCAACCTGGAAACCTGTGAAAAGGCTGCCTTGGAGCACGTCATCAAGAAGAGAGTGTTGGGTCCTCAGTAGCCTTCTCTGATTATTTTAGGACTCGATGTGACCTGACTGTCTTCTTTTAAAGCACTTTGTAAACTGTGTCAGGAGAGTGCAATATCAATAAAGATACTAAAATAAAAACTCACTCAAAAATTGCACTTGATTGTTTTCACAGAAAACAGTTACACCAAAAATAATAAAGGTTTTTAAGTTAACTGAACTGATCAAGACATTTTCAGTGTGTGTGTGGTACTTTGAGATGGTTGATGTGTCTGATTAGATGAGGCCAGCCTCAGCCATACCCTCTATATAATGGAAAAAACAAGCGATGCAGCTAAACTGAGAAAAAGAGCTGCGGAAAATACCGACAACATAAGCATCTGCTAATTAAAGCCATCGTACATTTAATTTTTCCTCCTCTTGTCCTCTCCTGTTCCCTGCCCATTTCTTATATAATCTATGGGCATAAGATTTATAATGATTAAAACTGTGTACGAAAGTGAAAAGTCTTCTATTCAGTAAAGGAAATCAGAAAACCAAGCTGATTTTAGAATCAACATGAAAACAGTTTGTGCACTTTGATTGGTACTAATAATTATAATAATGTAGTACAACTAGGAGAACACAGTAGAACCTAATTACAAAGTACCAGACATATACAGAATAATACCTGTAATACAATACTTTTTTGTGTTGCCATGATTTTATGAATACAAATTCATATTACTACTTAGACTATTTATAATATAGAATATATTATTCATTTAATTAGTTTACAATGAGTTATTCAAGTCAATATTACACTATCTAGGTTTATAACGGAAAGTATGCGTCGCCATGATCATAAAACTACGATACCCATAAGTCCCCGCGTTTCCGGCTGAAACCGGATGTGCGGTCGGATTGGTTCGCAGAGATATTTTAAAAAACAGTGCGCGTAGAGCTTTTTATTTCCTCAGTGAATTGAGTCTTTTAACTTTAGTTACAACCGTACTGCTGCTAGTTATTATGGACAATAAACTGACCGCTCATCTGGCGTAAAGATACGTTTTTCTGCGAGCATCGTCCGCTTGAGGTTAGCAGCCGTTAACGTCTCGTGTCCGGTAAACAAACGTTCAACGTTCGCGTCACAGCGTCGTGTTGTGGCTAACGCGAGCGGAGCTAACACACTTTATTAAAGCCGGTTTTTAACGGGATTTACTTTTGACTAACGCGTCCTCTACAGCTGCCGACATGAAGTGTTTGAAAGTGGACGAATACATCAAGCGGACCGCTTCTGTGAGAGAAACCGGGCTTTTATTTCAAGAACTGGAGGTCAGCACAGTCACGGTTTTCATGATGCATGTTAACGTTACGGCTTCACGTTATTCTGCTGGTCTGAAATGGACTGACTTTAAATCATATCAACATAGAATTAACTGCTTTTATATAAGCTCTGTTTCTATTTGTATTGTTTGACTTGTTTTATGTTTACCCACCGTTACAGTTACCTGACCACTAACATCTGGTTGGTGTACACTTTGCAGAGCTACGTGAAGAGTCCAGCTGGTCTTCAGGGTCGCACGCTGTGTGACCGGGTCATCAGAGCCTGTAACCACCAGCTCGGCGTTGGGTCCCCGGACTTGGACCACATCAGTCAGCTGGTCCGGCTGCTCGAGCTTTCTCTGCGTGGTTATGACGTGTCTGCGGCGCTCGTGGCTCAGAGCAGCCCGCTGTACATTGAAAAGGTCGTTTTCCATATTGTCAAGAAGCTGAGCTCCCTCGAAGCTCACACTCTCTGCAGCCACGTAGCCGGGCTGCTTTACGGCCGACTGTCTGCAGCACCACAGGTGTGTATCACTTTGTGCAGAGGATGTGCTGCACACACATTGCTGTCAGCTCTAACTAGGTGTGTGTGTGTGTGTGTGTGTGTGTGTGTGTGTGTGTGTGTGTGTCTACAGGCTGAGGACGACTACTGTGTTCTGGTGCGGAGCTGCTTCTCCGTGCTCTGGACCGGACTCTCTGCTGCCAAAGACGGGGAACTCCTCGATCCTCGGGACAAACTGCGCTGCCAGCTGCGAGCGTTGAGCTTCCTTCTGCTGCTGAACACAGAAAGCGCGACTCCCTCCTTCTCCAAAGCTCCCATATACACAGAGGACGCCGTCGGTGAGTTCGAGAGCAGCTGCGGAGAGGTGACGAAGGACGATGCGTCCTTTCTTCTGCAGGAGATGCACGCGCTCTTTGACGGATGTTGGGCCGGTGGTCGAGGACGTGAGGGGGGCGACGCCAAGCAGCTCAGGAGGAGTTTTTACGCGCTCTCCGAAATGGTGCTCATCGCAGTGAAGGTGCTTTGTAAGGCCGGCCACTACGGACCTGCCTCCACTTTCTTAAATGAAATCCAGAGCAGGGTGTCGGGCTGTGCTGACTGTCAGTGCACGGCGCTGGTGCTCGGCAAATGGGGAGTCAAAATTCATTCATCGATAAAGTGTGCCAAAGAGAGCGGGCAGGCCCTGACGGAGTGCGCCAGGGCCCTGAGGTGTCTGCCGGCTGACCTGGACGACACGGAGGCTCACGCTGTCCTGGAGGGGAGCAGCCTGGTGATGTGGGCTGTGGAAAGTGGGCACAGCGAGGGGCTGAGCGGGCCGGTGCTCCTGGCTTTCTTTTCTTTTCTGGAGGAGCACCAGGAGCAGATAATGAAGGTGCTCGACAAGGTGAGTGTTGCTGCTCACCAGGATTAAGAGCTGTGACTGTTCTGCTGGAAGAGAATAATATTTACTAACTACTACCTTGTGTGTTTTTCAGAATTCGACGTGGCAGGCGGAGAGCAGCCGACTGCAGAAGGCCCTCTGCTTCAGTTTCTACCAGGGCTTTGTATTTGCTTATGAGAGCATGCTGGCATCACAGGTGGGTGCTGCTGCAAAGAGCAGCTTCATTATGATGATGGTAAAACTGATGAGAAGACGGATGAATCTCGCACAGATTGCTCCCAAAGTTTGTGGAAGAATTAGGTGCATGTGTTTCATGAGGATTTTCAAGGTCCTCCGCCACATTTTTTTTCAGTTTATTTATATTGGAAAAATGCTATTTCATAACAATTAACTTTATTTGTATGGCACTCCTCATACAAGAAATGCAGCTCAAAGTGCTTCACGGCAAGAAGAGTGCATGGTGTTTCACATAAAAACAGATATAAAGGAACATTTGAAAATAGAGAAGAACAGATCAAATGCATTAAAGTAAACACAAATAGAGTTAAAACATAAAATAAAGCAATATGCATGTTAAAGGCTAAAGTAAAGAGAAATAGTTTCAGCTTTCTTTTTCTTTCTTTCCCCTGATATCTACAGCTCATTGGTTCCACAGCATTTGACTGTTATTATTACCATGTTTGTGTCAAATTTCCCAAAATTTATAAACCCCAAAACCTTAAAGAAAAAACTTTGATACCACAGAGGAACAACTAACAACAATGACATCCTGGAAGAGTGATTTAGTTTATTATTGAAGCTCTCTACAATGAATTTACATTAGTTCGACCCACAACAGCTTGTGTGCTGCACATAACTGTTATAATGGTAAAAAAAAAAAAAAAAAAAAGCATCTGTCACAGTTAAAACGTTGCTGCAGATTTAACTCGGTGCTGGATGTGTTTTTTTGTAGCTGGAGGACAGCGACGCTCTGGACCGAGTGCTGCTCTACTGCCAGTCCACCGCCGCGCTGATGACGACACACCTGCGCAAGCTGTCCAGTGAAAACCTCGTCACTAAAGCAGGTGAGAACATCCGGTGTTATTAATGTCGTCAGGTCACTGAACTGATTCATGTGATCTTGACATATCGGCATGTAATGTTTTTTTCTGTGTGTTTATGTTCACCAGTTGTTGCTGTGAGCAACTTGGCTTGTGGTTTGTACAACCGCCGTCTGTACGAGCAGGCCTTCAGGCTGGTGGAGATCCTCTGCAGGGATTTATGCAAGAAGTGGCTGATCCCGCTCTCGGTGGACCGGGTAAGCTCTTCATATGGCTTCAGTTTTAGTGGACTTAGAAATTTGTTCCAACATATGCACCTTTTTAGGTTCAGGACTGTAGCATCCACCGGTTAGGAGCTAATGCAGCATCTCTAAACCCCAAATGGTCATGAAAGGGCAATTCTGTTATTATATTTGCTAATTTTTTTTAAATTGTATTGTCAGAGTGGTTTGAGAATATGTCATTTATATTTTGCCTGTGTTGTCACCGCCCAGCTGAGCCGGCCGTTCATGCTGGCCGTGCAGACGTCTCGGCGGGCCGGACAGCTGGAGCGAGCCCTGGACTGGGTGATCCTGTGGCTCAAGGCTCTGGGCGACGACATCACCGCTCACATGGCCGAACCCGTCTCTCTGTGGGTGAAGACGAAGACGGACGCAGCCCGTAACTCTGAGGAGGACATCAGACTCAGGTACAGAAGTGGCTTCTTCTCTGTGTCTTTTATTTTTGTGAATATATGAACGTTGACCTGAAAACTGAGCCGTGTGTTTGTCGTGTCTCGGATCAGGACGTTACGGGACGGTTTCGGTCCGGATGTCCCTGAGGAGCGAGTGATGCTTTGCCTGCTGGAGGAGGAGCTGCGTGCCTATAAGGAGGTGGCAGGAGACACAGCTCAGGAACGCTACAACACTCTGTGTGACCTGCTGGACATCTGCCACGAGGAGAGTCGCCACACACACCGACGAGCCGTCTACCTCTGCGAAATGGCCCAAGTGGTGTGTTTCCAGGATTTCAGTGAACAGACCGACTGGTAAGATCATTGGTCTTTGACCGACATAAAATCCTCTGTTTTCGTGTGCTTGAAGAAGTTGTTGGCAGAATAGAAAGCAGCCCGTCGTCTCTGTGTTCACTGTGTTTGTATTTGAACTCACAGCCTGGCGGTCGATTTCACCCACGAAGCTTTACGGCTCCTCGAAGAAGAAGCGGAGACTCCGGAGAACGCCGACAGACTGAAGGACGACCGAGCTCACGCTTTACTGTGGCTTTACATCTGCACTCTGGAGAGGAACCTTCAGGAGGTGAGAGCAGGACTTTACCTTCATATTGTTGTGTTGTTGTTTTATGTTATTCAAGTTTTTAATTCATCTTAAACTGTAAACAGTAATTGACAGCGTAGATATGGATGTAACGTAAGATTCATTAACATGGAACAGAAAAGAGAAATTTAAAAAATTTAAAAAACAGAAGCCAGTCCTGTCAACTAATTTGTATATGCCAATTTTCCATATTTTGCCAAGGCAGGTTTATTTGTACAACACATTTCAACAACAAGGCAATTCGAAGGGCTTCACATAAAACCATTAAAAGCATCAAAACATCAGGCAAAAGAAAAGTACATTTAAAAACAGACATTAAAAACAGTCATTAAAACATTTAGCAAGCTAAAAATAGGATCAAAGTTACAGTGCAGCTTAAGACATCCTCAAATCTGGTTCAGTAAAAGGCAGAAAACATAAAAGTGTTTGATGTGACCTCTAACATCAGAGGTCACATCAGAGGTCACATCGTGCCCGAAGTCTTTTTTTTTTAATGTTGTCGTTAAAGTCTTTTAGAATAAAATTTTCTGTCATACGATGATGTTTAAAACTGAAATTCGTAACGGTGTGGTATCAAGTCTTGGTTCAACGTTCACTCTTCACGTGTTTTTAATTATTAATGAAGTGGGGTTTTTTCTGACCAGGCCATTGAGAGTGACAGAAAACAGAGAGAGCTGCGTGAGCAGACTCAGAGTTTGACCAACCCCGTCGGGAACAACGACTTTGATTATGAAGACAAGCAGAAGACACAGGACAGTATTCAGGTGTATGAAGGTCTGCACTTCAACCTGGCTGCAGAGAACAGTAAGAAGTTGTTGTTTTTTTTGTTTGTTTTTTTCAAATGTGATTAATTATCCTGCTGTGAACGTTTGTTGAACATGGATTATAATATCAGCTTTATTTCTTTCTGTAAAGAGCTGTGTCGGCCTCTGGAGGGCGCTCTGGACGCGTGGGCCGCTCTGTTTCAGACCGGAGCTCGGCCTTCGGTCAGGAACCCCAAACAGACCTGCGTCTCCATGGCGGTGACGGCTGCTCTCTTCAGGCTCATGGGAAAGGTGACGACACAGAACGTGTTCAAGCTATTAAATACGGTTTCTCTCTTTGATTACAAATACATTTTGAGCCTCTACCAAATAAGAAATCACCTCACATGATGTTTTATTGACTAAATATCTGCATTTTGATTATATATTCATTAAGAGAATTTTAATCGGCTCGTCAAATGTCATCATTTGTTGTTATTTTTTATTCTAAGTGGCAGTACAACAAAACAACCAAATCGCTTATGAATATAAAAAAAAAAAAAACTGGTTTTAGCTTTTATTTATGTGAAGCTGTTCTGTTAGTGATAGTTTGACGTGTACGAGGTGTTTTAAAGTGTTTCCCAGGGTGAGGATGTTCAGTGACCATTTTTATTCATCTGTATTTATTTATTTTTTCCTGATTCAGCCCCTGAAGGCTTTGGAAGCTTACCAGCTTGTGATTGAATTTGCACGTCAACTCGGTGACACACAGAGTTGTTGCAGCTCCCTCTGTCAGTCCGCCAGCCTCCTCCTGGATCTGGGAGCCCCTCAACTGGCTCTGGTGATGCTTCTTTCTTCTATTTATATTTATATATATAACTGGACTGAGGTGTGTTTATTAAGACCTTTTAAAGTCATGAGAAGTGATTTGTAAATATATTTCTTTTTTTTTTAGACCCAAATAGAGCAAGCAGAGAAGATTCTTCCTTCAGATCAAACCTCTGAGGGACCTTCGTCTCTGTCCATGCTGGTCGTCTTACTGAAAGCTCAGTACTACTACAGCACAGGACAGGTAACACGTCCACCTGTAGGACGTCTCCCTTTTGATAGAAGACGTTTTTATGTTTACTTTTTATTAAATTGCCCGTGTCCTGTTTGTCCCGGTATCAGGTGGACTGCGGAGTCCCGTATCTGTGTGAGGTGCTTAAAGAAGCGAGCGAGCAGCGACAGTCGAAGAGCTGGTACCTGCTGAGGGCGCGGAGCCTCCAGACCTGCAGCGCCTTCCTCGGTCTGGACGCCGCTCAGCTGCCGCGAACCCAGCGGAGCCGCATCACGCAGCACGGTGAGCACAAGCACTTCCAACGCTTCACACAACCACAGGTCTCTAGTTTTTACACGGAGCCTCATTCAATCAAACAAAAACATCTCAGTTTTGCGTGCAGTGAAATATGTTTCAGAGATTTTGCAGAGCAGCACGTTCACATGTTCATTTAGAGAGAATCCCTGCTCTCGTACTATATCTTTTTACTTTTGGTATGTCCTGCAGCGACCCTTTAAAAACTGCACTGTTGCATGTAGCATGTATACAATTGGGACAGAGTCCTTAATAAAAGTGCAGGTTGAACTTTGACCTCTCTTGGTCGTGTTCGTCGCGGTCTGCAGTGCAACATTTGAAGTAAAAACAAAAAATATGAGATTTGATACGAGTAGGCTTCTTCTGAATTCCTCCTCGTCTTCTTCTTCTTCCTTTTGTGTGCGGAGCATTAGCGCCACCTACTGTGTTAGCAGCTCGGTCGATGTGACATGATGCAGGCTGAGGTGGCTGACTTCCTGTTGGCTCCCTGCACACGTCAACACCTGGGCTTAAATCTTAATAATCATACAGCGCCTCTAAACTTTCTAATTGTTATTGAATCAAATAGATCCAATTCTGATATTAAAAAAATGTGACATTTGCAGCTAAAAGCCACTAAGGAACTGTGTTTCCTGTGTTTCCATGTCTCTCCATGTCTCAGGTATAAATACTCCAGACGCTGCTCTGTATGAGAGTCTGAAGCTCCTCTGCAGCCTGCTGGTCACTCTAGTGGGAAAAGGTCTGTACGGGACAAACGGCAGCAGCTTGGACGTTCGCTTCATCGACCACGGTACTTACTACCACCCACCCACACACACACACACACACACACACACACACACACACACACCACCCCGGTTTATTCCAATGCTGTTCGTTTTCAGTGCTTCTTCTCGAGGTGATTCTCTCCTCCGGTCTTGTGAGCAGGAGACAACCTGGTGCTGAAGTGGCAGCTGCTCTCAGAGCTGCTGAGCTGCTCCGTGAAGATGGTGGCCGTGAGGAGCAGCTGTGGCGCCGTCAACGACGCCCGACTGCAGTGCCTGGAGGCTCTGAAACTGGCCATGAAGCTGCAAGCTCTCAGCCAGTACGTCCACGCTCATGTTCATCGTAGTGGCTTCAAATGCAGCGAGGGAAGGATCAGAAGACGATAACTGGATTTAATACAACTGATGTTATTTTCCGGTCAAGTTTCAGTTCATTATCACGTCCAGGTGGTGAAATACATCTTAGTTTTAGTGAGTCTTTTCAAGGAGGTGGTGTTGATGGATTTCTTTGTAGTCAGAGATGTTTCTAATATTTTTGCAGCGCTGTTGTATTTTGTAGTGTTACATTAATCTGATTATATTTATTAAAAGTTCCAGTAGGAGATTATATGGTCACCTTACAAACTTCGGATCTTTTCTTTGTTTCAGATGTGCCGAACTGCTGGTGGTGAAAGCCGAGCTGGAGCTGCTGCAGGGGGAGAGAGAAGAGAGCAAAACGGACTTAGACAAAGTCCGAAACCTCCTAGAGCTCTGCACAGGTGTGTTCACGCACAGCTCTTTAACCAAAACCTGATGTTAATGATGTGAGCTCAGCTGGTGCTTTTAACACATCTTTTATACATCTGAGTCAAACACATTTAAAATGACTTATTTCACTGTCTGTTTCATCTGACTTGTTGCTTCAGAGTGGAATTTAATTCATTGCATTCACAATTCATTGTATTTTTTTCCATGAATGTCACAACTTCTGGGAAAATATTCTTTGTATCATTGATATGGATTTAATTCATATCTTTTAACCCAGAGGTTAGAATGATTTCATTTTTCTCAGCTACAAAACGTTCCTCTTTTATCTCGTTTATTTTCTCAGATGTTTCCGATCAGGTGCAGAGAGCCGACGTGAAAATCAAACCGAGGAAAGGTCGTCCAGCGCAGAGACCTCAGTCTCCCCTTCCCGCCGTGGAGGAGGATCTGAAGGACATCCTGAGCACCCGCTGGATCTCCAAAGAAGCCGTGCTGAAGGACCCGACCAGCTCCCCGCCGCTCAAAGCGCAGCCTCGCCGCTGGCTCTCCTCTCTGACGCATGAACCGGACTGTCGGTGCCCCTGCTGCTCCGAGCCTCGTCTGGGCCGGGCCACGGCTCGCTGGGCCGCCGCGCAGGCCGATCTGGTTTTTCAGCTGGATCCCAGCGAAGCCGGGCTCAGTTCAAAACTTCACTGGGCGTCGTTGTCCCGCTGTAAGAGCGTCACCTCCAAACTGAGGGCGAAGTTATCTGACCTCTTCCCTCCCTTTGATCCTGCCACGAGCATCTCCAAACCCTCCCTGATGCAGGACGTGGCGGGCCGGGTCTACCTGTGCATGGCGCTGTCGGGGCTCCAGCCCAGGCTCAACAAGGCCTGCGGTTTATGGAAGATACTGGAAGCTGGATTGGCATTCGTGGACTCTACACCCTCTCCTGCGCTGAGACCTGTGAGAGCCGGTCTCATGGCAACCAAAGCCATCGCATCACTGATGATCTTAGCTGCTAAACAGGGCTGCACCCCAGAGGAGCTCTTCTCAAACGTCTGGACCTGGAACGCACCGAATGTTAAAGAGGAGCTGAAATCTGAACAGAAAACTATCCCTCCGTCTTCCACACTGAAGAAGACCATTAAAAACTCAGATGTTCCCGACAAAAAGAAGGCGGCGAAGGAGGCGAAGAAGGCGAAGGCTGTCAAACCCAAGATCCAAATGACGGGCAGCTCAGCCAGAGAGAAGGTTCTGGTTCCGCTGACACCGGTGACGGTGAAGTCGAAGCCGTCTGCGAGAGACCTCGGCTCTTTCGACTTCAACACGGTGGTCCCTACGTTGGCTTGTACTCCCGTTCAGAGAGTGAAAGGCTCGGCCGCGATGCTCAAAGCTGCCCCGAAGCTGCAGTTTCATGTGTACGAGGAGGTGTCGCCGGTTCAGGACAAAGCACCGCCGGTTCCTGCTGCACCCAGACGCACCAAGAAATCCCGTTTCAAGGTAAGAATCGAACCAGAGAAAAGGTTTTATACTTGCAAAAAAATACACTCTTTGTTTTTATTAATTATATCTTTTAATGTTTTAAAACAGGTGGAATTCAGCGATGAAAGTGACTCTGATGTTAAAACCGAAGCAGAGACAGACGTCCCTAAAAAGCGAACGACCGCTAGAAGAGCTAAACCGGCTCCAGAACCTCCTGCAGAGAAGATCCCACCCGGGAGGCAGACCAGAGGGAGGAAGACCGCCGCAGCGCCTCGTGCTGCCGACAGCTCCGAGGACGACGTGGCTTCGGTCCGTCAGCCGCTCTCCACGAGAAGAGGAAGACCCCGGAAGCAGCTGCCCAGGACGGACGCCGCGTCCGAGGAGGAGCCGGACCAAATGAGGACCATCGACGAGGAAGCTGACGGAGTTCTGGACATGAGCATCGAGCACTTGAGGACATCGGACACCGAGGCTGAGGACATGGCCGCTTCAAGTAAAGACACCAGTATGTAGTTTGTGCAACTGACATAAAGTTACTATATGCAAAAAATGAAATTAGAATTTTCGTGTTTATGATGACGGAAACATTTCATTTAGTCACGGCACCCCTGAAACTCCAAGTTTCATCCCAGCTTATGTTATTTAATACGTTATAATGACTGTTTAATATTGTATTGAGCTTTCAAAAGGAGTCGTCAGAGAGTCTGATTCTCCCTGCAGACGTAGATCTGGAGGTGCTGCGGAGGGACGCCTGTTGTGAGCTGGAGAGAGACGAGCTGGCCGAACTGAGGAGCAGAGATCATCTCCGGGACGGTCCACAGACACACCTGTCTCATCCTGACATCCGGCCAGGTGAGTCCAACTATTATCCAAAGTGTTGGAGAAGACTCGATCGACATGAGAACTTGCTGATCTATAATATTACTTCTTTTTTTTTTTCTCCAGACGATGTCTCGTTGGAGGACGTCCAGTCGTTGCTCCGCTCCGCCTGGTTGACCCTCCATCACTTCCCCCCTCCCACCATCTACCCGACCCTCTGCGCTCTCCTGGCCCTGACCACGGGACAGCGGGACCCCGTCACCACGGCGATGCTACACGCCCAGTCGTTGGGCGTCACTAGTCGTCATCGCACGATCAGGCATTTAGCCAGTTCCCTCAAGTGAGTACATGTGAAGATATCGAAGAAAAAAAACACATCATCTGACTGCTTTGATCTTAAATTTTCTTTATTATTAATTCTTGCTTTAACAGAAAGCTGAAAAAGGCCTCCAGAGAACTGACGGACAGGATGGACGCTCTGAGTCTCCACGACCTCGAAGAGACTGCGTCCGGTTCGTCTGCTGAGCAGAGGTTGTCTCAGATGGAGGACATCTTCTCCTTCTCCACGGCCGACTCCTCCACTTTCCCCGAGAACCACCGCCGAGAGTTTGTCCAACAGATTCAACACCTTCCTCCGGGTACGATCAAAAAATAGGACTTTGATTTCAGTCGCTAAATAAGTGTTGATTTGTTTGTTTTATCGTCTAAAATGCTTGAATAATGAAATAAGAGAAACTGATTTGATTTCCTCGCGTGTAACATCTCTTCCTGTGCAGGCGTGACGGTGTGCGTCATGTCTGTGCTCGGGGTGAAACCCGGGGAGGCGGGGGACGGCATCGTCCTGTCCCGTCTGGAGAAAGGCTCCGCCCCCGTCACCGTCCACATCCCCACCTCTAAACAGCAGGTGAGGGTGAATCTGTCTTTACAGACTGATAGCAACAATCTGAAAACACATGATTCCGTTTATACGATTGTCAGAATCTGAACACTTGTCCTAGAATACTTAATTATTTGTGTGAATTTAAAGTGATATAACTCTCCTGTGATTTCTTGCATCGTCCCTGTTTGAGATAACGTCTCTGTCTCCGTGTTGTGCAGCGTCCCGTCAGCTGGTTGGTGCAGGAGATGGACAATATTCAGGTGGAGCAGAAGGTCGTGAGCTGCGTGTCGGAGAAGGCCAAGTGGTGGGAGGGCCGCCGGGCTCTGGACTCTCGGCTTGAGGTGAGGCCTGAGGAATGCTGGGAAGTCTCCCGGGGTTTCCGTTAACGTCGGCATTATTCACTCTCACATTTAAAGTTTTATAGTCAAAAGAAAACGAGACGCAGACTCTTAACTTGCCACGAGTTAATGCTTTTTAGTCGGGTTTAAAAACACAGCTGTGTGTTTTTCTTCAGAGGCTGTTGAAGGAGATGGAGGCACTGCTGGGCTGCTGGAGGAGCTTTCTTCTGCCTCTTTCTTCGGACCCGGAGATCTGCGAACAGACGCAGCACCTCTGCAAGGCCTTGACCGAGAGAGGAGTGACCGTCGGCGAGGAGATGCTCAAGGTGTGTTGTTTAGTTTAATACATATTTGAAGCTATAATGTTACTTTTATGCTGACGTGAATCTATAACACTATAAATTGTAGTTTGTTCAAATTTATAAAAGAATATTTTTGAATATTTAGTCATATCGTTAAGAATGTCGCAAAAATACCCTGATATATGACGTGATATTATTTTCGGGTCGTATCGCCCACCAACTCGTGGAGATATCATCGGTTTCCTTTTCTCCGTGGTGTTGTAGGTGTGGCGGGAAGGAGAGTTGAAACACGAGCTTCTCCGTTTGTTGCTTCTTCTTTTTTCACCGATGATGATACAGAATACCGCTTCAACCCTACGCAGACCTTTTAACACCCATGTCTGGTCTGTAAACACAGCTAACACCTCTCCGCCTGCTGTCGTAGGCTCTGCTGTCTGCCTCCCCGGCGCTCTCTGAAGAAGATCTCAAAAGGTTTGCGTTGGGAGTTTCTCCGCGGTGGGACGCCGGGTGTGACGAGCTCCTGCATGCAGCGGCGTCCCGGCTCTCGGAGAGAGACGAGCCCCGAGGACACGTGGTCCTCATCCTGGACAAGGTTGGTTCCATCATCTCCGTGAAAATCAGCAGACTGAGTCAGAAAGGAAAATATGCGATGCTCACCAGCTTCTGTCCCGTGTCGGATGCAGCACCTTCAGAAGTTGCCGTGGGAGACCGTCTCCGTCTTGAAGCGTCACTCTGTGAGCCGGATGCCATCGCTGCACTCGCTGCTCGGACTGAGCTTTCAGAAAGAGGTGAGGTCAAACGCCAGAACGGTTCTAGAGAGGTCTGATCGGTTCAGTAGCAGAAATGGATAAATCGAGATTTAAATCTTCCTCTTTTAGACCAACTCCGAGTCCATCCTGAGGCGCGGCGTCGATACGAGGAAGGTGTTTTACGTGCTCGACCCCGACGCCAACTTAGGAAACTCTCAGGACCGGTTCAAGGAGTGGTTCTGCAGGTGAGACCGGCGCTCATCACTTGGATGAGATGAGTTCGTTTCTTCCTTGTTCACCAAAATAACTCTTCTCTTCGTAGTAAACCGGACTGGGAAGGTGTGTGTGGAGCTGCTCCCGACTCGGGTCAGCTAGAAGAAGCTGTGGCCACCAAAGATCTGTACATGTGAGTCTGACATGATGGTGAAGAACCTGAGAGGGAGACGAAGCCAGAGGTCATGAGAATGAATTCAAATCAGAAAAAGCATAAGAAACATGAACTGCAGCGTTCAGTAATATTCTTTCTCACCTCAGACCGCTTCACTGTTTCTTCAGTGTAGATTTCATTTTGAATCCCTAACAAATAATGACCAAGTGAAAACATGGTCTTAGACATTTTTGCAGATTTATTTAGAATCAAAAGCTGAAATTTCTCTTTTGCGAAGTATTCAGGTCACCTGTGACACAGGTGAAGTGTAAAATATGTCCCATATTTAACAACCACTGTGTTTGTGTGTTTTTTAATCCTGTATGGTTTGACCTGATGTCCCCCCCCCCCTCCGTCCGTGCTTCAGTTACGTGGGCCACGGTGCCGGCGCTCGGTTCCTGGACAGCCAGTCGGTCCTGAAGCGGCCGATGAGAGCCGCCTCGCTGCTGTTCGGCTGCAGCAGCGCTGCTCTGGCAGTGCGAGGAGACCAGGAGGGACAAGGCATCATCCTCAACTACCTCATCGCCGGCTGGTGAGATCTCCGTCTTCACACAAGCATCACTTGATATTGATCACACTTAACACAGAAAAACGGTTTTGCTGCTGCCGAGCCACGAGACATCAAAGTTATGCTTTGACCAGTTAATAATGATTCATTTCACAGCGTATTCATAATTTTTCTGAACCGTCCAGATATAATTTATTCTCCTGTGGTGTCTGTGGCGTGACTTTATTTTTTTTGTATTAATTTCCAGCCCCTTTGTTTTGGGAAACCTCTGGGACGTGACCGACCGGGATATCGATCGCTTCACTACAGCGCTGCTGGAGTCGTGGTTGTCCGCCGGGTCCGGAGCTCCCCTCCTGGATCATATGGGTCCGTCCCGTCAGGCCACACACCTGAAACACCTGATCGGAGCTGCACCTGTGGTGTACGGCCTCCCGGTCCGCCTGCAGTAGGACTGGAGGCCTGAAACTCCGATAAGAAACCGGATGTAAACCGTCTATTCAGTATCCAAGTTTGATTGTTTCAGCGAACGAGCTGTAGGACGTGAATTTAACTTGAAGTTAAATCCTTGTTTCATTTTTAAAAACTTTACAGTGGACACCATCATCTTTATTTAAAGCAATGCTTCAATTTTAAACCAGTTTTTCTACTGTGTCAATGATTTGAAATATCTTTCACTTTTGTAATTGTTTAAATGCCTCTTGAATGTGTTGATTGAGCAACAATTTTTGAATAAATGTGTTGGAACATACAAGCTGTGGTTGTACTGTGGAAATGACTCTTTTAATTAGTCACATTTATACAAAGAGTTGGAGCCTAAAGCCTGAGAAATATTTAGTTTGTCTTAATAAGAAGCATGTTTGTTACTGTCACATGGAATAAAATCAGTTTACTGTGGACGCAGGTTAAGTTCTCAAAAGATTTCAACTGAAATCTTTTAGTGGTAATAATGTTCTAACTTTTCTCACAATTTTCAATGTGCATTGAGTGGCGCTGCAACATTTAATTGATTAGTGGATCAGCAGAAAATTAAAATATCGTTTCGAGAAGTGCTTAATCATTTTGAGTCATTTTTCTAATTAAAAAAGAATCCAAAATTCTCTGATTGCAGCTTCTTAAATGTGATATATTGTGATTCTTTTAGTCCTCTCTGATATTAAAGTGAACATGCTTTGGTTGTTGTCGCTTGGTCGGGACAACACAAGACACTCCAGGCTGTACTTTGGGGCTTCCAGAAACACAAATTATTTATCTAAAGTAAAAGTGTCAGCTGTACTTTTCAGACATTAAAAAAACCGTTTGCCATTTTACCTTAAAATTGTCACACCATGAATTTCTATAATTAATTGGGTTGTAAAAGGTGATATATTAGGGAAATAATTGTTATTTATGTTTAGTAAGTAATATAAAAAAAAGATTTCTCCTTTTGTGCCAACGAAAGAAATATTTTTGTAATGATTTTTTTTTTTTTCATTGTTTGTGGTCATAAAAAAAAAAAAGTGTTTAGAAAACATATTTTGACACGTACCCTGTAGAGTTGATTATTAGTTCGTGTTGACAAACGTGCCTTCTCGTATTTCCCCCACAGGGGGGCGATGTTTCACACGAACGACGCTTCATCTCCGTGACCCGGAAGTAGTGTCACCGACGGTCCCCAGGCATCACGCTTCCAAACATGGCGGTGAATCTCGCAGACCTCTCCCTGCCTCAGTTAGAGGGACTGAAAACTCAGCTGGATCAGGTAACAATCAACAACGTTCACCGTGTTTCTGCGGCGAATGCGTTCCTATAAACGGACTTATAAAAGAGCGGGAATGTGGGCGGTGATGACGGGAGGGCGGGCGAGGTAGCTGAGCGGCTAGCGCTAACGTTAGCTTTATTTAAAAAAAACAAAAAACACTCACCCGGTTTGTGACGTCATCAGCATTTCTACACAATATTGTCACACCAGCTGCGCGGATCTGTGACTGCAGCTGTTTTTGTGCATGTTAATGTGCTTTTTTCCAGGAGGTTGAGTTCCTGACGTCATCAATCGGTCAGTTCAAAGTTGTTCAGACCAAATATGTGGAAGCAACGGACAGTCTGAGTGTCCTCAACACAAACAACAAAGGTACGTTACTGATGGGAGGGTTGAACACGAAACAACTCATTTTCTCTGATCATCACTGAATATTTATCACATTTGACACGTTGTCGCTTTGACCAGTTAATAAATCGTACATTTTAACTTCAGAATATTCTGAAATTGTTGCTTTCAGTCCTGAAAGTTGAGCCTTCATATATTTAATACATGTAAACAGCTTGGTCTCTATAACTTCTCAAAACCATTTGTTTTCAAAGGGCACACAGTCAGGTATGTTGTGATGGTTTTTCTCGTTCCCTCCTCTCATGCAGGTAAAGAGCTGCTCGTGCCTCTGACCAGTTCTGTATCCTTCAGGACGACAAATGTCACGTTGTGCTTTTAATGACGCGTCTTTAGTTTGACATGCTTGTCCTTAACGCCGCCTCCGCTCAGATGTACGTCCCTGGGACATTAAACGATGTGGAACACGTTCTCGTGGACGTGGGGACGGGATACTATGTTGAAAAGGTAACGCGCGTTTTTCATCATAAATACGCCAAAGTCATGATTTTAGAGGACTGATCTCGGGTGAATTTGTGTCTCCGCAGAACGTCGACGCCTCGAAGGCGTTCTTCAAGCGCAAAATCGACTTCCTCACAAAGCAGATAGAGAAAATCCAGCCGGCCCTTCAGGAGAAACACGGCATGAAACAAGGTGAGCCCGGATAAAACAAAATGTTCACTACATTTGATCTTCTCATTCAGAGCAATATATTTTACGACTGCCGCTCCCCATTTAACGATTACAATGAGCTCGACGAGGCAACTCGTCGTTGCACGTCCTGCCTCAGGCTGTTCACAGTCTTTCCAAATTTCTATTGGAAAATGTTCTTATTTATTTACATTTACAGTATTTTAGTCAACAACAACATACCTTGTGTTCCTTGCAGCTGTGATTGAAGTCATGAATGTGAAGATCCAGCAACTACAACAGAGCCAACAAGCATCGCAGATGGTCGTACCCAACAAGGCCTGATGACCAGAGCCGTGTGAGCGCTTTGACCGGTGGCTGGAGGCATTTTTACGTTTAACGTTGGTCTGTCGTGCACAAACCTTGTTGCAACTGTATTGTAAGTAGGCTTCTGTCATAGTGAAACAACCGAGTGTCGGTTTCATATTCATTAAATCGGGTTTCCAGTTAGTTGGATAAATAAAGAGGTCACTGTGGATTCAACAAACATTGAAGTGTTGTTTTTATTTAATTATTATTGTGTGTCCAATCAGCTGGAGCTTTTGCAGGGTTTAAAAAAAAAAAACTGCAGCCAAACTAAACCGTATTGTTGCGTTCTTTGAAATTGCACAATTAGTGGTGTTGCTTTCAAAAGAACAAACTCGGTATTTACAAAAAAAGATCTGAGCTGTATAACTGTGTCTCAGGTTTGAGTTGAACCGCAGAAACAACAAAAAAAAGGTTTCTGCGGGAGTTCAGCTGACATGTTGACAAACTGCAATGACTTTTTAGGCACTTCGAAACCAAAAATGTTCAGACTAAATTGTTACGATAAAAGCGAGTGGGACAGAATAAAGTTCACAGGATTCCACTGACAAGATTATTTATGAGCAAATATTGTAATATTTGTGGTATTAATTGTGCAGATGAACCAGTCTGTCTCCAGTTATTAAGGAGTATTTGAATTCAAGCATATTCTAACCTTGAAAACAACAGTTCAAATGTGCATTTTGAACTGGAAGTAACGGAAGTGTGCTGCTCCAGGCTCGGCCGGATGCTTTTATTTTGAAAGGTAAAGGAACGCCTCGCGCTACATCCTGTCACGGAGTTAGCAAAGCTTCAACAGCAGTACGTGTTGAAACGTGGAAACACGACGTTGACCGCGGCGTCCTTTTGTCTTGTAATCAAAAGCCCTCTTTAAAGCAGCAGTAGAAGGAAGCCTACATTAGCTCTGAGCTCAGTTCAGAGCTACATGACGTAACGGTTCACGGCGACCGCTCTGTAGAGGGAAGACCGGCGTCACGTGACGAAGGAGGGCTCAAATTAGACGTGTTTATCTGTCCAGCGTGTTTCATGGCCGGCAGAGTGGAGCTATAATCCCGAGACATCGAGCCGCCGTGTCCTTTTTAAAGTCCTTTTGATCCGGTGCTTTACAACAGATTGTCTTTGCAACGCTGTTTTACATCGAAGTCTCCGAGAGCGGTTTGTTGTCCCCTCGGAAGGGGGCGGGGACATTCCTGAACGCCAAAGTTCCCGGATGTGCCGGTCTGCGCTCTCTCCCTGGAACGCTGCTGCTTGGAGGCGGGGCTTGTTTAGGGCGTGGCGAACGCCTCTGACGTCACAGAGGTCAGTGTTTGGAACTGGACACATTCAGTTAAGACTGTTTATCCACACAGAGACTCACAGCCAACAACACGCACTTCTACAAACAACAAACGAGCAATATCAAAGCTAATCCAGTGTAACTCCCAAAGATATATATAAAGGAAGACAAAGGAAGATCTACAAAAATGCCCAGGCATATGGAAGAAACTATTCGCCCGCTGTTCAGTGACTTTTTTGAAAGGCTGTCAGCGGAGCAGTGGACAACGATTAAATCAGGATCCTTTGATAGTACGATAGAAATATTGCTGGTGGAGCTGCTTACGGACATAATCAGACATGTGTCCGACATGCTGGTGCGCCAGATTCAGGACTTTAATGTAGGCGAGTCTAAGGACAGAGTCGACGCCTCTCTGGCCCACATTCAGTTGCACGCTGAGGGATCTGTAAGCGTGTCTGAGGAGGCGGTGAAGTCCAGTCTGGACAACACAATCTCATGGACATTTTCAGAGTTTTTGAACAGCGATTCAGAATTAGAGTTTGAAAGTGTAAACAACCTGACACGTCTAATAGTTCAGGAGGTTGCAGAGACCGTAAACTCCACCCTCTCTGCCGAGACGACTGCAGGAGTAAGACGCGTTACTCCCTTTAACAATGTCAAGGAAATGGTTAAAAACGGCTGCAAGATGTTAAAGATGTTAGCGTCCAAGATGGTTTTGCGTTCACCGCGGCAATGTTGGACCAAAAAGGAGGAGACCGGTCTGACTGTCGTGGATGAAACACGAGATCAGGAAATGAACCAAAGTAAACCTCAGCAGTCACTCGCTGAGAGTATCGAAACTGCCCAGCTGATAATCAGTAAGGAGCTGAGTGCGGTCACAAAACCTCTGGTCGAAGAAGCTGATTATGAGCAGCTGCAGTTTGAAACTGCTCAGGAAGTTGAAATTGTAGCAAATGACATCATAAAGTCAATTAATGAAGAAACAGACAGAGATGCATCAAATTCCCAACGCCCACCGAAAGGAGTAGGAAGAAAGGTCAAGGCGTTTTTTGAAAAGCGGGTAGCCGAAGCGTTAATAATCAGAATAGCTTCGCAACTGAAGACGAAATTCAACTTAAAGCTTAAAGCTAAAAGTGAGCAGAAACTCTTGGCTCGCGTTCGGCGTCTGCTTAAGAAGGGCAGCAAACCCACTGACGGGAAAGAGTTGGTTTATATATTTGAAAACAAGAACGATGATGAAGTCTCAGTATTAGCGGTAGAGCTTCGTGATCTCCTCCTGGCTCACATCACAGGCAGCGAGGCGTCTGCCGGTCTGCCGGTAGATGAAATACGCGAGGAAACGGAGAACAACGTGTGGCGCTTCATGCAAATGATGAATTGGTGGGAGAACAGTGTGTCTGATGATCACAGTCGTACAGTTGCGAATGCACTGATGCAGATCCAGCCATCGGCAGCAGCAACGTGGCTGCGGGACATTAACAGAGCCCAGATTGGTATTAATGAGGACAAACCACAGATCAACATAAAGAAAGAAACTGTACGTTTACTCATAAGGAAAACTATTTGTTTCACGTATAACACATTGAAAATAAGCAAGGCTTTAATATACCCAGAGGAATCCATTCAGCCCCTCTTTGAAAAAGTATGGGCTGCAGTCAAGGACATGGATTTCACCTTCGACAGGCTCACTAACCTCGAAAAAGAATCTACAAGAATTTGCGTAAAATTTGGGGTAAAGAGGACGGGCTGTTAGTTGCGATACTTAGAGGGGACCCACAAGTTGACGAATGTGTTATCTCCACTCTTAAAGATCACCTGAGGACACCGAAGGGTTGCTTCGTCTGCAGGTTCTTCGGTTGTTTCAGGCTGTGTTAGATCAGCAGCCCCGTCAGGGTTTACTCCGGGCACTCCGGTTTTTCCCACATTTATTTACAATCACATAGTCTAATTTGAAATGTATGCTTAGTGGTGATGTGTAATTTGAATTAAAAAAAAAAACTTGAATAAAAGATGAAAATTGGACTCAACTCCTGCTGACTCACTTTCAATGAACTTCCTTCCTTTTCAGAGCTCCAACATCATCGCTTTGATGTGACAGTCATTCCAGCAATAATATTCAGACAAGCTGAATGTTTATTTCACTACGTCAAACGTATACAAATATGCATAAGCTGATTTCATACTGTGACAAAAACTCTTAATAACTAAAATAAAATTACACTACAATCAAATTCATGTTTCAATTGTCAAATTAATGGAATTTAGAATCTGCTGTGGCCATATTTTGCTATAAAGTAAATTTCAGGGTTTATCTTGATTAATTCATGATGATACCAATCTATACAATATCTGATTTAAAAAAAAAAAACAGGATTAAGCAAAATAATTTAGTGGTCAGTTAATTATTTGTATTTTTTTAAGGGTGATAGTACATCTCACTTTTGAGCAAGTGTAACCCATTTTTACAACATCTAGATACTTGTTATTATGTTTTTTGTGTTCCCCTGTATTTAACTATTTATTAATGTTGTAAGTTTATTTTGGTAGTTTTAGATGGTTAGCTGCAAATTGTTAAGATGCAGATGCAGGAGATTACTGGGTTCAAGGCGAGAGAGAGACAACCAGGGGGCTCCCTGGAGAGGTCCAATGAGCTAAACTGTTTCTTCAACAGGTTTAGTTCACCACTCTCATCTGTCTCCTCCACACCTCACACCTCCCAAACACCTCTGCTGCCTTCCCCTCAGACCACAGTTTGTCCGTCTGGGCAGTGTGCTGTCAGTGGTACTGGAGCTCCTCAGGGAACTGTTCTGTCTCCTTCCTGTTCACCTTATACACAACTGACTTCCAGAACAACTCAGAGTCAAGACATCTGCAGAAGTTCTCTGATGACTCTGCAGTGGTCGGGTGTATAAGGGACAGACGGGAGGACAAGTACAGGGCAGTAGTGGAGGACTTTGTGGAGTGGGCTGGAAGAAATCACCTGCTCCTGAACGTGGCCAAGACCAGAGAGATGGTGGTCGACTTCAGGAGGAAGGCAACAGCTCCACAACCGCTGAGAGTTCTGGGAGAGGAGGTGGACATGGTTGAGGAGTACAAGTACCTAGTGTCTCCATGACAACAGACTGAACTGGAAGACCAACATCAACGCTGTCTACAAGAAGGTGATGAGTCGACTCTTTTTCTTGAGGAAACTTCGATCCTTCAATGTGTGCAGCGAGATGTTGGAGATGTTCTACCATCTGTTGTGGCCAGTGAACTGTACTTCTCTGTGGTCTGCTGGGGGAGCAGCATTGGAGCCGGTGACACCAACAGACTTAACAAACTGGTTAAGAAGGCCGGCTCCATCATCGGCTACAAACTGGACAGTCTGGAAAAGGTGGTGGAGAGGAGGACGCTGAACAAACTATTGTCCATATTGGATAATCCTGTCCACCCTCTCCACCTGCTGCAGGGACAGAGGAGGACGTTCTCCAAAAGACTCCTCCAGCTGCTGTCATAAGGACAGAGACAGGAGATCATTCCAGATACAGGAGATCATTCTAGATACAGGAGATCATTCCAGATACAGGAGATCATTCCTGATACAGGAGATCATTCCTGATACAGGAGATCATTCCAGATACAGGAGATCATTCCAGATACAGGAGATCATTCCTGATACAGGAGATCATTCCTGAGACAGGAGATCATTCCAGATACAGGAGATCATTCCTGATACAGGAGATCATTCCTGATACAGGAGATCATTCCAGATACAGGAGATCATTACTGATACAGGAGATCATTACTGATACAGGAGATCATTCCAGATACAGGAGATCATTCCTGATACAGGAGATCATTCCAGATACAGGAGATCATTCCTGATACAGGAGATCGTTCCAGATACAGGAGATCATTCCAGATACAGGAGATCATTCCAGATACAGGAGATCATTCCTGATACAGGAGATCATTCCTGAGACAGGAGATCATTCCAGATACAGGAGATCATTCCTGATACAGGAGATCATTCCTGAGACAGGAGATCATTCCAGATACAGGAGATCATTCCTGATACAGGAGATCATTCCTGATACAGGAGATCGTTCCAGATACAGGAGATCATTCCAGATACAGGAGATCATTCCTGATACAGGAGATCATTCCTGATACAGGAGATCATTCCAGATACAGGAGATCATTCCTGATACAGGAGATCATTCCAGATTCAGGAGATCATTCCTGCCGACCGCAATAAGACTGTACAATAACTCACCTCTGGCAAAATCCATCACATAACAATAACACTGTTGACTGTGTTTCTTGGTTGTTTGTATATAATATATATAGATATATACTGTACTGTATATACTGTGCATTTTATATTTTATATTTTTTACTGCTATTTTATTGCTTTTCTATTCTATTATTATCTTATTGCTTCTGTATGCTGCTGTAGTAAAAAAAATTCCCCTCGGGGATTAATAAAGTAACTACCTAACCTAACCTAAAATTTAGGCCTCCATGAATCCATGTAAACTGGAGGTTGAACCAGAGATTTGGAAGATTTTATATATATATTTTTTTTAAGTAAATACTCTAAGTGTTAAGAAATACATTCAACAGCTGATAAAAAAAAAAAAAAAAAAAAAAAGGGATGAAGCAAAATAATTTAGTGGTCAGTTAATTATTTGTATTTTTTTAAGTACATCTCACACTCCAATACTGTCGATGGCGGTAATGCGCCTTAAACGCTTTAAAACCCAAGAAGAAGAACGAGAGCGCCTCGATCCTCTTGTTGCCGTGGAGACGGAGTGCAGCCTGCTGGGACCGACTGGCAGACGGAGGACGGAGGACGGAGATGTCACCTGCTGGACGAACCCTGAGAAGCTCACCGGCTTTTTGCATAAAGGTCACGGAGCTCCGCAGAGAGGAAATCACCGCCGGAAGGATCTCATCATTAATAAACACAAACTGCGTGTGTTGCAGGGGGAGCTGGGGCAGGCACCCCCTCTGCTTGTGTGAAAACTCTACTTGTACTGTTGTTTCCTGGTCTCATCCTGGGTTAGGTATGCAGACAACAGTATCTCCTATAACTTGCTGTATATTCTGATAACTATGCAGGTCACCACAAAGGGAGCGGGTCTGAACCCCAATGCCAAAGTGTGGCAGGAGATCCCCGTCCAACAGAATGACATCCAAGGTGGTACAGAGGATTCCCCGTGGCGTGGATCAAATGCACGAGGAAACAACGTGTGGAGCTTCATGCAGATGATGAATTGGTGGGAAAACAGTGGAGCTGCTGGTCAGTCGTAGAGTTGAACTGATGGACATCGAGTCATCGGCGGCAGCAGCTCCTCTCAGGACCGGTTCAAGGAGCGTTTCTGCAGGTGAGACCGGCGCTCATCACTTAGATGAGAACCGTCACTGCTTCGTTTCTTCCTTGTTCACCAAAATAACTCTTCTCTTCGTAGTAAACCGGACTGGGAAGGTGTGTGTGGAGCTGCTCCCGACTCGGGGCAACGAGAAGAAGCTGTGGCCACCAAAGATCTGTACACGAGTCTGACATGATGGTGAAGAACCTGAGAGGGAGACGAAACCAGAGTATTTAAACCGACGCTTCAATTTTAAACCAGTGTAACTATTGTCAATGATTTTAAATATCTTTCACTTTTATAATTGTTTAAATGCCTCTTGAATGTGTTGATTGAGCAACAATTTTTGAATATATGTGATGTGTTGGAACAGACACATGTGGTTGTACTGTGGAAATGACTCTTTAATTAGTCACATTTATACAACGAGTTGGAGCCCAAAGCCTGAGAAATATTTAGTTTGTGTTAATAAGAAGCATGTTTGTTACTGTCACGTGGAATAAAATCAGTTTACTGTGGACGGGTCAAACAAATTTCAACCTTCACGGGGATCTGAGGACTCGATGCAACATTAATAATGAATGAATTTATCTCCATGAATGAATCCCATGAAGTAAAACCATCTGTTATCTGAACAACTATCCTGTAAAACATGTACAGTTCAGTCGATTCAGTGGTATTTATCCTGCACGTTGCATTTTACTGTATATTAGCAGGTTGTTTTTCTTGATACTGTAACCCACTGATACTGCAGTCTCAATAATCTATCAGATATACAGTAAAACTGTACAAGACATATTTGAACACTTGTTTTTGTGACTTAAACATTTCTGTCCACCGTCCCTCTTGCAGATGCTGGACTTGTGGCAGTTCATTAATTAACAGAAGTTAGTTCCATAATTAATCAATGACCCGGTGTCTGGCATCAAATATTTGTTTTATTATTTTATTGAAATTGCACAATGAGTCGCGTTGCCTTCAAAAGAACAAGCTTCAGACTGAACCAGGACTTCTGCAGGTGTTACAGGTCTCAGTCAGGGAGAAGCTGTGACAGATTGGTGCTGAGAAAACGGAAAATGATCAGACAGACAGACAGACACTTGGCTTCTCATTCAATGTCCTCTGGAGCTGTGAGGAGACTAACAGGAGGTGAAACCACAGCGGTGCAGCGCCACCTACTGGCCACAGGTGAGGGCAAACTTTGAACTAAGCTCATTTTAGATTGTTTTTCTATTCTGTCACTGCACTCAGTTCATTATAAAAGTTACAGAGAGAATCGAAATAAAACAAATTTACACTAAAACAACTTAAACAAAAACAAATGTGACCATACATTTAGTGTGCGTCACACAGATCCCGTCAGGGGGTTTAAGTAAGACTTGACTCGGAGAACACGTCAGGTTGACAAATCACCTGTGTGGGTTTACCAGAGACGCAGAGGAACTTGGAAGTGATGGCGTCAATGCAGACTAGATTTATAGTTGCTCAGAGGAACCAAATCAGTTCTAGCACAAACATCCGGGTCGAATCCAACACGTCAAGGTGGGTTCACACATGAGCATTCATTGCTGTGCAGCTGATAACTGATTTAATTGAACAAGATTGAAATCAAAACTTGTTGCAGATTTAAGAGTTCAACAGACACTTGTTATGTTGTTGGGTCATGTTATGATTGCTTTAAAAATGAGGAAGCAATTTTAGTATTACTGTGTATAGTACTGCATATGTAATCTTTCACTCAGCTGTGTTTTGTTATGTTTTCCTCTTGTAGACAAACACAAAGTATCCAAAAGACAGAAACACACAGCAGTCATCTCTCTGATCTTTATTTTAATTAAGATTTGAAATTGCCAACACACCGGGGTGAACCGAGCCAAGAAGAACACAGAACCAGTACAGAGATTGAGCACTTTACTTTTATCAAAGCAAAAAACAGAGAGAACCTCTCCTTATTTGTAAAGCTTTTGCACTGCATCATGTATAAGATTTTACTTATCCCAGAACATTTTCCTCATGAGAATGAAGACACATTTTTATTTTGTAGACATGCTGACAAACTGCGAGCACTTTTTAGACACTTGGAAACCAAAAATGTCCAGACGAAATTGCTGCTCCAGGCTCGGCCGGATGCTTTTATTTTGAAAGGTAAAGGAACGCCTCGCGCTACATCCTGTCACGGAGTTAGCAAAGTTTCAACAGCAGTACGTGTTGAAACGTGGAAACACGACGTTGACCGCGGCGTCCTTTTGTCTTGTAATCAAAAGCCCTCTTTAAAGCAGCAGTAGAAGGAAGCCTACATTAGCTCTGAGCTCAGTTCAGAGTTACATGACGTAACGGTTCACGGCGACCGCTCTGTAGAGGGAAGACCGGCGTCACGTGACGAAGGAGGGCTCAAATTAGACGTGTTTATCTGTCCAGCGTGTTTCATGGCCGGCAGAGTGGAGCTATAATCCCGAGACATCGAGCCGCCGTGTCCTTTTTAAAGTCCTTTTGATCCGGTGCTTTACAACAGATTGTCTTTGCAACGCTGTTTTACATCGAAGTCTCCGAGAGCGGTTTGTTGTCCCCTCGGAAGGGGGCGGGGACATTCCTGAACGCCAAAGTTCCCGGATGTGCCGGTCTGCGCTCTCTCCCTGGAACGCTGCTGCTTGGAGGCGGGGCTTGTTTAGGGCGTGGCGAACGCCTCTGACGTCACAGAGGTCAGTGTTTGGAACTGGACACATTCAGTTAAGACTGTTTATCCACACAGAGACTCACAGCCAACAACACGCACTTCTACAAACAACAAACGAGCAATATCAAAGCTAATCGAGTGTAACTCGCAAAGATATATATAAAGGAAGACAAAGGAAGATCTACAAAAATGCCCAGGCATATGGAAGAAACTATTCGCCCGCTGTTCAGTGACTTTTTTGAAAGGCTGTCAGCGGAGCAGTGGACAACGATTAAATCAGGATCCTTTGATAGTACGATAGAAATATTGCTGGTGGAGCTGCTTACGGACATAATCAGACATGTGTCCGACATGCTGGTGCGCCAGATTCAGGACTTTAATGTAGGCGAGTCTAAGGACAGAGTCGACGCCTCTCTGGCCCACATTCAGTTGCACGCTGAGGGATCTGTAAGCGTGTCTGAGGAGGCGGTGAAGTCCAGTCTGGACAACACAATCTCATGGACATTTTCAGAGTTTTTGAACAGCGATTCAGAATTAGAGTTTGAAAGTGTAAACAACCTGACACGTCTAATAGTTCAGGAGGTTGCAGAGACCGTAAACTCCACCCTCTCTGCCGAGACGACTGCAGGAGTAAGACGCGTTACTCCCTTTAACAATGTCAAGGAAATGGTTAAAAACGGCTGCAAGATGTTAAAGATGTTAGCGTCCAAGATGGTTTTGCGTTCACCGCGGCAATGTTGGACCAAAAAGGAGGAGACCGGTCTGACTGTCGTGGATGAAACACGAGATCAGGAAATGAACCAAAGTAAACCTCAGCAGTCACTCGCTGAGAGTATCGAAACTGCCCAGCTGATAATCAGTAAGGAGCTGAGTGCGGTCACAAAACCTCTGGTCGAAGAAGCTGATTATGAGCAGCTGCAGTTTGAAACTGCTCAGGAAGTTGAAATTGTAGCAAATGACATCATAAAGTCAATTAATGAAGAAACAGACAGAGATGCATCAAATTCCCAACGCCCACCGAAAGGAGTAGGAAGAAAGGTCAAGGCGTTTTTTGAAAAGCGGGTAGCCGAAGCGTTAATAATCAGAATAGCTTCGCAACTGAAGACGAAATTCAACTTAAAGCTTAAAGCTAAAAGTGAGCAGAAACTCTTGGCTCGCGTTCGGCGTCTGCTTAAGAAGGGCAGCAAACCCACTGACGGGAAAGAGTTGGTTTATATATTTGAAAACAAGAACGATGATGAAGTCTCAGTATTAGCGGTAGAGCTTCGTGATCTCCTCCTGGCTCACATCACAGGCAGCGAGGCGTCTGCCGGTCTGCCGGTAGATGAAATACGCGAGGAAACGGAGAACAACGTGTGGCGCTTCATGCAAATGATGAATTGGTGGGAGAACAGTGTGTCTGATGATCACAGTCGTACAGTTGCGAATGCACTGATGCAGATCCAGCCATCGGCAGCAGCAACGTGGCTGCGGGACATTAACAGAGCCCAGATTGGTATTAATGAGGACAAACCACAGATCAACATAAAGAAAGAAACTGTACGTTTACTCATAAGGAAAACTATTTGTTTCACGTATAACACATTGAAAATAAGCAAGGCTTTAATATACCCAGAGGAATCCATTCAGCCCCTCTTTGAAAAAGTATGGGCTGCAGTCAAGGACATGGATTTCACCTTCGACAGGCTCACTAACCTCGAAAAAAGAATCTACAAGAATTTGCGTAAAATTTGGGGTAAAGAGGACGGGCTGTTAGTTGCGATACTTAGAGGGGACCCACAAGTTGACGAATGTGTTATCTCCACTCTTAAAGATCACCTGAGGACACCGAAGGGTTGCTTCGTCTGCAGGTTCTTCGGTTGTTTCAGGCTGTGTTAGATCAGCAGCCCCGTCAGGGTTTACTCCGGGCACTCCGGTTTTTCCCACATTTATTTACAATCACATAGTCTAATTTGAAATGTATGCTTAGTGGTGATGTGTAATTTGAATAAAAAAAAAAAAAAACTTGAATAAAAGATGAAAATTGGACTCAACTCCTGCTGACTCACTTTCAATGAACTTCCTTCCTTTTCAGAGCTCCAACATCATCGCTTTGATGTGACAGTCATTCCAGCAATAATATTCAGACAAGCTGAATGTTTATTTCACTACGTCAAACATATACAAATATGCATAAGCTGATTTCATACTGTGACAAAAACTCTTAATAACTAAAATAAAATTACACTACAATCAAATTCATGTTTCAATTGTCAAATTAATGGAATTTAGAATCTGCTGTGGCCATATTTTGCTATAAAGTAAATTTCAGGGTTTATCTTGATTAATTCATGATACCAGTTAACAGACACAAAATAATTAAACAATAAATAAAATAATAAAGACTCTAGAAATCTATACAATATCTGATAATAAAAATAATAATAAAAAAACGGGATTAAGCAAAATAATTTAGTGGTCAGTTAATTATTTGTATTTTTTTAAGGGTGATAGTACATCTCACACTTTTGAGCAAGTGTAACCCATTTTTACAACATCTAGATACTCTTGATTTATCAATAATGAAAGTTATGTTGTTTGTGTTCCCCTGTATTTAACTATTTATTAATGTTGTAAGTTTATTTAGATAGTTTTATAAACTGCAAATTGTTAAGATGCAGATTTAGGCCTCCATGAATCCATGTAAACTGGAGGTTTAACCAGAGATTTGGAAGATTTTATATATATATATATATTTTCTTTAAAGTAAATACTCTAGGTGTTAGGAAATATATTCAATAGCTGATCAAAAAAACAAACCGGGATGAAGCAAAAATAATGTCGTGGTCAGTTAATTATTTGTATTTTTTAAGGGGGACAGCACATCTCACACTCCAACACTGTAGATGGCGGTAATGCGCCTTAAACGCTTTAAAACCCGAGAAGAAGAAGGAGCGCGCGTCGATGCTCTTGTTGCAGCGGTCGGTCGCTGTTGCCGTGGAGGCGGAGTGCAGCCTGCTGGGACCCGACGGAGGACGCAGGTCACAAGCTGGACGAACCCTGAGAAGCTCACCTGCTTTGGGATGAGAACAAATTGAGCGTATTTCGTAAAATATTCAGCACCCTTCTTCTTCCTTTTGTTTTAATCGGTAAGCGCGAGGCGGCCGTTGGTGTTTAAAAGTTCGAGGAGCTCAAAAGTTCCGCGAGGAGGAGCACGTTCTGCGTTCACGGTCAACCCGACGGAGGAAAGCCGGTATATACATATATATACATATATATATATATATATATATATATATATATATATATATTACAACGAGCTTCAGGCCGTTTCCAGGAGACCAAGCCGCCGGAGTGGTTCTTCCAGCTGAACAGACGCCCTGAAGAGGACCGAGCCACGATGGTGAGTTTCGGGGCCTCCAGCGACCCGCCCGCGTCCTTCTTCGGTTTCACGCTCGTTGTCATGTCCACACCGATGTCCTTCGCTGTGCCCGGAGCTCTGCTCTCAATAGTCCGTTTGCTGGTTCCCGCTCCGAGTCCGTTTCCTGGTATGTGTCCCCTTGGACAGTTGTCCCGGGGTTATGTCCACCTGGGCTGCTGGTAAACACGAGCTAGGTAGCTAAAGGCGGCTACTTGTTGCTAGCTAACATATCGTCCCGTTAAACGAGCCCCGTCTTCAAAACGTGTTCGACAAACACGCTCTTCTGCCGGGTGGACTGTGGCTTCGCGCTCGCCTGATAAATTCACTTCATGGACAGTTCGTTCGTTGCATTTCACGTGTAGAAACTATAACACGTGATTGGCGTTAAATGTTAGCGGTTACACAACTGTAGCTGAGCGGCTAAAGAGCTCCGTGATAAAGGTCACGGAGCTCCGCAGGGAGGGAATCACCGCCGGAAGGATCTCCTCGGTAATACACACAAACTCCGTGTGTTGCAGGGGGAGCTGGGTTTAAGGAAACGTAAAGAAGGTTATTGAGTGGTGTCGCATGTCTTAACAATGTGGGCACATCGGCGCCATGTGCTTCTTCCTCCGACCCGCAAACCAAAAGGCTGCTGTGCGTCACTGCGTCACCGAGACGGCCGGTTTGTACCTGAATGTTAAAAGACAGACAGCTCGGACTGAACGATTGAGAAGCTTTCAAGATTCTCGTGCCGGTGACTTTAGCACCCTGTGTTTTTTCATCTTTGTTTTAGCAGTAATAACGGGTCAAAACGTTGCCGTCACGCCGAGGCAGCCCTGCGCCATGTCCGGGTACATGTGACTGAGGGGGCGGGGCACTGGGCACTAGTACGGCAGCCAGCGAGTGTTTACGTGTGGCAAGAGCTGCTTTTGCAAAAACTGGATAGCTGGATTAACTTCATTCATTGAATTCGTAATGGTGTATATCTAGATGAATCAGTTTTGAGTGTTGAAGATGCCTTCATAGTTTTAACGCATGATACAAAACAGTTCAATTGCGCTGATTTTATCTTCGTTTCAAAGGGTTATTTTGAATTTTCTGAAAGCATGCCATGTGGAAGGTTTCATATTGCATCCTTACACATGATGATCTGTGTTAAACAGACACCTGGGGGGATTTCTGTGAAGGTTATTTTGTGTTTAAAACACTGAGAGCAAATTTCTTGCACTGTAATCATAAATACAGTTTGTAAGTAAAACTATATTAACCAAGAATATAATTGTTTTTATTGAAAACAAATTCCCCTTCAGTGTTTTGATGTCACTAAAACGGTTGCTCACAGATTTGACCTCATTGTCTGCGTGTTGTGAGTTGAGTTGGATGTAATTGGCAGGACATAAACTTATAGATGAGACGGGAGTTTCTATTGGTTTGACTTGGATCCACAGCATGGCAGTAGACGCACAACTCGCTCGCTGTGTGCTGAGCTACATGGAAGTCTGTTTACATTACATCGCTGTTTAAATGCTTTAAAATGTGGGGCCACGACTTTGGTTATGTTTCATATTGGCAGTCAGTTTATATATTTTTTACTTACAAACTGGATTTTGGATTGGGGTGAAAGAAATTTGCTTTCAAAACTGTTTTCTTTGCTTGCACAAGAAAAGACATCGACCTTGTTTGGTCTGGATCTTTGGACATTTCTGTTTGGTCTGAACCAAAATAGCAGGTGTGAAAGGTTCCCCGGACAACAGTTGGGACCAAAGGACCAACATTTGGTCTGGCCAAAAGGGGTAGTCTCGTTCTGGATAAAACTGAACCATGGTTTGCTTTGTGTGCAGTGTGAGAACACTTTCTGGATGGTTCAGACTTGTGAACCAATTGCAAGAAAGCGTATAATCTCCCAATGAACAGTAGAAGAAGAAAAAGAAGTGAAAATGAGCTTGTAGGTTCGTCTCACAAAGAAAACTAAGAAGAAAGTTATTTTTTAAGGGGAAAATAAACACCGCTCGTAAAGCTATATTGGTAAAAATGTAGTGGCAACAAAATTCATCTGTTGGTTCATTTTTCTCCATTTAAACAGAAAGGCTGATGTCAGACGCACGCCCATATAAAAAATAATCAATGTCAAGTATAGGGAGATGTAGGCATGTCATAGTTCTTTCATGCACTAACAAAATTTAACATATATGGAAATAGAAAATAAATACTTATTTCTTATGTCTGCTACAATGCAAATCTGAAATCAGCTGCAGGGCAGGCACCCCGTCTCCTTGTGTGAAAACTCTACTTGTACTGTTGTTTCCTGGTCTCATCCTGGGTTAGGTATGCAGACAACAGTATCTCCTATAACTTGCTGTATATTCTGATAACTATGCAGGTCACCACAAAGGGAGCGGGTCTGAACCCCAATGCCAAAGTGTGGCAGGAGATCCCCGTCCAACAGAATGACATCCAAGGTGGTACAGAGGATTCCCCGTGGCTGCAGACCTGCCCTCCTTCTGCTGATATGACTGAAGGTATGAAGGATCTCGGTTATGTGTAAAGAAAATGTTTTCTACCTTTAATTCATCCTCTCCATGACATAAACCGAACCCGTCTATCCTGCACTGATACCTTGCCAAAGACAAGTTTTGGCTTGTATATTATGTACTGAACTTTAACAAGATGGTTATAGATCGGCATGGTTTATGAAGAAAGAGTTATAGCTAGGGGAGTAGATACAAAGCATCACACAGCATCTTTAGAGCTTTATTTTCTTGTAACACGACAGTTATTTCACAATCATTTCATCACTGCGTGTCGTCGGTTCCTCAGACGTTCCCTCTTCAGGAGGTAAAGGATATGACGCTGAGTATGTGGACATCCCCGCTGACGACGCCCCAGTACCCATCGGCACCTCCTCTGGGAATGACCTCCACCAGCCTGACTCGGGGTATTTAGTCTTTGACCCACAGTGCGACTCTGCCATCGATAACGATGAGTCTAAGGAACAACCGGTGTCCGAGGAGAGTTTGAGGGACTCTTTAAAGAAACGCCTGGAGTTTTGCTTTTCTAGGTGAGTCTTCTAGAAAATTTACTTTTACTTACTAGTTTTAGATTCATTTTAGGGACACTGACATTTGCTCTTGCATTCGTTATTGTCGTAGCATGATCATACGTGTGTTTGTGTGGGTGTGTGCTACAGCTACAAGAACAGCAGCAGTAATGATTCTCTTCAGTATATTCTTAAATTGAGAATTGAGTTGAATAGTTCAAGTTAGCAGTTTTATTTTTTTAAATTTTTTTATTGGCAAGTTTCTTTTCTTGATTAAGCTTTTCAGTTCATTGATAATTTGTCTGCACCAAAGCTTCTTAAACGTCCCTGTCTCAGACTGTTGGTGTCTTCTTACAAGGTGGAATATGGACAGAAGAGTTCTGTTCTGTTGGCATCTCAAAATAAGACCAAAATGTGTTTTAAATTGAGAGAATTTATTTTGAAGACCCTGAATGATTCTGTGTGTTTCGACACTTCACACAGGAAACTAATAACTTCATATGTAGGTGGACTTAAAGTCTAACAGTCATACATTTCTAACACTAAACCCTGTTTACCATCTGAGATGTAATTTTATAAGATTAAAGTCTTTAACATTATTTATTCAACGTGGCAGCAAATACAAGTTATCGAACAAAGTCCTTTTTTATTGATTCCAGTCCAATGTTTTGTGTGTTTAAAGGGAGAATCTCTCCAAGGACCTGTACCTCATCTCCCAGATGGACAGCGATCAGTTTGTTCCCATCTGGACCGTCGCTTGCATGGAGGACATCAAAGCGCTGACCGCTGACACGGATCTCATTCTGGATGTACTGCGAGGTACCAGCACTGCTGTTCTAGCTCTATTTGTAATAATGGCTTGAAGATCGACTAAAATAATAGACAGAATCCATCTAAAAATATACAACATACTGTATTTAAATACATTTTATAACATAAATGAAATTTTGGAGACTTATCTGCCCCGACTAAATACGGTAAACCTCGACTAAGAGCATAACAACTGTGTGAAGTTGCGACATCCATATTTGAAGCATCATCTGCTGTCGTGGCAACAACTTTGTGTTCGACCAGAATCAGATTTATTGCCGAAACTCCTCGAAATGCTTCACATGCGTACGAGTCTGGACAGACATGGATGTGAACTGCAGCCGGACGCGATACCACCCGGCTGTTGTTCTGGTTTTCAGCTCGCGTACGTTTGCTTCGTTGTTTCAGGCTCGCCCGCGGTGCAGGTTGATGAAAGTGGCGAGAAGGTTCGGCCAAACCACAGTCGCTGCATCCTAATTCTGAGAGAAGTGCCAGAGACCACCCCGGTTGAGGTAAACGCAACTCGATACAGCCATTTCCCCTGTACATTAAATCCTGCTAACAAGGTGCTGCTGCATGCTTGTGCTCTATAATCACAGTTCCTGACAGGTTCAGGGGCAGTCGGGGACTCGCAGTATCTGCCTTGGTGCATTTTGACGTTCAAACTTTTTGGATTTAATTGTTGTGGCTCATCGACAGCTTATTATCAAGGAGCCTGCCCGATGTCTTCAAGGGTGGAGGGGGTGGGTTTATAAGAAGTGTGTAATATGTTCTTTTCATTTTCTTTACAGGAAGTAGAGGCTCTTTTTCAGAGTGAAAACTGTCCAAAAGTGTTGAGTGTTAAGTTTGCGCACAACAGCAACTGGTACATAACATTTCAGTCCGATAAGGACGCACTGCAGGTACGTGTCCTTATTAATATACATATATAAACCACTGAATGTTACACTTAACTTTGCAAAGTGAAAAGCGGGAAAAGCTTTTATTTGTTTTCTAGTTTTAAAGGGAACAATAGTGAATTTACATTAATGTTAACGTGAGTTTTTTTTTTTTTTTTTTTTTTATTTATCCCTGCAGGCTTACAGATATCTACGAGAGGAAGTGAAAACGTTCCAGGGGAAACCCATCATGGTGAGTCACCGCTTTTTTCCCTCTCACTGCTTATTGGTTATAAACGAGTAGTTTGGAGCCCTAAAAGGTTTTGCATTACACAGGACTAAAGTGCTCTCAGCTGTCCCGTCCCCCGTCCCCAGGCTGTAGCCTCCGGAGTGACCTTGGGAACTGTTTGTAGACAGACTTGATAAGCAAAGAAGTTTGATTATCACAATGTGACATTGACCTTGTGTGTTTCACATATTTTACACACCCCTTCTTCAGCTGGACTTTGGTTTGACCTTGTGTGCCCTGCTTTCATTCCCCGATAAACCCCAGTGATGATCAGTATCGCGCTTGGAAGGACCCATATGCACTGTGGCTAGCTGGGAGGAACTTTTCAACAGCTTTTTCTGTAAATCTGTGTTTCTGCTTTTTACGCTCTCCCTCACGTTCCTGTAGTGCTACCCCCCCTTCACTCCCCCTTCTTTCTCCTAGTCAGTGCAGTGTTTTATGGCCTGATGACCGTGAGATTATGAGATCTGAGGGGACTGAAGGACATCAGAGCAACACTGCTCTTCATTGGTTCAGGCTAAGTCAAACACCTTCACTTGTTGTCGTCCCCGCAGGCCCGCATTAAGGCTATCAACACATTCTTTGGGAAGAATGGCTTCCGCAGCGTGGACTCAGGCGTGTACAGTCAGCACTCCCAGCCGCAGGCCCAGTACGAGTCTCCGGTCTACATGCAGCAGGTGTACAACCCGCCGCAGCAGTACCCGGTTTATCCTGTGGTGTCGTCCTCCTGGAGCCCTTCAATCTTGCCTTACTTTGAGACACCGCTGGTGAGAACCTGAACGCATCATTCAAAAACATCTGAAGAGAAGTGTGTTTTTTTTTCTAGATATGTAATTGGATTTCTATCCATCATTGTCATGTCTAGGCACCTTTCCCTAACGGAGGATTCATGAACGGTTACAGTAGTCCAGGGACCTACAAAGCAAACTCCAGCTCCATCGGCAGCCATCGTCCCATAAGCAGAAACCGGTAGGTGCAAGTTATAACAATAAAATGTCTTTCATTTACTGTAGTTTCTCACCAGCTTTAATTCACTTTTCTTTCACAAAATAAAGTCCAGGCGTTATGCATTTAGAAAGTTGCACCTTTTTTGTTCTTTAGGCTCTGAGCATCAGATTGAAATAACATAGTGGATATTACAATGAAGTGCCCCAACAAAGCACTAATTATAGTTCATTAATATAGAAAGAACTGAGTCTGTTTTTAAAGTAACTGGACAGACACACATGAAGTCAAACAAAAACATAATTTGTGGGAACTTCTTCCTGTCAATCACTGCTTTAAAGATTCAACTCTTCAGCAGGTGCTTTGTGTCTTTTTCTCGGTGATGGAGACGAGCCTCATTATCTCCTTCATTTGCGTGGTCACCACTTTACTCCTTATATCATTATATCGTGAGAAATACAGGTGCTCATGAAACATTTAGTGGCCAAGAATTAAATTACTTTAGGACCCTTGAAATTTGTATTTGTTCAGTTAGAACTGAGCTGTCAACCGTTTTTACACCTTCCATCTTCACGTGGTCACCTTTCTTCAGTCTTTGATTGTACGTCCACAACCCTCTTAAAATGCGCTTTGTTTTCTGTGATAGCGCTGACCGTGCAGTAATGTAATTCGTTGACCTTTTATGTACGTCCAGCAACCATGTAAAGAGTCACGCTCGGCCTGCCGATGTGGCTCCAAGGAGCTTGATGGACGGCATGTCTGCTCTCTTGAATCCACGAGCCCTCCAAGCATCCGTGACGATGAGCGGCGCCGCGCCGCAGTCGGTCTCTCTGGCCTCCTTCAGCCTTAAAGAGGCTTCTGCAGCGGCCGCTGCACTCGGTGGAGATCTGAGCGGGGCAGGACGGGGCAGGTGAGTTCATATCATCCCGCTTAGTTACACATCAGAGATGGTTTCCAAACAAAATGTGACGAAAAAAAAAATTCAGTTCCAGAGAAATGAGAGTCATTACCTTCTTTGTGTTGATGTTTTTTTTTTCAGTGAATGTGACTTCTAATCTAAATCTTTTTTTACTGTAGAAGAATTAACCACAGAGGCATGAGGAGAAAAAGGGAAGACGAACACACCTTGGTCAGTGTACTTCCTGCTTTTCTTTCTTTTTTCTTTTTTTTTTTTTAACCCTGACCATATTTCTATATTTGAAAGATGTCTGTCTATATTTATCTCAATCTTGAGTGTGCTTTCTTAATTAAAGTTTGACTTTTTATTGTTGAATGAAAAATGCAGAGGCTGGTCCCTGTGATGGAGGTCAAGGCACCAGCTCCAAAGTTTGACCTGGCAGCTTCTAATTTCCCTCCTCTGCCGGGGTGTGTGGTCAGCATGCAGGAGGAAACCACGACAGAAATGCGCCTATCGGACGTCGTGCGTGGCCTTAAGGTGCCGACCAAGGTGAACATCTTTCCCTCTCCGATACCTTCTACTTTTTAAAGAGTATAAAGTATAAATCTTTCTTTTCTTTTTTGCTCAGTCTGCAAGCCAAGAAATTAACGTTCCCCGAGACACAAACATCTCAGAAGTTCCTGTAATCAAACCTGAATCACTGACCCCGGCTGTAAAACCTGCTGCAGTGACATCACAGCCCGTCACCCCACCCGTCTCAAGGTAACGTTTAGTACAAGCTAATAAACTGTCAGCGAATAACAAAGAAGTGTAAAATGACTTTTTTTTTTCTCTTTTCTTTTCAATTCAGCGTTTCTCCTCCGGTAAAGGAAGAGGATGAAGCTGAACCTCCTGTTTTAAAGGAAAAGATCTCCTCGGCCACACAAGTTGTCTCTCAGACAGCTTCAGAAGATCCTCCCTCCTCCTGCAGCCAGGCGGTTCCTGCAGAAGCACCTTCTCCATCTCCCCCGAGTCCAACATCAGAGCCGGTGAGGCCGGCTTTCCTAATGTTGACTACCACGTTAGGTCTTTGACATCCGCTTATAGCCCCTTATTGATTCAGAGCTCAGGCCAGGACTCCCTTTAGATAGCCTTATATTACATGGACACGCTAAAGTGTTTATATAAAACTTGGTATGTGACATTTAATGAATATTTTTTTTTAACAGAAGTATCAAATATGCATTTTGTAGTTTTAACAAGTCACTCTGAAAAGTTACTATCTCTTTCCTGAGTCATGATTTTTTTCTGCAGGGGAGAGTAGAGCACTTCTCAAACCACTTCAGCATAATGTACCTCTCTGCCACTGATGTTTACAGTCAATTCAATGTGTTTGTCAAAGGGCATTTTAATATTTTGGATCATATAATCTGTGATGTGGCGTTTTTCTTTTTTCTCGATCATTTATTTTAAATTTGACATTTTCTCCCATTATTCTCTGACCAGGGGCCCAGAAAACTCAGCTATGCAGAGGTGTGCCAGCGGCTTGCCAAGGACCCTCCGTCCCCCCCCTCTCGCTCCTGCAACCAGCCAACCCCTGCAAGAGCTCAAGGTCAACAGGGTCGAGGAGCCTCGGCTCAACTCCAGACAGACTCCAGAGAAACCCACGGACAAACGGCCTCCACAGCAGCCGTCCCGCGCCTTCAGAGGGAAACCGGGCCAAGCCAGAGTCGGAGGTGCAGGGCTGAAGATCCGGGAGCATCAGAGAGGCCTGAACACGGGCAAACGCTTCTCCCCCCAGCGGGGGGCCAGACACAGCGGCAAGGAGCAGAACATTCCCCCCGGCTCACCAAAATAGCCGGAGAACAACTCGCTTGAAAAACACAAACTAAAACAGATAGAAATACTGTAAATGTAAATATGTAAATAGACAGATGAATATATTTCATTTGACAGACTGTCAAAGAATCTGTTAACAATTCTGCAGACCTGAAATTATTTGGGAAGATTATTAGTAGATATTCCTTTCAGGAGAATATATCAAATCTGCAGACAGTTAAAGTAATATCACAGTGGTATTAAGAGATGCCCCCACAGACCAGTCTCTCCTGGAGAAAAATGTTTGATTTTGAAGCAGCTTTTCTCCAAAAAAAATTACATTACAATGATTTTAATCTGAGGACGGATTTGCATTAATTAGTGCAGTTTTCTGGAGGGACTGTTTGATGGACTGAATCTGTAGATTATAGTATGAGGAGAGAGAGAGGCTTCTTTTATCTTTTTAAAACATCAGTAATATAACCAACTAGTGAGAAATGACAATGAGGCACATTGGATTTATTTTTCTGTATTTTTTTTTTTTTTTGTGATCCATCCATGAGCTTTTCATCAAAGTAATTTTGCATTGAAATCTGTAATCAGTGATTATTTATGAAGTGCAACATGTTGAATCTGTGGAGGAGTAATGGAAACGGTGACGTTTTGAGAGGTTAGAAAGTCTTTGTTTTTGAGGACATTTATTAATGGTTGTTGGTTAATCCTGCTCTTCAAGTGAAGCTGGTGACTACTTGTAGTAGTTGTCTTTGGCAGCAGCTGTCGTTGTGATGTAGATATAATGTCCATACTGCTTAACATTTGAAATCAGCTTTGTGGTAAAGCTGAAATAGATCTGTTTCTGTCTTCTTCTTTTTTTGCCAGATTGAATCACTGATTTTTATCTTCTAATGGAGCCTAAATGTCCACGAAAGACTTTTGTCCAAATGACCTGCTGAGTGTGCTCAGATATCAGCAGGATCTTAGTGATTCTCACAAAGCAACATCGAAGGGTTAGTGTGATTATATACTGTATGTGGTTTCAGTTTTGGCTTGTGGTGTCACTTGTGGGACGAGTTGAAAGGAACCCTGTTGAGTTCTGGAGAAGTCAACCTGTTCCAGAGTAGATGGGAGTTCAAAGGGTTGTTATGGCGACACAGGATGTGGATGTTTCTGTACTTTTTATGTGTTGTTGTTTTTTTTGAGTGGGTGTGGAGGGAAAAGTTGATCTTGAGAATCGGCAGCTCTGCATCTGTACCGCTAACAGATGATCTGAGAGACCCGGAGCAGAAATAGTTTTCTTCTCGACGTCGCCGCCTGATGAAAGCGGTCGTTCGAAGGTCGACTGGTGTCCTCGCTTGATTTGGTGACTATGATTTCTTGCGTCTTGTTTTGGTGGGACACAAAGAGGCTTTAGATGAATGTAGTCTGGATTTTAAACCACTTTGCAACATAATTTTTGTATCGACGTGTCGTATCTTTTCTTCAGAGTGTGTGCACAGATATAGTTTTAATCTGGGTTCTTAGCGTGTTTGTTGTTTTAAAGTACTTTTCCAATGCAGTATCTTTTATTTTTCTGTAAATTATTTGTTTTCTTCATTGTTTTCAATGTTTCTATAATATGTGTGTAAATGGGTGTGAAGACGGATCTGAGATCATATTCTTAGTTATGAGCAGCTGAGTTTAGATACAGATCTGTACTGCGACTCCCGGCTCAGCGATGAGCAGAATATGCCAGTAACTGTTGTTGTAATTAAGATGCACTGTCCTTTTATCTCGAGGCTTTTAATCATTACAGAAAGTCAGACGTGGAAACGTGTCGCAGAGAAATACTTAACTTCTTAAACGTTTATCTTGTTTTATCATTTTCATCCAAAACCAATTAGAGGTGATGCGAATAGAAATGAGCAAAATAAAAGTAAAGGAATGCAGGTTTTCTTAAGAGGGGGGAGTGAAACATCTCAAACCGAACCTCTAGTGCCTTTAAAAGGTGGTCATTTTCAGTATGAAAGTCCCAAGAATTTCGAGCATGTGAATTCGTCCCTGAACAAAAGGCTTTTTAGTTGGTTGTCAAAATGTAACATCAGTTTCAGTAAATCTCGCAATTGCAGAGCTGCGACGGAGACGTAACGCGTGCTTGCGTGCATGTTTGTCCATTATGTGTCTGCCATGCATTTTGTTTCGTCAGCTTGCCAGTCTTCTGTTCATAACTCCACTTCAATCAAGTACACACTGGTTTATCAAGTTCATATTTTATTACTGAGCCTGATTTATGAAAATAAAGATATATTTTTAAACGGTTATGTCCTTGATTTTAATGTATGTTTGCCCAACAACATGTTACAACACTGAGCGACCAGAAATGAGACTTCTTACATTTCCTTTTCTGTAAGTCTGTCATTCGCTGTATTTTGCACAGTGTCCGTTTCCTGCCACAGAGCACGAGGTGGTAAATGTTTTTTTTTAGTTTTTTTAACGTGACATCTGCCAAGCAAACAGCCAGAAATAACCTTAAACACGACATGACTGCACATTTGGCTCGCTCTCTTTTTGCTGATTTGGTGACTCGAACATGGCGGAACAGCATTTAAACAGGGTTGACGTGAAACTTCAACTATGAACACAAAAGTCGGATGATGTGTAAATATTGATCTATCGATGGATTGGGCATGATGTTTACGTTTTCTCGGATCGATGGTGTTACGTAACATCGTGGAGTTGCAACTCTCGCGGTGTTTGGCTGATGGAAGTGTCAGAGTGTCAACAACGGCCAGCAGCAGCAGCGGAGCAGCGCTGTCCGGAGCAGGGAGAGGAGGCCAAACGTCGGGTCAGTCGGCTCACACTTCGGATACGTTTCATGTTAATTCGGACGTTTTGTCAAATAAATCCTGTTAATGTGGTCCACGCGGCTCCGCAGCTCGGCTACGAGCGCAGCTTTCTGTTAGCATTAGCACGCTAACGGCTAGCCGTGTGTAAACTGGCCGGGTATGCTAACGAAGCTTCGATTAGCAGTTAGCATGATGTTTAGCTTCGCCGCCCTGTGACTCCGAGCTCTCCACGTTCAACAGCTCCACGTTCAACAGCTCCACGTTCAACAGCTCCACGTTCAACAGCTCCACGTTCAAAGGCGCGTCTCGTTATTTGTAATTAGTTTCTGCGACGTTAGCGTCCGCGTCGGTCCGCTGACATGTCAGTCGGGGTTGTGGAAACCGAGTGTGTCGGTGTGGTCAGCGGGAAGGACATGCTCCCTCCAGGCCCATCTCTCATGGAGTCTAAGGCCAGCTACATAATTTGGTATTTTAGTCCAACCTGTCCAGTCTGTAGTCTGTAATCTGTAATCTGAAGCACGCAGCCGGACGACCCGGACAGTGACAGCGGCTCGCCCGGTGACTCGGGTCGGGCAGCGCACTGACAGCTCGCTCGGTGGCTCTGTGGCTCTTGCTGCCTCATCGTTGGAGGTACCGAGTCCAGAGCAGCAGTCCTCGGCCTGCGTCCCTCCGAAACAGCCCATAATATCACCGCTGATAGAACACAGGCTATATGTCCCAACAGGTGCACGGGCCACTCGTGATGCCGCAGGTTGATAATACACCTGAATAACACGCGGTAACATCTGGACTATTTTTCTGGTCCACCCAATTACTTCTGAATAATCGTTGTCAAAGTCTAAAAACTGGAATAGATCAATAAAAAGCGACACTACTGACACTGTCTGTAATATCATATGGCCATCAGCTGTTCGATCGCCTCCGGCATGAATTTATAAAGCAGATAATAAGTGTCTCTGTTTGTTGCTCTCTCTTGCAGAACATTTGTCTGAGATGGGGGATGACCGACCCTTCGTATGCACCGCCCTCGGATGTGGGCAGGTAGGTTCTTCTGAACACACATCTGCCTCATGTGAAAACATTCAGCCCCAGAAATCTGAAACCACCACTTGCCCCTTTTTCTCTTTACATGACCTGCAATTTTATCTCGCAGCTAACGTTTACGGTCCGAGGTGCTGAACCGTGTAGACGGTGATCAAACACAATAACGCTGCTTCCATAGTGGCCTAATTAACGTGTCCAGCTCACATCCGCTGTGAATAAGTTCTTTTGATTGGTTCTTCGTCACGGTTCGGCAGCACAGTAAACACACTGATCCTTTTCTTCATATTCTTCACGTAACTAACTGTATTATTTTGTTCATGTCTTGCAGAGATTCACAAATGAAGACCACCTGTCAGTCCACAAACACAAGCATGAAATGACATTAAAATTTGGTCCCGCCAGGACAGACTCTGTTATCATTGCAGGTAATTTCATCACCATTTGTTTATGTTTAAGTGAAGCTGAATTGTGTAGTAATGAAGTTGTAAACGATCTAAAGACCTGTGTTGATGTACTTCTCTGTGTCTGTTTGAAAGAAGGATGTTTCTGAGCCGTACAGTTTTTAAATTTAATTTTGCAGACCAGACGCCAACACCCACACGCTTCCTGAAGAACTGCGAGGAGGTCGGTCTGTTCAACGAGCTCGCCAGCTCCTTCGAACACGAGTTTAGCAAAGCACAGGACGACGAGCATCGGACGAAACACCCAGTGAGACAAAAGATTCATGCCGTTTCTGTTGGTTTTCTCTTGTTATGAAATAGAGTTGCGTCAGCGTCAGGCGTTTTATGATTTAAGATGATGTTAAAACTCTCCTCTCGTCATCTGGTGCTTCTGGCCTTGAAGGCTGCACCGTTACAGACACCATCCGAAGTAAAAGATGAGGACGAGGGTCCTTTACAAGTTGACTCTTCCCCCCCCGACAGTCCCGATTCCTCGTCCAGCATGTCCGACGACAGCGGAGACTCACGGGTGAGAGGCGAGGTACAAATCGTTCCCACTGCCTCTGCGGTCAGACGACCTGTTCGCAGGTTCACTGGTCGACGAGGATAAACTTCCTTCATGAATGAAAAACAGCTTGTTGTGTCGTTTCATTTCACAGGAGATACCGACGAAGCCTGTCGTGAGTTCTGCTCCCACTCCAACCATCGTGCGTCCGGGTTCTCTCCCCCTTCATTTGAGCAATGAGCCACTTCACCCGACTCTGCCGTCTCCGACTTCTGTTATCACACAAGCTCCGCCCTCCAACAGACAGCTCAAGTAAACGTCATTGTTTTTCTCTGCCGTTTGCTTTTTACTTGATGTTAAAACGCAAGTTAACACGTGTGAAAATGTACAAAAACTCAAAAGTCAGTCGAAGTCACCGCAACAACTAAGCAGCAAGTAAACAAGTCACACGGTGCGATCCAGGTTGGAGCAGCTGTTTGATCTCAGACGGGTAGAAACATGTTGCTCTGATTGAGGGAAGATCTCAGTCCTCCATATGCAGAAAAACGGGACTCTTAAATAAATCAATAAATCTCCTCTTTAGGAGTTCTACATCTCACATTCTGGTTTTTAAATGGGACTTGAGAGAGAAAATAAATGATTTTCTCGTCTTGGTTGTCAGCCTGTTCTCTGCAGTGGAGGACCATCTTTTTACAAGTGTCTCACGTTGTCAACAGCTCCCCCACAAGCTCGTATCCACTGGTGAGGCACCTCCCTAATGGGCAGACGGTCCCTCTCCTGCCCAGTCCGGTGCAGATGACCTCGGTCATATCTGTAAGTCTCTTTCAAAACTTGAAAATAATTGATAACAAATTATCAACAAGTTATTTTACCGTTTCCCCGTCTGTTTTTCTCTTCCTTTCCCTTCCTGGGTATTTGTTTGCGATGTGGAGCTTGCGAGGCCGGTGAACTCGGTGCCGAACATCCCCGGGATCCCGGGACCTCCTGTCGGAGGGCCGAGCAGCGCTTCCTCTTCCCCGTCTGGGTACAGTCTTCACTCTGAGACCAGGATGGTGAGACCATCAGTCACACTGCCGTCATTTTAAAAGCGGCAGGGTTTAAGCAAAGAAATAAAAAAAGATTCCATTTGTATAAAGTCATTTATTACATCTGTAAAACTCAAGTTGTGTTCCATTACACTACCTACACGGTGTGTCGTCTGTGTGTCTGTAGCGGCTGAAGGCAGCTCTATGTCATCAGGGCCCGGGAGCACAAGATGGAGCCGGTGGGGGGTCAGGATCCATCCCTGCTGTCCCCCAGCGGCAGGAACACGGCCAGCAGCCCAGCCAGAACTCCGACGCACCGTCACCTGCACAACCACAGGTACAGTCATCCATACACACCTGCATCTATACACACCTGCATCCATACACACCTGCATCCATACACACCTGCATCTATACACACCTGCATCTATACACACCTGCATCCATACACACCTGCATCCATACACACCTGCATACAGGGGTGTGAAAAAGTGTTTGCCCCCTTCCTGATTTCTTATTTTTTTGCATGTCTGTCACACTTAAATGTTTCAGATCATCAAACAAATTTAAATATTAGTCAAAGATAACACAAGTAAACACAAAATGCAGTTTTTAAATGAAGGTTTTTATTATGAAGGGAGAAAAACAATCCAAACCCACATGGCCCTGTGTGAAAAAGTGTTTCCCTCTAAACCTAATAACTGGTTGGACCACCCTCAGCAGCAACAACTGCAATCAAGCGTTTGCGATAACTTCCAATGAGTCTTTTCCAGCGGTGGAGGAATGTTGGCCGACTCATCTTTACAGAGTTGTTGTTGTAATTCAGCCACATTGGAGGGTTTTCCAGCACCAACCTCCTTTTTAAGGTCACGCCACAGCATCTCAACAGGATTCAGGTCAGGACTTTGACTAGGCCACTCCAAAGTCTTCATTTTGTTTTTCTTCATCCATTCAGAGGTGGACTTGCTGCTGTGTTTTGGATCATTGTCCTGCTGCAGAACCCAAGTTGGCTTCAGCTTGAGGTCACGAACAGACGGCCGGACGTTCTCCTTCAGGATTTTTTGGTAGACGGTAGAATTCATGGTTCCATTTATCACAGCAAGTCTTCCAGGTCCTGAAGCAGCAAAACAGCCCCAGACCATCACACTACCACCACCATATTTTACTGTTGGTATGATGTTCTTCTTCTGAAATGCGGTATTACTTTTACGCCAGATGTAACGGGACACACACCTTCCAAAAAGTTCAACTTTGGCCTCGTCAGTCCACAGAGTATTTTCCCAAAAGTCTCCGGGATCATCAAGATGTTTTCTGGCAAAAATGAGACGAGCCTTAATGTTCTTTTTGCTCAGCGGTGGTTTTGGTCTTGGAACTCTGCCATGCAGCCATTTTTGCCGAGTCTCTTTCTTCTGGTGGAGTCATGAACACTGACCTTAACTGAGGCAAGTGAGGCCTGCAGTTCTTTGGATGTTGTCGTGGGGTCTTTTGTGACCTCTCGGATGAGTCGTCGCTGCTCTCTTGGGGTAATTTTGGTCGGCCGGCCGCTCCTGGGAAGGTTCACCACTGTTCCATGTTTTCTCCATTTGTGGATAATGGTTCTCACTGTGGTTCTCTGGAGTCCCAAAGCTTTAGAAATGGCTTTAGAACCTTTTCCAGACTGATAGATCTCAATTACTTTCTTTCTCATTTGTTCCTGAATTTCTTTGGATCTCAACATGATGTCTATCTTTTGAGGATCTTTTGGTCTACTTCAGTTTGTCAGGCAGGTCCTATTGAAGTGATTTCTTGATTGAGAACAGGTGTGTCAGTAATCAGGCCTGGGTGTGGCTGGAGAAATTGAACTCAGGTGTGATAAACCACAGTTACTGTAAATTATGTTTTAACAGGAGGGGGCAAACACTTTTTCACACAGAGCCATGTGGGTTTGGATTGTTTTTCTCCCTTAATAATAAAAACCTTCATTTAAAAACTGCATTTTGTGTTTACTTGTGTTATCTTTGACTAGGACAGATACAGGAGATCATTCCTGCCCACTGCCATAAGACTTTACAATAACTCACCTCTGGCAAAATCCATCACAGTACAAAAACACTGTTGACTGTGTTTCTTGGTTGCTTGTATATTATATATATATATAGATATATACTGTACTGTATGTATATATATACATATATATATATATATATATGTTGACTGTGTTTATTGGTTTGTTATATATAATATATATAGTAATATTTAAATTTGTTTGATGATCTGAAACATTTAAGTGTGACAGACATGCAAAAAATAAGAAATCAGGAAGGAGGCAAACACTTTTTTACACCACTGTACACACACACCTGCATCCATACACACCGAGGACCAGACGGCAACGTGAAGGACACCTTTGATCGACCTGAACGTGTACAATGTTCCTTCAGTAATTCTCCGTCTAGCCACGTCGGATTCTTTCATAGTCTAGAAATTAAAAATGGAGTGATTGTGTGAACTAAATAATCATTAACAAGTTGACCCGGATGCCTTTTCAGCAGCACATTAAACGTGAGGAGTGCCGCATGCACTTCCACCCGCCCGACAGAGTGACCAGATTTATTCAAAGTAGCCCACTTTTACCTCCTTCCTCATTCTCCAGGTGTCCCCTGCTCAGCCAACAGGAGGGCGGCGGCGGCGAGCGTCGGAGATGGACCCCGACGAGCGGAGGCAGCGTTTTCTGGAAAGAAACCGGGCGGCCGCGTCGCGCTGCAGGCAAAAACGAAAGCTGTGGGTTAACTCTCTGGAGAAGAAGGCGGACGATCTCGCCAGCATGAACGTGTCGCTGACGGTGAGTCCGCTCCAGGGTGGAAATCAGCCACCTGAACGCGCTCGTTCATTGGCCTCCTGATCACGTGACAAGGAGGGGCGTGCTGGGAATGACTTGTGTTTTATGCTGCTGTCAGAATGAAGTCTCCCTACTGAGGAACGAAGTGGCTCAGCTGAAGCAGCTCCTCCTGGCTCACAAAGACTGCCCCGTCACTGTAATGCAGAAGAAGGCAGCTTTCTTAGGTAACCGCATGAGATCGTGAACCAACTCTCTCTGCTGTGTCATTTGTTGTGTCAGGATTCATCTGCCATCTCATCCCATCTAATGTGTCACTCTCACTCGCTCACCTCTCTTAAGGGTGAATGTGTCTCTCTCTGTCTGTAGCTGCAGGAGGGGAGGACACCTCCAGGGACGCTTCCACCGAACCGATCGGCTCCCCGGCGGCTGTTATCCAACACGGAGCGTCACCCCCCGCCTCGGCCTCCAGCCCGGGGGCCACCATCAACGGGATGAGCGTCCGCGCTGCGGAGGCGGTGGCCATGTCGGTCCTGGCCGGCATGGGCTCGGGCCAGCCTGGAGGGGTTGTCATGGCAACGCAGTCCCAGTCGGCCCCGAGATGATGTGCGGACACACGTAGCCGGAATGAACTCGAGTGGCATTTGGAGGCCGGACTGGTGAAAAGTTGTTGTTTGTTTTTTGTTTTTTAAAGAGGGAAACAACCTCAACCCGCCCCCCGCCCCGCCCCGCCCCAGAGTTGAGATACCCCCCTTCCCTCACAGCCAACGATAATCACACAGAGACATGGCACAGTGCCTCCGCCGACCCTCCACTCCCAGCAGGCTCCCTTCTCAGAGAAGCTTCATCTCTTTGTCTGTATGTAAATACGAATCCCACGTCGGACTTTCTCTCTGCAGGGTTTGAGGTCTTTTCTTGTTCAGTTATCACTGTTGGAGAAAAAAATGGTTTCAGATTTGGAATGAGAAATATGAATGAAAAAAATCCTCTGTTATGTTTTCATTTCTCTTGAAAGCAGCTTAAGTCCAACTTCTTCCCACACACTGGCTGTGATGAGGTCTGTTTCTCTCCAAGCTGACGAGGTATCTTGTATTTTTTTTCACGTGTAAGAAAACGATTTTTATGCCTGATCCTGCTTGTTGACATAATGCAGTGAAAATATGGTGCGAGATCAGCTGTTTAAATGCAGTAAGCGGCAGCCCAGAAAGTGTTTTAATGCTCCTCTGTTTTCTTAGTTTGCTTTTCTGACCTTAAGTTTCATGTCTGTGTTTTTTCTTTTAGGTTGATTAGCTGTTACGGTTGAGTCATCTGAGTTCATAACAAACCAAATTGTAGATGTGTACACTGTTTACCCTGTGATTGTGTGCCTGACTTTGTTTTTTTATTATTATTATTTTTTTTTTAATCATCATCTATTTGAACCCATTTGGAATGG